>NC_045596.1:57485904-57788930 GCF_009762305.2 Zalophus californianus | reverse complement strand
TAGCCCTCAGTGGATTTATGTCTGAGCCCCATGGAAATATAGGAGGGCATCTAAATAAAAACCGCAATGAGAAGAGGCTTGTTTACAAGTGTATGGGAAACATGTTTTGGAGTCTCCGAACAATACTTGTGACTTGTATGGGCCTAGGAATCCTATGTCAGCAGGTCCAGGAGTTGGTGACATCTAAGTTATTACTGTTAATGAGACCCATCCATGTCCAGAGATGGGTAAGCCCAGGCAACCTGGGGGGTTATAGAAATAACTGTCATACCAGTGAACATGAAAGGGAGATATTGGGAAAGAAAGGGAAAAGGGGAAGGGGAAAGAGGCAGGTGGGCATTCAGAGGACAGACTGATAAGAATGATCCTAGGGGTCCAGGAAGACTTCAGGGAGGGGAGTCTTAAAGAATATTTAATACTGAAGCATAGATAGGAAAGAGAGGGAATGCCAGTCTGAACAGAGGAAAATATAGAAGTAAAGACATGGACATGGCAAGTATGGGGAAGGGAGGAAGATAGTGAAAACTTAGTTGGCTTCATCATAGCACATACAAGGAGCTTCCTAGTGGCGATAAAGAAGAGTGTCCTGATTGGAATTATATTCAAGAAGTAATTAAATAGGTTACATGGTGGGGAGTGAACCAGAAGTGAAGGGGAAGTAGTGGAGAGCAGTCTGAAGCCTCATGCAACAGCCACAATGTAACAATACAATACAATACAATACAATAATAGGTAGTATGATTAGGAACTAGAGAAGTAACTGTGGACAGAGTGAAAGGGGAAAGATTGCATAACATTACTGAGTAGAATTCCTACAATTTGGCAACGAATTTGGTTGGAGAGAGAGTAGGAGGGTGTGGGTAGGGCCATCACAGATCAGCAGAGTTTTGAGAAGGCATGACTGGAGAATATGGAAAACAGAAGAACAAGAGAAGAAAAACGTTTGATAGATTCCCCCCCAAGACACACTGAATGTGAACTGCCAACAGGATGTGCAGATGGAGATGTTTAGCAGACAGCTGGAGGTTGGGGGAAACTCTGGAGGGAACACATGGCCTGGGGGAGGAATTTGGAAGACAGGGGCATAAAGGAGGTAATCGAAGTGGGGACAGTGGATGATAGAACTGAGGATGTCCAGATAGGAGAGCTGAAGCATAGAGCCTATTTTTAAAGTAGATTTTATTTATTTTTTATTAGCAATTTTAGGTTCATAACAAAACCAAGCAGAAGGTGCAGAGATTCTCTGAGCACCCTCTGACCCTGCATACCCAGAGAACACCTATGTTTAGGGAACGTGAAGAGTAGGAGCTAGAGGAAGAGACAACACAGAAGTGGCTGAGCAAAGGAAACACAATTCTGAGGGTAGAATATTTATGGAAACTAAAGGATTTAAACTTAGGGTCAAGTTTAAATTGATGAAAAACATTAAATTACACAATACTTTTTGTTTCAAGGGCTCTTCTTAACTAAAATGATGTCAAAATAGTGTTCCTAGGAAGATATTCTTAGAGAATCCACTAATGAATAGCTACAGGTGATTTTGACTCAAGTACTGGTATCATGAAATGATGTTTGTTCACGCCTGAATCAGCTAGATGATATTTCAGAGTTTCTCTCTTATAAATGTAAAATATTTCTCCCAGTGCTTCTTTTTCTCAGATATTAGGAAGTCATTTAGATTGTCTTTGACTCATCTTCCTCATGTGACCATACTTGTTTTCTAGAGTTGCCTTGAAAAATATCTTAGAAAAGTAAAATGAAAATAACTCAGTTTTTCAGTCCAAGAGTTCCTGGTGGGAGATTTTAATTGCTAATCTATTTTAACTCTCCTCCTCTGCCTGCTTAGAGGCTTCTTCAAAAACCATTAGCGTGAATGAGTCACTGCTGAGATACAGAATAGAAGTTAACACCCCAAGGTCTTAGTAGTAGTAGTAGAGAGGAGATTTGGAGGCCAAGTGGAAATATATTTATATCGAGAGACTTCCATATTTATGTGTATTTTATAATGTGCATGTGTTTGTTTATTGCAGTGCATAGATATACTTTTTGAATTGGACATGTAAGTGTGCATATTATTAAGCATGGTGAATGATACTGTGCATTTCCTTGTTATTGTGTTATTTGTGTATACTCTAAGCTAAAAGTCACATACTTGATGTGAAAGGGCATATATGACTTTTAAAAATCAGCATAAGTACATGTGCATAAATGCATTTATTTTTATTACCCATGGAGATGGGCAATAAAGTATTTAACATGCAGGTCAAAGAGACAAGGGCATTTAAATCTGTATTGGGCATTAATAACAAGAGACGTCAAGTCCTTAGATAGAAAATAGACAAGTACTTATAGAGTTTCATGTTAGGCTAGTAGGATAAATGCAAGTGTGGCTTTTGATTTTCCATCAATCCATAAAGGATTTTTATGGAGCAAGTGCTGGGATTTTGTAGTGGTTTAAATTCTCATTGAGAAACAGTGCCCTGCAAATAGTGGATCAAAAAAAAGGTGTGTTCTCAGCATATTCCACCCTTACTGGTTGGGTTTATGGTTGACAGCAAGGGAAATCTATTGGTTAGCATGAAGAAAAATGGAATATACTGGAAGTTTATTAAGTGACTCACAGAAATTGAAGGAAAACCTAAACAGCCAAGCTTCAAAAGGGCAGGAACCAGGATGCTCAAGGGCTCTCAGTCAAAATCCATTTCCTGGGAGATTGAGATGGTTGGGTTCTAACTGTCACCATCCTGTATGGCCTTTCTCTAGATTCAGATTCTTGGGAGTGAAATTCCAGTTAGGTCATCTTGAATTGGGTTATCCTTTGGAAGCTAGCATGGTGATTGAGTAGTCTACCAGAGCCACGTAGACTTCGGAGGGGTCGCTCTCCATAAGAAGCATGAGATATGGTTACCACAAGAAGGGAACAGGGATGCTAGGCAGGCAAACACGAGAAACCTGCTATAGGCAGTGATGCCACTTTGTAGTTCTTTCAAAAAAGTGAAAATACGGGCTTGCATGGCCTCTAAAACTAAGTCTGAATCTATACCCACATGCATATGCAGATATACATACTCACATACTCATACATATTTTACACAGTGCTTTTGGGTGATCTCTTCCACTTTTTCCCTTAATTCACTACTCTTATGGTTGACATATTGAATGACATTCTACAGAATGTCTCTTTCTCAAAGAGAAAATTTAAAGAAATAAAAGTGTTCCTCAAAGACGCATTATTTTGGGGTATAATACATGACAAGTGCTGAGGTCAGCCTAATATGGAAAATAATTTTTTGGTCATTAATGAAGGCAGTTTATTTTCTTAGGCATGGAAGTATGTTCTCACATCATTTTGTTTGAGTAGAAGTTGCATTGACTCATGTGAATAGTCTTACCTATCAGGAGGAGGAGATTCTCCTGCTGAAATAAACTTTTCCCTTTGGCGTACTGTTTGGTTTCTGACCCAGGACTTGATTTAGTATAATTAAAAACATGTACAAGTGCTCTCAATAAAAATCTGAAGCTTGCCACTTCATTTGTAAGTAGATTGTTTTAGATAGATTCTCATTATGTTTTAATAACGGGAAGAAACTTCTCATTGTGGTTGACACACTAGAGAGAAGAATAAAAAAATGTCTTCTGAAGTCATTTATAGATCTTTCAAGTTCCAGGTCAGTGGTTCTCAAACTTCATTTGGCATGAGTGTTACCTTGGGGTGATTGCTAAAAATACAGATGTGTGGGTTGCCTTCCAGAGATTTTGATTTGGTAGGTCAGTGGGGGTTCAAGATTCTAGTTTTATCAAGCACCCCAGATGATTATGATGCAGGTAGTCTCCGCACCACACTCTGGAAAATCCTGAGTGTGGATGCATAGTGTCAAAGAAGGAAGAATTATGTATAATTAGTTCAAAGGTTTGGAATTGAATTATTGTAATATTGACCATTCAGATGATTTACTCTTAAACCATATTTCTATTAAAGTGACTAAGGATTCTGTTTTCATTGAAAATATTAGGTAACTTTATATGGAAGTTAATGAGAAAGGCAAGTTTATGAACGACTTCTACTTCTACATTCTTGACTAACATTTTAGTTTTAGATGCAGCTCATATATTAATAGCATATTTTTTTAATATGAGAGTATTCCAGGGTGAGCTAGAATGTTTTATTTTTTCCTTGTTTTTGTTTGGAATAAATCAGTATTCTCTGATAAATATAGTATAGTAGATGCACCAAGACTATGGTTTCATCCCATATTCCCTTGAAAGTTGTTTTTTCATGCATGTATTTTTTCTTCTGAAAACAAAGTGTTTTTTCCCCGGGATTTTCTAGTAAAAAACCTTTTTATCCCATCTGTTTTTCTCAACGTAAGATGGTTTGAATTGTAATGTCACTTAAAAAAAATTAACCATGAGTGAAACTAACACTATTGGTTATATAATAGGAAGGATGCCAGGATGCCCACCTTCTGTTGCCAAAGGCACTGAGGGTTGCATAAAAAGTTATGGGGAGCAGTTAAACCAGGATGGAATACAGCAATCAGAAACTGAGTGTCTACTTTTGAGCAAAATAAATATTGCCAGCCTCAGTAGATAGTAGCTGGCTGTATAAGACAAAGGATGTGTTTTACTCTAGGTAATATTGCGGGGGGGGGGGGGAACTGGTTGCATACTATTCTTTTAGTTATGCCTGCATATACATAGTTATAATCATCTGCAGAAGCATCCACATGCGCAAATAGAGAGGCTAGACATGGAAGGGCCACATAACTGAAATCTGTATTTTTCAAATTACCACAGCTTTTGAAAGTCTCAAGCAGGAAAAGCAAACCTAGTGGGTTTTTTATCCTTTGACTGAGCTAAGGAAAGATCCATAAAGAACAAATAATGGCTTATCTTTAGTGGCATAAATTCAGCAGTAAGTATTTACATTTTTTTTTGTTCAAATTATTTAGACAAACTTCTGGGTAATGTTAATATTAGCTGGCCAATAATTAATGTAAACAGACATTATTTTTCTGATGATGATCATTAACCTAGAACAAGAAAAGATGAGATTTTGTTGGAGGACACTTGGTTATATTTTACATCCTCATGCTCTGTAGTCACAGAACCCATGAATATTTGTAAATCTGATGATGTGGTATATTTAAGAGTGTAAAAATACACTTTCCTTTAAGAAGTTCAGCTGATATTTTATGATATTCTTCTGGGTTAATAATTTTGTGAGCTATCTTCTGATAAAATATTTTAATATTTAATATTCAATAATTCATAGTAAGTGAAAGATTCTCATTGATGTATCTTCAGTTATATAATTTCCATAAAAATGTAAGAGATAGAAAAGTGTTTTGTAAGCTCTACAAAAGAGTGTGTTTGTAGCTACATTCAGTAGAACAGAAGTAGTAACCTATTAAACTAGAAAGTAAGGAGTTAATTCTACTGCATATTGAGGACTTCCTTATTACACATTTTTAGTCATGACACAAAACATATTCTGGATTGTTTGGTAGTATTTCTATACCTATTTCCAGAGTAGCGGTTTCTATGGTGTTAAGTGAAAGGATAAAATACATTTATGTTTGTCTTTAGGATAAAACGTTTCCAACAGCTTTTTCTTCCTTCCATCTTAAATTTGTGAATTATAACAGGAAGAAAGCTTCAATTATTGGGTTTATGCACTTAACATCTGATAACTTCCCTTTAGATAATCAGAGTGTGCTTTGAATTCAAGGCTCTGACAACTACCAAAGGCGAGAAACTGGGATGACACCAGAAAGAAATACTGGATATCAGAGATTCTTCCTGTGCGAAGTGAAGGGAGAGGAGAAGTCCCTTGAAGTTTTGAGCTTTCAAAATATGGGATCAAAGTGGAAGATTTTTACTAATGTCTGGTTGAGTGTTTATTGTTAGAACAGGTTATATCTTAGATGTGTTTGAGTTGAAATGTATAGAATCATAATTATCATCTTCAGAAATCAAATGGCAGAAGAGTGTGCAGAAGGCCCAATAAGAGGGGGGGTGCCCATGTGCCCCCACTTGCCCATATTTCACTTTAAAGTTTACTTCCTCTCTAAGTTTAGTATCCTCCCTCTTAGAAATGTCAATGGAATTAAAAGTTATTAGGGCTGGTGTACCACCCACAGGAAAACCAACTGCCTCTAACATTAAGCAGTGTTGGTCTTGGTGGGCTGGAACAGCTAAGTCTGATCATGGTGCTGGTGTTGGGAGGGTCAGGCAGTTTTATATCCCTACACAGAGGGATGCTTGTGAGGATGACTATCCAGTGGGAAACAAACATTCTCCAGACTGTGAAGGTTGGAAAGGATCAGGCTGATGCTAGTCCTGTCTTTATGAACTTGAAGAAAGGTGAGATCTGAATGCCATGGTCATGACAATCCACAAGATGGAGTTATTTTACACTGGTAAAACATTTCCAAAATGAAATAAGCTGTAAGAGCTTAAAATAAGCTCTTACATCGAGATAAGGATGAGTACAGTTTTCATTAAATCTAGTCAACAGACAATTGATAGCTTATTGAGCATTTATTATTTACAAAGATCTATTTTCCCCTCCCACCCATTTAAGCTAAAGACACTGAAGGGGAATAAGGATGTGATAGAGCACATGAGAAGTGAAAAGCATCAGAGAGTGGGGGCGAAGCATTCCATCCACGCCAGCATACCACCCGTTCTAAGTAGCATATTAACCATCAGATGCCTAGATTCTTCCCTCAAGTTATGAACTGGATACTCTTTGTTCTTGAACTCTTTCTTCCATCTGGTAATTCAGTCTGTTTCAGAGAAGAAACATTTTTGTTTCTCCTATTTTTGATTCAACTTTTTTGGTATCAGATATCTGCCTATTTGAAAATTTGGTTTTACTACTTTTTGGTCCTCTTGATGCACTCCAAAAAATACATGCCCAAAGCCTTGTGTTTATTAGTATTGGAAGAGGCTACAAATTAGTATTGGAAGAGGTCCTTGCTGCAGAGACTGGATGGAGAGCTAGATTGTCAGTTGTCTATGAAATAGACATAGAACATGTGAATTCAAAACATTTTATTTCATTTGCAAATGGCAGCCGGATGGCCCTCTCTGTACTGGACTAAGTAGAGATATAAGTAGAATGTATGAATATCAAAATATGATAGTTTTAACTAGGGTGGTCTCAATACCTACCATGACAATGAAATAGGCATTAGGTTTTAAAGTAAATTAGAACTGGGTAAAGCCTGGGTAAATTAGAACTGGTAAAGATAAGTATTAGGTTTTGAAGTAAATTAGAACTGGGTAAAGCCTCTGCCATCTAGAAACTTTGTTACATTTGGAAAATTTAACTGACTTCTGTAGGTCATATTTTCCTCATTTATAAAGCAGAAATAATATTTACTATAGGGTTTTTGTGTCTGTGTGTGTGTGTTTGGGTCTGGCTTAGAGTAGATAACGTGTAAATCTATACACACAGTGCTTTCATGAGGGTAGATACACAGTTGTTGCTTCTGCTAGAAATTTAGAAAATACTAAAAAGTGGCTAGAATCAGCAAATATATCTCCAGAGAGACAAGAAAAGAAATCAGTGGTTGAAAATTAGAGTAACTTAAAAAAGGGAAAGTTGGGAAGAGAACTGGCAGAAAGATTCCTTGAACGATTTTATTGGGAACATATTTTCTCAATGATCTTTAACAAAATCAATAACCTGTTAAACCAGAACACAAGTAATTAATGCTTGAAGGTGATACAGGCAAAAAATTACTAACATTTGGTATTAGAATGCACATAAAATTGATTTTTTTTCTATATTCCATGATCTGCTTAAGTTTTTAAGATTTATATCAGATCTGAAATCACTACTTGATAAAGGGACTCTAGTCTAAACTACAAAAAATTTTTAGTGTAAGCCCTTTGAATGAATCACTGTGATCAACACATCTGTAGAGATTCAAGAAATGGAATAACAGAATTGTAAGCAAAACCTGCAAGAGCAGTGTATTGGATGATGTGGAGAAATTTTGGAAGATTGCATTTCTTTAAAATACAGATCTTGTTCCCCTGTTTTAGTGTGTGTTGTCATGAAAATAATCACAAACCCACATGCCTGAGGCTTAATGAAAACCTGGTGGCTGCAGAAATAATCAGAAGTATAACATGTTACATTTCTCCTTTTATTTATTTATTTTTAAAGATTTTATTTATTTGACGGAGAGAGACACAGCGAGAGAGGGAACACAAGCAGGGGGAGTGGGAGAGGGAGAAGCAGGCTTCCTGCGGAGCAGGGAGCCCAATGTGCGGCTTGATCCCAGGACCCTGGGATCATGACCTGAGCCGAAGGCAGACACTTAATGACTGAGCCACCCAGGCACTCTGACATTTCTTCTTTTAACCCATTTCATCTAACTTAACATTTCACACAGTACTCTCAGAAAGTTTTGAGCATTCCAACCCCATGCAGATACTCAGTTTTTACAATTTTTGTAATGTGGGAAATAGATAAAAGGAGGAGAAAGAATTGAAAGGGACTGGCATTTATAATCTAGCAGTTTTCAAGCTGAATTTGCGGGGGGGCTTCTACTTTTAGAAATCGATTCCTAGGAGTGGTCTCTAGCAGTCATTTGGCTGCTTTGTTGCTTGAGCATCCTTTAGGTGCCCACCTTTAATGTGGGCTGTAATCAGAACAATAACCATCACCCTCCCCACCAGTTTCTGCACACTCCCTGCCGTTGCAGGAATGGTGAGATCTTCACCATCATCAGCAAGTCCTAGTTTTTCCTAAGAAATCTTGTGGGCCTTACACATTTGCTGTAAAGAGCCTAGGAGATCCACCTCATTTCTGATAAGGTAAGTATAGAAATTCAAGGGAATTGAATTTTCCTGGCCCCATCTCTGGTCTGGTGTAGGAATGCAGAGGAGATGCAGTGACTCAAATGTAACCCCATCTGTGCATCAGTGAGACTCAGACACACTCATCTGTCTGTTGGTCTTTTGTTCTTCTGCTTTAAGCCTGTTCTGCTCAGGGAGTATTCTGGTAGGACAGAGAGGGTCCGGCTTTTGAGTTTTGAAAAGGTAAAGGTAGTTGTTTGTTTAATGAATGATATTGAAAAAATTACATATATGTATAATTAAAAATATATATATATACATATATTTAAAAAGGAGGCCAGTAGCTTTCAGGACATCACTGCAAAAATTTCACGCATAAGGAAAACAAGGCTAATACCCTTATATGTAACATGCACTATAATTTAGTGACTTAGTGTTAGGTTTCTAAAGGTTTATTATTCTTTTGCCTTTATTTTTTACACATTACAGCAATTCCAATGTGTTTAAGGGAGGAGAATAGGATTGGGTTAGATTGGATGGGGAAGGGGAGAAGGAGCCAAGGTTATTTTAGAATAGGAATGTGACAATAAATGCTATATTAATATTAATGAGATTTGGGTACTCCTCCCCCCGACGCTTGTATCCAAATCATTGTATTCTGTATCAGTGAGGATGGACGCTTGAGGCAGTGTAAACCTCTCTGAAAACCACTGTTAGCAACAGATTTGTTCTCCGCCTGACACCAGGGTTGACGAGATGTGTTCTGTGTCTACCTTGGAGGTACATGAAAAGTGTATTTCCTAGAATTTATTGCTGAGGGACTTTTATTCTTCTGAGAGAAAGAGAAATGAGAAAGGGAGAGGCTCACTACCAACAGAAATGAAACTGAAACTTTTATTAGAAGATTAATTACTGATACTGCTCTCACCAAGACTAGGCTAGTTTAACTTTAGAATTTAAAAAATCAGATTCACTGAGGTGTTACTGAGATACAGTGAAATTCTCCGATTTTAGGTGAACTATTTGATAAATTCTGACAGTGTTACACAATCATAGAGCCATCTGAGCACAGTCATGATATAGAAAACGTTTCCTCATGTTCCTTAACCATCAGTACCCTTCCTTTACCTCCAGCAACCGCTGATCTGCTTTCTTTCACTATAATTTTGCCTCGTCTAGAATCTTATACAAATGAAATCATACAGTAGGTATTTTGTGTGTGTGAGTTTGGGTTCTTTCACTTGTCATAATGCTCTTGAGATTCAGCCATGTTATTCCTGAATCCATAATTTGTATATTTTTACTGCAGAATACTATTCCACTGTAGAGATACATCAAAATTTGTTTATCCATTCCTCACTTGAAAGACATTTGGATTCTTTTAATTTTTTTCGGCTGTTACAAATAAGGCTGCTATGAACATTTGGGTAAAAGTCTTTGTATGGACAGGTTTTCATTTCATTTAAGCAAGTATTTAGGGATAAAATGGCTGGATCATATAATAGGTATGTGTTTAACTTTATAACAAACTGCCAAAACTATTTTATGAATTGGCTTCACCATTTTTCTTTGCTCATAGCAAGGTAAGAGAGTTCCAGTTCCTCTACATCCTTGCCAACAATAGGTAATGTCAGTTTTTTTAAATTTCAGCTATTCTTGTGAGTGAATAGGGATATCTCATTAAGGTTTTGATTATTTTTATTGCTATAATGACTATAATGATGTTGAGGATTTTATCCATGTGTGTACTTGTCATTTATATATCTTCTTCTATGATTTAACTACAAATCTTTTGCCAATTTTAAAAAACAGATTGCCTTCTTGAGTTTAAGAAATCTTTTACATTCTGGATACAAATATTGTATTTTCTTCTGTCTGTAGCTAGCCTTTTCATTTACTTAGTTTTTTTTAAAGAGCAAAAGTTTTTCTTTCTTTTTTTTTTTTAAGATTTTATTTATTTATTTTTGAGAGAGAGAGAATGAGAGATAGAGAGCACGAGAGGGAAGAGGATCAGAGGGAGAAGCAGACTCCCTGCTGAGCAGGGAGCCGGATGTGGGACTCGATCCCGGAACTCCAGGATCATGACCTGAGCCGAAGGCAGTCGCTTAACCAACTGAGCCACCCAGGCGCCCAAAGAGCAAAAGTTTTTCATTTTGCTCTCTATTTTATTGATATTTTCTTTTATACTCATGCTTTTTGTGTCTTATTTAAGAATCCCTTGGGGCACCTGAGTGGCTCAGATGGTTAAGCGTCTGCCTTCAGCTCAGGTCATGATCCCAGGGTCCGGGGATCGAGCCCTGCATTGGGCTCCCTGCTCAGCGGGGAGTCTGCTTCTCCCTCTCCCTCTTCCTCTCCCCCTGGTTGTGCTCTGTCTCTCTCTCTCTTTCAAATAAATAAATAAAATCTTAAAAAAAAAAGAATTCCTTGACAAACTCAAAATACTTTGTTTCCTAGAAATTTTTGGAATTTTTGTCTGTGTAGTAATCTATTTAGATAGGTTACTTCCACTTTATTATTTTTTTCAAAATAGTTTCAGCTATCCCAGTTCCTTTGCCTTTCTTTATAAAATTTAAAGTAATCATGTAGCTATAAAAAATGTTGCTTGGATTTTTAAAAATGCATTTATTTGAGAGAGAGAGAGCGCGCGCAAGTGGCGGGGAGGGGCAGAGGGAGAGGGAGAATCTCAAGCAGACTCCCCACTGAATGTGGAACATGATGCAGGGCTTGATCTTACAACCTCGAGATCATGACCTGAGCCAAACATCAGGAGTCTGATGCTTAACTGACTGAGTCACCCAGGTGCCCTGTTGCTTGGATTTTGATAGGACTTATATTGAACTTATATAAAATGCTAGAGGGGAGGGGGGTGGGGGGATGGGTTAGCCTGGTGATAGGTATTAAAGAGGGCACGTACTGAATGGAGCACTGGGTGTTATATGCAAACAGTGAATCATGGAACACTACATCAAAAACTAATGATGTAATGTATGGTGACTAACATAATAAAAAAATAAAAAAATAAATGCAAAAAGAAAAAGTCTGGAGAGAATTGCCTTCTGTACTATGCTGTATCTTCAATCTATGATCCCACTTTGTCTTTCCATTTCTTTAGATCTTTTTTGATTTATTTCATCAGTATTCCATTTCTTTAGATCTTTTTTGATTTATTTCATCAGTATTTATTTCATCAGTATTTATTTCAGCATACACTTCCCGTACGTGTTTTCTTAGATTTACACCTACTAGTATTTTTTCTTTTTTTCTCCTGAGTGTGGTTGTAAATGGTATTGTGTTGTTTTTTTAATTTTAGTGTCTATGCATTCATCACTTATATAAAAATATAATTCATTTTTACATGTGTATCTTGTATCATGCTACCTTGCTAAACTTACTTATTACTTCTGAATTTTTTTGATAGATTCCTTGGGATTTTCTACATAGACAACCATATCATCTGGAATTAGGGACAGTTTTATTTCTTCGTTTACAATTTGCATGTCTTTTATGTCCTCGTCTTACACGTATTATATAAGAGGGCTGAGAACAGACATCTTTGCCTTGTTCTTAATCTTAAAGGAAAAGCCATTACCATTAAATATAATGTTACCATTTCATCATTAACTATATTTCACTATTAAGTATAATGTTATTTATATGTTTTTTGAAGATACTCTTTATCAAGTTGAGGAAGTTCCCTTCTGTTCCTATCTTTCTGAGCATTTTTATCATAAACAGGTGTTGAATTTTGTCTAATGATTTCCTGCATCAATTGATCTGATCATGTGATTTTTCTTTTTTGTCCTCTTAATGTGGTAGATTTTATTGGTTGATCGATTTTCTTTCAAATATTGAACCAGCCTTGCATCCCTGGGATAAACCTCATGACTGTTGTATAATTCCTTATATTGTTATATTGTTGAATCCTGTTTGCTAATACTTTATTAAGAATATTTGTATTCAACATTCATAAAGATATTGATATGGAGGTTTTTTTTTTTAACTGTCTGGTTTTGGTATCAGGTAATTAGCTTCATAAAATGAACTGATAAGTGTTCCTTCTTCCTCTTTTTGTTTTTTGGAAGAGATTGTATGAAATTGATGTTAATTCCTCTTTAACCATTTTGAGGAATTCTTCAGTAAAACTTTCTGGGCCTGTAGATTCCTTTTGTGTGTGTGTGGGAAGGAGGATTTTAAAGTTATGAATTTAATTGCCCTAATAGTTATAGGAATATTTAAATAATGTCTTTTGCATTGGATGACTTATGTTAGTTTATGTTTTTTGAGAAAGTAGTTTATTTTGTCTACATTGTCAAATTTATGTTTACGGAGTTCATTGTATTCCCTTATTATCCGTTTGATGTCTGCAGGGTCTTGAATGAATCTCCTGTTTCATTCCTGATATTAGTAATTTGTGTCTTCTCTTTTTTTCATTGTCAGTCTTTTTGGGGGCTTGTGAATTTCATTGATGTTTTCAAAGAACCAACTCTTTGTTTCATTGATTTTTCCTGTTGCGTTTCTTTTTTCATTTCATTGATTTCTACTTTTTATTATTTCCTCTGTCTACATGCTTTGGGTTTATTTTACTCTTCTTTTTCTAGTTTCTTTAGGTAAGAGCCTAGATTATTGATTTGAGACTATCCCTCTCATCTAACGTGTTCATTTCATACTATAAATTTCCCTCTCTCTCCTGCTTTGGCTAAGTCCCACAAATTTTGATAGGTTGTATGTTCATTCAGTTCAATATGGTTTTTTTTTTATTTCCCTTGAGACTTTCTCTTTGATTCATGGATTATTTATAGTAATTGTTTGGTTTCTAAGTGTTTGGGTGATATTCCTATTATTTTTAGTTTGCTTTCATTGTAGTCAGAAAAACACTCAGTCTAATTTCAATTATTTTAAATTTGTTAAGTTTTTTTTTGGACCAGGGTATGATTTATCTTGGTATATTTTCTGTGTGCTCTTGAAAGTATGTATATTTTCCTGTTCTTGGGTGGAATGTTGTATAAATACTGATTAGATCCTGTTGGTTGATGGTGTTGTTAAGTTCTTCTCTATCTTTGCTGACTTTATTGTAGTTGTTCTGTCAGTTCTTGCAAGAGGCTTATTGAAGATAGCAACTGTAATTGTGGATTTGTCTATTTCTTCTTTCAGTTATATCAGTTTTGCATAACATATTCCATAGTGCTGTTATTTGTTGAGTACTTGTAAGATTGCTACATTTTCTTGATGGATGGATGATTTTATCATTATGTAATATCCCTTTCTGTGTCTGGTAATTTTCTTTGTTCTCAAGTCTACTTTATCAGATATTAATATAGCCACTCCTGAGTTCCTTTGATTGATGCTTACATGGTATATCTTTTCTTTTTTTTTTGCTTTCAACTTGCATATACTGTTATAGTCGATGTAAGTTTATAGACAGCTTGAAGTCAGCATATAGTTTGATCATGTGGGTAGAGGGATGGATGCTTCGTTCTTCTGGGTAGAAGGTGGGAGTTTTGTTACCAGTGGAGATCCCATGTGATCTCGACTAGTAACACAAGGGGCTGGGGAAGGGCTGGTTACTGACTAGTGGAGATGAAAGTCCTACCTCCCCACTTGGCTTTTTCTCACACATCAGCTGGAGTGTAGTGGTGACTCATTATGGCATTGAAAGAAGGGAAGTCCAGGCTCTTTACTTGGCCTGTGTTAGTGTCGGTTTGTGTGGGGCCACATTTTTTTTTTTTTTTCCTGTGGTGTTTGGCTGGAGTAGAGCTGTTATTATGTAAGGTTTTCTGTCTTCTGAGGTTGACTTTCTCCTGGTCCTTTGGCTGAAGAAGCAGTCTTTTGTTGGGGCTTTTGTTTTTTGTCTGTCCCTATTTTTTCCAACTTGCCAGTTTTTCTACTCCAAGTCTGGAAAATATGAGGCACAATGAAAGCCCAACATCTCACCATGGATCCTGAGGTCTCTAGCCAGTTTCTCTTCTCTCCATCTTCAGAGTTTTATGTTTGTTGTATATATAATGTCCAGCGTATTCAGTTATACTTCATGGAAAGAATCCCTAGGTGGAGTAAAATTATATCTACCTTCTCTATCTTCCTGGATGTGCTTTTTAACGAGATCTCTAGGATCTGTTGCTTTGAGTACACATGTTGAGAAGCAAGTCTCTGCATAAGCTAGTTATCATTGTACTTGTTAATATTGACATTTCATTCTTCTTAGAAGTTTGGAAATGGAGTACCAAGTTACCTTTGTTGTAAATTACAGATTTTTGTCTGGCTGTACTTCATGCTAAATTTTATTTATTTTTATTTTTATTTTATTTTTTAAGATTTTATTTATTTGACAGAGAGAGACAGCGAGAGAGGGAACACAAGCAGGGGGAGTAAAAGAGGGAGAAGCAGGCTTCCCGCTGAGCAGAGAGCCCAATGTGGGGCTTGATCCCAGGGCCCTGGGATCATGACCTGAGCTGAAGGCAGACACTTAACGACTGAGCCACCCAAGTGCCCCCATGCTAAATTTTAAGTGACTTTTTCCCTCACACATATTCATGATCATCAAGTATTATAACAAAGTCTGTGGTACCTCAGATTGACTAATGTTTTAATGTAAAACAAATCATTAGCCAGTTTCCTAAAGCACTTAAGTCATTCTATAGCTGTCAGTGTGAACTATTTATAAATAAAGAATTACTCTTATGCTTCCTCTTGACTATTTTCTGTGAGGCATACCCAGTAGTTATTCTCATGAGAGCACTCAGTAGCACAACTTTTCTGTTATACCTTGGGGGTTCACTAGAACTGCAAAAGGAGGCAATACGTCCTTTAAATGGAATCTAATTTTAATACCTTTCTTCAAATATATATTGGGGAAGGGACAAGATAACATTGTTAGAGTCTTAACTTGAAAGGAATTTATAACATGAACTTGTAGGTTAATTAGTCTATTTTGGTGAAAACAGTCAGAAAACAAACTGCTTTTCATGGAAGAAAAAACGTATGAGTAACTTTTATGTTCAAAAGCACTGTTTATGTCCTTAACATACTGTATAAATCTACAGTGAATTGCTTTGCGTGTTCTTAAGAGATATTTCACTGGGGAGCTTTCTGCGTTTGGCATGTGTTCTACCGTAACAGAGGATAACATTTTATTTTCAGAAGAAAAATGATCAGTATGTAGTTTGTTTTTTATAGGCATCTTTTCTCCTATGGGGCATACAATTTTGGCCTTGGCAAAAAACAAGAGATGTAATGGAATTGAGAATGTATGAATATCAGAATATTTATGAAAACATTATTACTCCTTTTTGTCTTTTATATTGTCAAGCCTCATCTCATTTTTTCCTGGACCAAGATTTCCAGATGTGATGAAATAATATCACTTTCAGAACTCAGTTCTCATTTTTAGGTCTTCCTTGTATTTATTTTAGGAATTTTAAGTATCTGCTCTCTTTCGCATAGTGTCTGACATTCTAACTTCAAACTGAGGGAGAAATTCTCGATCCCTATTGGTAGCCTTCTTCAGTGGGTGAGTGAGGAATCTTGGTTGCTCTAAGTGCAGTGGTTCTCAAACATTTGACCTTGGAACTCTTATGCTCTGAAAAAGTACTGAAAACCTCAGGGACTTTGTTTATGCACATTATTTCTATCTACATTTACTATGTTAGAAATTAAAGCTGAGAAAATGTTAAAAGATTGATTAATTCCTTTGAAATAAAAAAAATAAAGCTATTATATGATAACATAAATAACTTTTTACAAAAAATAGCTCTATTTAAAAAATAATTGGAAAGAAGAATGGCATTGGTTTTCATTTGTGCAAACCTCTTTAGTATTTGTCCTAATAGAAGACTGCTGGGTTTTTATATCTGCTTTTGCATTTTAAGATACTGTTTTGGTTGACATAAATGAAATTTGGTCTTGCAAACATATACAGTTAGAAAAGAAAGAAGTATTTTAATACCTTTTCAGATAATTGAGGATATTCTTTTATCCGAACTAAAACTCAACAAATGGTAGCATTTTAAAAAGGTTAGTTGCAGTGTGGAATCTGACACCATATCAAATATTTTTGTACTCTGTTATATTAAAATCCTTGTGGCCCTTTCAATGGATCCTTTAGCTATGTATGATTGTACAATTTCATTTGGAACATATTGGTTCACTTAGTTATGAGATACTACAATATTAGCATTTGTTATTGTATTCACAGATCAATTCAGAAAACGTCTTGCAGTGTTGGGAGGCCGTCAAGCTCACAGTAGCAGATAAAAGCACTCTCGAATTCTCCTTTTCACTTGAAAGCCTCAAGTTTATCATTGGCAACTAGTCTTGTCGATTGTTTTCCTTGAAGAGGCAGGCTCACTTTATTCCTTTTCAAGATGTTTGCCAAATACCCGTTTGAATAACCATAATTTATGTGAGTTGTTATTTTAAGTGAAAGTTGTGTTCCATGAAAAAAGTGGCTCATTCCGGTCACACTTCAAACAATTGCATAAGTGATGTTCCTTGAGATATTTCTTATGTTCTGGTATGCAGTCCAAGTGGAGTATGCCTGTGCCCTTCCTTTTTATGTCACAGAATATTAAGAATTTTGTACTTAAGGCTAAATATTTAATAAAATTAACTATTACTGCTTTATTAAGACATTGTTAAGTTCAACTGGCTTTTTAAAAATTATTGTTAGTACTGTAAATGTGTGGAGGTAAAGAATACAATGACTACTAGTGAGGTTAGGTGCCATTGCCTGGATTCATGCTAAGCAGCCAGAAGTTTTACTCACCATTGCTTTTGCACCATTAGTGCAAATTTCATCACAGTTAAAAAAAAGGCAAAAAGATCTGCATATTGTGATGAGAATAGTTTTGACCTTTAAGAGAATGGGTCTCAGGATTTCTAGGGGGTTCCTGGACCGGCCTTTGAGAACCACTGCTCTAAGTCATGGATATATAAGAGAATAGACATGCTGTTATACACTTATTATTATTATTATTCAGTTTGAAATGTAGAGGAATTTTAAAAAAATAGTCTTGGTAATTCTAATTGTACCCATGAGAAAACATAGCAATTGGATTATATAAGAGATGGAGAAACCAAGTCAGTGTAGCTAAGCCATTTTGCCTGTAAAATAAATCAGAGGATATGCTGAAAAGGCTAGAATCCAAATGATCAGAATGAAACCAGCAAGAGAACCAGTATTTTCTGCCTGGGCTAAAATGATATTGAGCATGAGCCTTTCTCAGCTTGCTCTTCTCATCTTGTACACAAATTGGAAGCCTTCTCCAAGGAAGACTATCTTAGAAAATAAGGCCCATAGGGAGAATGCTTGGGAGGAGCGGTCTGAGAGACCTGAGGAGGGCGGCCATTGAGATGTGAGGGGTGACACAGCATGAAGGGAAGGATGCTGATTTTATTAAAGGTCTGCTGTGTGCCAGCCACTGTGCAAGGCACTTCACATATGCTGCTGCTTAATTCTCACAACAAACTTAAGAAGTCACTATTATCAGCCTCATTTTGGAGATGGTGAAGTGGAGCCTCGGATGTTAAAAAACTAACCTGAGTCTACATTGCTCCTGTGGGTTGCAGTTGGAATTCAAATCATCTCTTTTCACTCCTAGTATGGCAGTCTTCATCTAAGTATTCAGGAGCCTCTTGGACTGTGTTGTTAACTGGTCCATTGTTAGTGTATCTGTCTTATAAGCCTATTTCTGAATATACATGCATACACTTCAGGCTTGGGTTTTAGCTTTCTGAGTAAAACAATCACAGTTTTGTATTCATTCATCCACTAGGGGGGGCAAGAGTGCTAACTTGTTAAGTAGATAATGATTGATGAGTAGGGTTTAAATTATATGATTGTGGTATGATTTATATGTATGTACTGTAGGAAATGGTATATGGAAAACTCTGAACATTTCTCTAGTGATTATTCTTTGTAGGAAAGATGCTGTGCTATCTTCTTACTGAGACCTAGGAGATTGCCTTCATCCCCTAAATGTGAAAAATAAATGAGGTGCAGTTTTTTTTTTTTTAAGATTTTATTTATTTATTTGACAGAGAGAGACACAGCGAAAGAGGGAACACAAGCGGGGCACCTGGGTGGCTCAGTTGGTTAAGCGACTGCCTTCGGCTCAGGTCATGATCCTGGAGTCCCGGGATCGAGTCCCGCATGGGACTCCCTGCTCAGCGGAGAGTCTGCTTCTCCCTCTGACCCTCCCCCCTCTCATGTGCTCTCTCTCTTTCTCATTCTCGCTCTCTCAAATGAATAAATAAATAAAATCTTTAAAAAAAAAAAGAGGGAACACAAGCAAGGTGAGTGGGAGAGGGAGAAGCAGGCCTCCCGCCGAGCAGGGAGCCTGATACGGGGCTCCATCCCAGGACCCTGGGATCATGACCTGAGCCCAAGGCAGACGCTTAATGACTGAGCCACCCAGGCGCCCCAAATGAGGTGTAGTTTAACTCAAAAGTGTGACTGGCCCTCGAAGGGAGGGATCATGTCAAGTGGATGGCAAAATTAGCAGTAAACCAGTCAGGAAGATTCAAATTCTAGTCTCCAGTTTGTTTGCTTTTTTGTTTTAATACATGTGTGAAATTTAACATTCTTAATTTAACTTTATTATGGTCTGTTTAATGCATTGGTGTCTGAAAGAAATGATATGATTTTCCTAAGGCATTATTTAAACCTTAAAGGAAAGTGTTACATAACTGTTTGTATTTGGATAATGCTTTTATTAATCCAGTATTTTTATTCCAGACCTATCATTTACATATGGCTCCTCCTTAAAATAAATGATACATCTAGTTTCTCATTTATATAATTGCCATGTGGGTAATTTATAGCAAAATTATGAAGCACTTTCAGACAATGAAAACTGAACTGTGAAATAATTACATTTGCCACTAAAGTATTTTTATTTGAAAAGAATTTTTGGCTGTTGTCCTGATTTATTGTTCTTCAAGACTCCTATAAACTTTGGGTGATGATTACTGTGAAAAAAATTAGAAATTCCATGAGCATCATAACCATGATAATTGTGAAACTTTGCCAACCAGATTCTTGCTCTGTATATTGTTCATATTTTGTTGTTGTTGAGTTATAGTTTGTAAATGAAGGGATTGAAAATAGTTTATGATTTGACTATAGATACAACAAAGACTTTTCTTGAGCACTACATAGATTTTTTTTCAAATTCTGAAAATTTCTGAAGGATTACTAAAATAATATATCTTATGGGGCGCCTGGGTGGCTCAGTCAGTTAAGCATCTGCTGTCAGCTCAGGTCATGTTCCCAGGGTCCTGAGATCGAGGCCCACATCAGGCTTCCTGCTCAGCGGGGAGCCTGCTTCTCCCTCTCCCTCTGCTGCTCCCCCTGCTTGTGTGCTCTCTCTCTCTGTCAAATGAATAAATAAAACCTTAAAAAAAATAAAATATCTTTACATGATTCTATTTTTGAGAAGTTATGGCTGTTGGAGCCAATGGGCCAAGGTTCATAATCTTACTCACTCTGGTAATACAGGCCATGTGATGTTGGGATATGTCTTCATCTCCTCGAACATCAGTATGTAATTGGACTACAGGGTTACTGTTTTGTGGTAGGCACTGAGGATACAAAGATGAATCCTGAGCTGTTTGTTCTGTCTTCAAGGATGGTAGTCTAATGCGGGCACTGTACAAGTAAGCAAACCATTCCAGTGAGATGTAGTGAGGGCAGTAATAAAGTGATGCCTACTTGCTACTGTGGCGTCACCTAAAGGGTTACAAACCTACCTGGGACATAGTGCATGGAGATGCTTCAGAGGAGGTAAGGCTTGAACTTAAAGGGCTAATAGGTATAGAATTTGGGGATCTGGGAGGAAGGAACATATTTTAAGCAGAAGAAATAGCATTGGATGTATCATGGTGGAAGGGGACGGTGTGGCTTTTTTTTTTTTACGTGTTTTGATTTTTTCGTTTAATAATTTTACAACACCCAATGCTCATCACTACTAGTGCCCTCCTTAATCCATCATGCATTTAACCCCCACCCCCCACCTCCCCTCCAGTAACCCTCAGTTTGTTCTCTGTAGTTAAAAGTATGTTTCCTGGTTTGCCTCCCTCCCTTTTTAATATATATTCATGTTTTGTTTCTTAAATTCCACATATGAGTGAAATCATATGGTATTTGTCTTTCTCTGACTGACTTATTTTTTTTTTCTGACTGACTTATTTTGCTTAGCATAATACTTTCTAGATCTCTCCACATCGTTGCAAATGTTGATCGCTGAGTGATATTTCCATTGTATGTATGTGTTTTTCTTTATCCATTGGTTGGACATTTGGGCTCTTTTCATATCTTGGCTATTGTAGACAATGTTGCTATAATCATTGAGGTGCATGTATCCCTTTGAATCAGTATTTTTGCATCCTTTGGGTAAATACCTACTAGTGTAATTGCTGGATTGTAGGGGAATTCTATTTTTAGCTTTCTGAGGAACCTCCATACTGTTTTCCAGAGTGACTGCACCGGTTTGCATTCCCACCAACAGTGTAAGAGGGTTCCCCTTCTCTGCATCCTTGACAACACCTGTTGTTTCCTGACTTGTTAATTTTAGCCATTCTGACAGGTGTGAGGTGATATCTCATTGTGGTTTTGATTTGTATTTCCCTGACGCCGAATGATGTTGAGCTTCTTTTCATCTGGATGTCTTCTTCGGAAAAATGTCTGTTCATGTCTTCTGCCCATGTTTTAACTGGATTATTTGTTTTTGGGGTGTTGAGTTTGATAAGTTCTTTATAGATTTTGGACACTAACCCATTGTCAGCTATG
Source organism: Zalophus californianus (assembly GCF_009762305.2). Lineage (NCBI taxonomy): Eukaryota > Metazoa > Chordata > Mammalia > Carnivora > Otariidae > Zalophus > Zalophus californianus. Next base: position 57,767,329 of record NC_045596.1, on the reverse strand, counting down.
CCATTTGCAAATATCTTCTCTCATTCCGAAAGTTGCCTTTTAGTTTTGTTGATTGTTTCCTTCACTGTGCAGAAGCTTTTAATCTTGATGAGGTCCCTGTAGTTTCTTTTTCCTTTTGCTTTCCTTGCCTCCAGAGACATATGTAGTAAAAAGTTGCTACAGTCAATGTCAAAGAGGTTGCTGCCTGTGTTCTCCTCTAGGATTTTGATGGTTTCCTGTCTTACATTTAGGTCTTTCATCCATTTTGAATTTATTCATTTATTTTTTTCTCTCAGAATTTCTTTTTGTGTGTGGTACAAGAAAGTGGTCCAGTTTCATTCTTTTGCATGTGGCTGTCCAGTTTTCCCAGTACAGTTTGTTGAAGAGACTTTTTTCCACTGGATATTCTTTCCTGCTTTGATGAAGATTAGTTGACCATAGAGTTGAGGGTCCATTTCTGGGTTTTCTATTCTGTTCCATTCACCTATGTTTTTGTGTCAGTACCATACTGTCTGGATCCCTAGAGCTTTGTAATATAACTTGAAGTCCTGAATTATAATGCCTCCAGGTTTGCTTTTCTTTTTCAATATTGCTTTGGCTATTTGGTGTCTTTTGTGGTTCCATACAAATTTTTAGGTTTGTTTGACTCTTTTAAATTGTAAGAATATAGAGTGAAGGGGCACCTGGGTGGCTCAGGTGTTAAGCGTCTGCCTTGGGCTCAGGTCATGGTCCCAGGGTCCTGGGATCGAGCCCCGCGTCGGGCTCCCTGCTCCGCGGGAAGCCTGCTTCTCCCTCTTCCACTCCCCCTGCTTGTGTTCCCTCTCTCGCTGTGTTTCTCTCTGTCAAATAAATAAATAAATAAAAATCTTAAAAAAAAAAAAAGAATATAGAGTGAAGATGGCATAGTGCGGGGGAGTAAGTTGGAGATGTACCATGGGGCTGATACCAGTGTATCTTTAGAACATATTATTATGTTTGAATCTTGTTTAAATGATCAGAAGCTATCCATAGCTTTTTTATAAGGAGTGACATGATTTTGTATTTTAGGACAATCCTTGGCATCACACTGGGGAGAAGTCAGAAGAAGGTACTGTAGTAGATTCAGTGGGAAGTGGTATAACCTGAGATAACAGGCCAGCAGAGCCTAGGGTGACTCAGACTTCAGCTTTGGGTGACTGTATGGAAAATAGAGGAGAGGAACAAGCTCTTTTGAGGGGGCTTTGAGCTGGAGATAGAGATTAAAATAAAGTAAAATACAACCTTAAAATAAAGCTGCAGTACTTCCAGTGTGCCAGGGATTCGGTAAGGTTAACATATTTAATTGTCTCAGTATCCCCTTGAGGTGTTACCATCTATAATTGAGAAATGAGAAAGCAGATTCAGAGAGGTCACATATATGACCTCAGATTATAGCCGGAAATGGTGGAACTTGGAATTGAGTCTCGGTCTACCCCACCCTAAATTACAACCTATTCTTACTCTCTTAGCTGGGAATCATCATTGAGCTATAGTTGAAGCGATGGGTATAAATGGAAATGATCAGGAGGAGTATATAGACAGGGAAGAGATGATGGCCAAGGATAGAACTTGGGCAAATAACATTAGGTTAAATGGAACCCATTTAAATGGAACATCTTCTGTGTCTTTATAGAAGATGCATTCAGAGAGGTAAGAGGTTAACTAGAAACAGCGTCTCAGTCAAGACAAAAGCATTAGAATCATCCTGCAGGACTCTTATTCTTTCTCACCCCACATCCTGTCCATCAGCAAATTCTCTTGTCTTTGCCTTCAGAGTATATGCAGAATCTGACCATATACTCCTGTCCAAGCCACTCAAATCTGCTCTGCTCTAACAGGAAATCCTGTTACCCTGTTCTTGGCCTTACCATCTTTTCTCCACCCAGCAGTCAGACCAGTGCTTTCAAAATGTAGATCAGATCGTCACTCCTCTGTTCACAGCTGTCCAGTGGTCTTCCTTGTCATTCAGAATATAACCCAGACTACCATGGCCCACAAGGCAGCAATGACTACCACAGGCTATCTCTCTAGCCTCTCCTTCTCCATTCCCCCCAGGGTCATAGCACCAGCCACAAGCTAAGCATGTTCCTTTTCTGGACCTTTGCACGGTCTGTTTGCCTGCATGGAATGCTTTTTCCCTGATCTCTGTCACTCTATTAGAGTAATCCAATCAACCTGTCTGAAATAGCATGTTCCATTATCTTGTTCGACCTCTTCATTCTCTTTTTGTCCATAGAATTTTTCATCACTGGACATATTAAACTGGCTTGTTTGCTTTGTGTTAATTGCCCCTTGAATCTCCATCCTGTGCCTAAACTTTATGAAAGTAGAGGTTTTGCCTTTTTTTGTTCACTCTATCTGCAGGATCTAGAGTAGAGTAAATGCTCAACAAATATTTGGATAAATGAATGCAGCCAGACTGACTTTTAAAACAAGTAAATCGGATCATGCTACCCACCCTACCCCCGTCCCGTTCAACCTTCCCACCCCCATAGACTCCCATTACCATTGGAATAAAATCCAAACTCCTTTCTGTGGTCTACAAGGCCTTGCATGATCTGGACGTTGGCTGAGACTAACCCTAGTCTTGACACTCCGCCCTGGGGAACTACATTCCAGCCACGTTGGCCTTCTTGTTCTTCCTGGAGCTCATTAAGCTCATTTCTTCCTCTTGCTGGTCCCTCTGCCAGCCACTCCTTCTACTTGGTTGGCTCTTGTTACGTCTTCAGATCTTTGCTCAAGTTCTGCTTCTGCAGAAAAGCTTCCCTAGACGACCCTTTCTTACAAGTGTTCCCAGTACTTGCCTCTTCACCCCAAATCTTCCCAGGACTCAGGTTAATTTTTGTCATCGAAATTGTCACTGACTGACCAATATTGTTCATTTATTTATAATATTCTTCCTCTCCACCTGGGTTGTAAACTCCATGAGGGTGGGATGTTTTCTGTCTTATTTATCATCATATTCCCAGCACCTAGAAGGGAGCACTTGGTGTATCTTAGAGGCCCAACCCTTAGAGGATGGATGAATGAAATACTCCTGCCACTCCTGTGAGGGCGGTTCATTATTACTGTGAATAGTTGAATATTCTTTTATGACACACGGTTTAAATAAATGCCTAAAACTTCTAGGATGATGGTTATGCAGTTTGAACATTAAGTCATGAGACTACCTTTCCAAACTGGCTCATGGAATTCTGGTACATTACTTTATAGAGATTCTTCTTGCACATTCTTGGGAACTCAAATCTCAAACTTTCAGGATGCTGTAATTTTTATTTTTAGTTGTTACGAAAAGTATTTGACTGAATTAGATTGCTACATCCTCAAGGAGAGTGGGGCCATATTCCTTTTTGTATCCCTGGCACCTTCTCTAGAGTTCAGCACAGAGTAGGTGTTCAATAAATGTTTGTTAGTGGTAAGCTAAGAAAAAAAAAGACATTTCAAAAAAAAATGGCACCAAAATTTAGAATTTTCTGTAAAATATTTGCAGTTTTTGTAGATTTCAAAACTGAACTCCCGCCCCCCTGCCCCCAAGCTTAACCTTTCAGAAATGTTTGGTTGCTGAGAAACGGAAGAAGAGAAATGAAGGGGTGATAGCCCATACTAAATTTAAATCTGTTCCCAGGCCAGAGAAACAGAGGGGACCTATAATCACTTATTCACCTACGGTTACTCCCTATTTGGATGAGGTTGGGGTGGAGGCAGGGAAAGGCTCTGTGGTCCAGCATCCTTCTTCACTCGTATTTTCTTTTTGATAAAACAGCTAGTGTTCAGTGTTGCTCCAAAAGTTTTGGTTTGGTGATTAAAAAAGCGAGCAACAGGTAGCAGTGACGCAGGTTATGCTCAGTCACTGAGCTGCACACACCTTAAGCCAACACAGCCCGTGAAAGGTGGCAGTGTTTGAACTGAATCTGTGCTTTTTAGATGGAGCAGCACCTTTTCAATAAAAGCACGCTTATACCGACTCCTTAAGAAGTTTAGACTGGAGGGCTGTCTCCAGCAACTGGCCCCCCTGCTGCCAAACCCCATTTGTTTGTCTTGGCAGCCGGGCTGTGTCTGCTTGGCCGGTGCTAATGCTGGGATGTTAAATTGATGAAACACAGAGCTCTTGATCCTTTTCAGTGAGGCTTCTATTTGGTTAATGGCAGGGTAGAGAATGGAGAATGGATACTCTTGTAGTGTAGCTAGAGATGTGCGGACATGTGGGAAGATACTTCATTAGAATAATTAGCCCTGCGCTTCATTGTGGCTTTTGTCTTATTCTTTCTTTGGTCCAGATAGAAATTCTTTCTCTTCAAATGGTTACAATATATGTTTTATTTGGTATAAATACTTAAGCATAAGATAACCTGCCAAAAACATGAAGGCATTTGGCTTTTTGAGAATTTGGACATTTCAGAACTATGGACCAAGTATACTGGTGTAACACACACTCGTGTTTGGTGTGCTTGGGATTAACTACCCTTTGGCTGTCAGTCATCATGACTATACATTGTTCCAGAAGCCATGGGCTATGACTAGACTTTTTAGAATTAACAGCACAGAAGGGAAACAAGTATAAATCATCTCTCTGGTTTATGTTTCTCAAGAGGGAAGTATAATATTGCTTAAGTTGATACAAGTGTTGACAGTCCCCTGAGGTTGGTGACTGTATCAATCCCTCACTTTATTCAGGCTTCTGCTCCGATATTGCCTCTCCAGAGAATCAAAACAGCAGGTCCCCTCCCCTGTCTCTCTTTAACCACTCACCTGCTTTATTTCTTCACAGCTGTTTTCATGACCTGAAATTATTTTTATTTTTATATCTCCTTACCTGCAATGTGAGTTCTACGAGGATAGGAATTTTTTTCTATTCACTACTTAACCCTTAGTGCTCGGAAGAGTATCCGGGATATAGCAAGTGCATGATAAATATGTGTCAAATGACTGAATAAGTAAGAAGAGGAAAGGAGCAATAAAGGATGAAGTAAAGAAAGGAAATAATATGTGTTTTCCAGACAATATCCTTCAACACGTGGCTAGTTAAACCAGGACAGGGGAGTCCGTCAATCTTGCACATGTGAAATGTTTATTAGGACTTTTAATAAAACTTTGGGTGAAAACTGGATTGCATGTAGCAAACATATCACTTAGCCCAAATAAATCATTAGGTTGCCAAAGATCAGGGAATATGAAAACATTTCATTTTATGATTGAAGGCTTGAGCAGAGAAATTAGATTTGTTTTAATAGAGATGTTAAAAGAGTATGAGCTTGAGACTTTTATCATTTGTCCTAAGAATATATTTAAAATCCTCTTGCTTACCAGGCTCTCTTTTAGAAGGGGTAGGTTTGTCAGTTTCAGAATCTCTATTAGTTGCTTATGTCCATTTTCTGAGCATACTAGCATTTCTGCTATATAGCATGTGATGCTACAAACAGATGGAATTGACAGGAGAAAATATCTACTGTCCACTAAAAAAAAATGTTTAAGAATGATGTTTGATGCATAACAGATGGTATGAGAAACAACCTGTCAAATTAAGATTGGTGATAATGGATTAGTGAACACCCTATAATTAACTACTAATTATTATTCTCATGATTGTATTTCTTTCCACTCCGTCAACTTTTTGTATTGTACTATGTATACAAACAATTATATTTCATATTTTCTTTTTCATGTTTTTATATATTAACTTTTGCCATAAAGGTTTACCTGTTTTTACATTCTTCATAATACCTTTATCATATTTCATCAAATTCATATGTGAGAATTAGACCGTGTTGGGAGCGAGACTATCATGTACTAGTGATGTGCCTGGCGTATAAACACGTTCAACTCGTGTTTGTTGATGTTAATTAAATATTCCAAATTGATTTAGCCTTTGCTTTATTACAAGACATTTAGCTTCTTTCTGGTTATTGATATTATAGGTAATGATGTGCTGACCATGCTTCTGAACACCCATGGCTTCATGATTCTTTTGATTTATGGTCTTATACTGAATTCCCACAGGGAGCTATCTTAGTCAAAGTTTGTGAACATTTTTGTATTTCTTGATTTGTGAATGGGTGACATTGTTTTATATTGATGTCTTCAATGTTTGAATATCCCTTTAGTCTTATAAAATAATAAGGGTATTTTTTTTTGCCTTACCCAGCATAAGTTGTGGCAAATTCTTCTTCCTGACACATGAGAGCTAAAAGTATTTTTCAAATTAAATATAGGTAACAACTTATTTTTTTTTTCAATTTTAGGCCTGTTTTTTATATGGTTGTAGGATGTTTATGGATTTTATTAATATATGATTTTGTTGTAAATTATGAATCTAATTAATTTTTTAAAGAATTGGTAGACCTTTGAGCTTGGACACTTACGATTGTTGCAAGCTTTATTTTTTTTTTTAAATCTTCATGTGGGGGCCTCTAAAACTGACATTCTTGAAGCCAATTTTTTTCCTTCTTTCTTTCAATTTTTTGAAGTTCTAGTGGCTTTTGAAATTGTCTCAAATTTTTAAAACATACACACATATTCATGTGATATATGTTACAGACTTATCATCCCTTCCTCAGCTCTGTAACTCTACAGAGGGGCAAGATAACTAGAAAATTCATCTTGACCAGCTCCAATAAAGAGAAACAGAAATCTGTGACTATTTAAGATGACCGAATCTGGTTAAAAATCGACTAATGACCAGTTTTTTTTTTCTTTATTTTTTTTTAATTTTGTTATGTTAATCACCATACATTACATCATTAGTTTTTGATGTAGTGTTCCGTGATTCATTGTTTGCGTATAACACCCGGTGCTCCATTCAATACGTGTCCTCTTTAATACCCATCACCAGGCTAACCCATCCCCCCACCCCCCTCCCCTCTAGAACCCTCAGCTTGTTGCTCAGAGTCCATAGTCTCTCATGGTTCGTCTCCCCCTCCGATTTCCCCCCCTTCATTTTTAACAAAAGGAAATACTTTTAATATTTAACATTTGTTCCTGGTTCTGTTTAAGAATTTGAAATATTAAAATCTTCCCCTGATAACACAACTCTATGATAATAGTATCATTATTGATATTAGGGTTATAGCTCTTAGTAATATTAAGTATAATTGGAGACTTATATGTACAAGGCACTGGATTTCTTATTCATTTTCTCATTTAATCTTATCATTCTCCCATTTTCACAGATGATGAAACTGAGGCTTTGAGAAGTTAAATGAAACTTTCCCTACTAGTGGACAAAATGTTCAGACTTGGGTCTGTCCAGCTTTAAAACCCTAGGCTCTTGATCATGATGCTATGCTAAAAACATTGGTTTTGACAATTTTATACTTATTCCTAAGGATTTCTTTTTAAAAGTCTCTTCCTTTCTGACCATGTGGATTTGTATGACCGTTTCAGAGTTGAAATATTAAGTAAATAAATTTTTAAATTTTATCCAAAAGATTCTCGATGACCAGGCATTGTTATACACTAGGAAAGCCATTTTCTGGTATCTGCACAGAGCAAATTAACAGTTCTGTCTTAGCTTCACTCCCTGGTTTCAGTCTCTTCCCTAATCCTAGGCCTCCTTCCCCTAACTCCAAACTTAAAATAATATTGATCTGGTTCAGCGCATGTCTCACACATTCCTTATCTAATAGTAGTTTTTGTATTTAATGGTTTATATTATGTACCTTTGAAAACTCACAAGGACTTTTTGTATACAAAATTGTTTTTTATTAGCATTTTTCATTAATATTTCCCATGTTCTGCTAGTTTGTGGCAATTGATGTCCTATGGGCAGTAAACAAAGTGAACTTGATAAAATTATGTACTTCTGGTCACAGTGTCCAATAGAATACTGAAGTGTTGCTTCAAGGTTCTTGTTACATTTAGTCCTACTCTTACTGAAAATGGTGTAGCACCTTCAATAGAAACCCTTTCTGATATCCAGAGGTGCCACTAAGTACCTGTTCAAAATCATGATCACTATTTACTTTAGAAGATCTTAACCGGGGGATCATGGAGAAGGCTTCAGGATAGCTTAGAAAAACCTGGAGTAATGTAAGAAAATGTGTTATAGGGCCATTTTTTAGAAGAGTTCATAGGTTTCATCATTCATTCCGTTATTCGTTGAATCATAACTCATTCAAATTCCCAAAAAGAAACTAAACCCAAAGAGTGTTATAAAATATCCCTATTCTGAAAACCCGATCTGCTTTTATTTAACCACTTACACCTCAATACCAGACCTTTTTAGATATCTATTTTGGCCGTATTTTCTGTTCCTATTCTTTTTTTCCTTTTTCCTTCCCTGTATTATGTTAATCACCATACATTACATCATTAGTCTTTGATGTAGTGTTCCATGATTCATTGTTTGCGCATAACACCCAGTGCTCCACGCAGAACGTGCCCTCTTTAATACCCATCACCGGGCTAACCCATCCCCCCACCCACCTCCCCTCTAGAACCCTCAGTTTGTTTTTCAGAGTCCATCGTCTCTCATGGTTCGTCTCCGCCTCCGATTTCCCCCCCTTCATTTTTCCCTTACTGCTATCTTCTTCTTCTTCTTCTTCTTCTTCTTCTTCTTTTTTTTTTTTAACATATAATGCATTATTTGTTTCAGGGGTACAGATCTGTGATTCAACAGTCTTGCACAATTCACAGCACTCACCATAGCACATACCCTCCCCAGTGTCTATCACCCAGCCACCCCATCCCTCCCACCCCCCACCACTCCAGCAACCCTCGGTTTGTTTCCTGAGATTAAGAATTCCTCATATCAGTGAGGTCATATGATAAAAAATTTAAATATAGTTGACACACAATGTTACATTGGCTTCAGGTGTGCAGCTTACTAATTGGACACATTTAATTGTTATACTGTGCTCACCACAAGTGTAGCTACCCTCTGTCACCATACAACACTGTTAGAATCCCACGGACTGCATTCTCTATGCTGTACCTTTTCCTCCCATGATTTATTCATCCCATATCTGGAAGGCTGTATTTCCCACTCCTCCTCACCCATTTTGCCCATCCTCCCACCTCCTCCCCTCAGGCAACCATCAGTTTATTCTCTGTATTTATAGGTCTGTTTCTGCTTTTTAAAAAAATTCTTTATTTAAATTCAATTTAGTTAACATATAGTGTATTATTACTTACCCGGGATAGAATTTAGTGATTCAGCAGTTGCATAGAACTCCCAGTGCTCATTGCATCAGCTGCCCTCCTTCGTTCCCAATTACACCACCCCACCACCGGCCACCCCTCCAGCAACCCTGTTTGTTTTCTAGAGTTCAGCATCTCCTATGGTTTGCCTCCCTCTCAATTTTCATCTTATTTTATTTTTCCTTCCCTTCCCCTATGTTCATCTGTTTTGTTTCTTAAATTCCACATACAAGTGAAATCATATGGTATTTGTCTTTCTCTGACTGACTTATTTCACTTAGCATAATACACTCTAGCTCCATCCATGTTGCCATGTCATTGCAAATGGCAAGATTTTCTTCTTTTTTGATGGCTGAGTAATATTCCATTTTATATATGTGTGTGTGTGTGTGTGTGTGTGTGTCTGTGTGTGTGTGTCTGTGTGTGTGTGTATGCCACATCTTCTTTATTCATTCATCTGTCCATGGACATCTGGACTCTTTCCATAGTTTGGCTGTTGTGGACATTGCTGCTATAAACATTGGGGTGCAGATGCCCCTTTGAATCACTATTTTTGTATCCTTTGGATAAATACCTAGTAGTGCCATTGCTGGGTTGTAGGATAGTTCTATTTTCACCTTTTTGAGGAACCTCCATACTGTTTTCCAGAGCGGCTGCACCAGCTCGCATTCCCACCAGCAGTGTAGGAGGGTTCCCCTTTTCCTGTATCCTTGCCAGCATCTGTTGTTTCCTGACTTGTTAATTGTAGCCATTCTGACAAGTGTGAGGTGGTATCTCATTGTGGTTTTAACTTGTATTTCTCTGATGCTGAGTGATGTTGAGTATTTTTTTCATGTGTCTTTTGGCTATTTGTATGTCTTCTTTGGAGAAATCTTTGTTCATGTCTTCTGCCCATTTCTTATTTCTGCTTTTTGTTTGTTTCTTTATTCATTTGTTTTGTTTTGGGGCTCCACATATAAGTGAAATCATAAGGTATTTGTCTTTCTCTGACTTATTTCACTTTGCCTGTTACCCTTTAGATTCATTCATGTTGTCCCAAATGGCAAGATCTCATCCTTTTTTAGGCTGAGTAATATTCTATTGTGCATATATACATCTTCATCTGTTATCTACCAATAGACACCTGGGTTGTTTCCATATCTTGGCTATTGTAAATAATGCTGCAATAAACATAGGGTGCATGTATCTTTCAAATAGTGTTTTTGTTTTCTTTGGGTAAATACCCAGTAGTGGAATTACTGGACCATATGGTATTTTTATTTTTAATTTTTTGAGGAACCCGTTCCTATTCTTTTGTCAATTTCCTATGCTTAACTCCAAGCATTTTTCGTCTGCTACTGTCTTTCAGGCAAGGAGCGGAGGGGAATTTAGTCTTTGTTTTTAATTAACATTGTGATCATTTAGTATCTAGTTGCATATGTGGCCATATTTCAGAGGGAGGGAGGGAGGGAAGCAGTGGGGGGACACTATAATTTGGAGAATTTAGACCTCTGGGATGATTGGCTGGTGTTAACTGGATATTTGAAACCTGTTATTTCAGTGATGTATATCCTACACTTTAGTAGTCTTAAACACAGCTCTGGGATTCTGTCTACTCTCCTGACAGTAAGAAAATGAATTTGTCAGTTCTTTTTCTTTATCACTATGAGAACCACTACCTCCACCTCCAAATATTACCAGCCCTAGACTCACTCAATTAAAGTCCTGCTCTTGGGGTGTTGGGATGGGACAGTTGGTTAAGTGTTGGGCTCTTGGTTTGGGGTCAGGTACTGATCTCAGGGTCATAAGGTTGAACCCGGCGTTGGGCTCCAAGCTCAGCACAGAGTCTGCTGAAGACTCTCTCTCCCTCTCCCTCTGACCCTCTGCCCCCTGCTCACTCACTCTCTCTCTCTCTCTCCTTCTAAAATACATAAATAAATCTTAAAAAAAAAAAAAAAAAAAGCCCTGCTCTCATGTTCGGTGTGGGATAGACTTTAGTCACTAAAGTGAAAAAGGAAGCAGTCAGTCAGTGCCAGGGACTCTCTGTCCTCTGTTGTTCTTCACTCTCTGCTTTGCATCCTCTCTCCTAAAGATCAGTCACGCAACTTGCCTTTCTTATAAATTAGTTTATTTCATGAACAAAAATCAGACTGTGAGAGAAGGATGTAAAGTGTGCTCTATGTTTTAAGGATATAGGTTGGCTTGGAATCAGACTTTCATGATTCTAAAATAGTAAACATCCAGGCTGGGGAATGTGTTTATCTTTGACCTGCAACTGGTTATCTCTGTCACCTTTACACATCAGGACACAAAGGAATAGTGGTGTGCTACCGACAAAGGATAGCGGGGGCAGCATTCTTAGCGCATAGCCAGTCCTCAATAAATGTTTGTTCATTGGTGACATGGAAGCATCTTTTGACATCTCCCAGTTTTAGTGACTTACCTATCAACTACTGCATTCCACTGAAAGTAAAACAGCCACTTCTATTTAAAGCACCCAAAAATCTATATTAAGTAATTCAAGAAGCTTACTGTCTAATTTGGAGCAGTTCTCATTCCTCTCTGCCTGATGAGATACCAGATCCCAAATCTATAAAAATCAAAGTGATTTTGTTCCCACATATTGCAAATGAATTAGAGTTTTATTACTGTTTTTGTCTTTAATGATTTTCAGCCTGTAAATGTAAATGACATTTCTCCAATCTTGGCTTTGTTCTGCCAGTTTCTTCTGAGTAATGCCTGTTAACAATGAGCAAATAGAGCCTAATAAAATTCATTCAGTAATGTAGAGCATTTCAGGTTACTAGATAAGAGCTTACTTCATTTGTTTTTTGTTGTAACTGTAGCACATCTTTATTTCACTTAGCATTTAGAAGTGCTAAAAGATATTTCAAACTTCTAAGAAGAAAAAATGCTCACACCCCCACAACTCAAAGACCTCCACTGTTTACATTTTGGGTATTTTCCTTCCATGGTTATTTCTACCAGTTTAAGACTGTGATCTTCCAATAATCGGCATTTTGAATATGTTCACTTTAGTAAGTTCTTCAAGGACTTTCTTATGTCTTTTGACCCTTTTGTAATTCCTCCCTGTGTTGGTTTGGAGCGCTACGCAGTGAGCGCTCTGTTTAAAAGCAGAACAGTGAAAAAGCAAACATACAAATATAAATAATGAACCAACAATACAAGAGCAGCCTACTATTCTAAGCAGCATGGTATGCAGAAAGTGCCCGTTTTTCTCCATAGTTCCTCTTCAGCAGGCGGCCTAGCAGGGAAAGTTGGGATCACAAGAAAGTAAATGTTGGTAAGAATAAGTGGGTGTAAGTGAATTATACAGCATTTTCAGCAGATCTGAGTACTTTTAAAGATCACTTAGAAATGGCTTAAAATGTATTTCTTCTTTGATTGTAGGATACAGGAGACATTTAAGCAACTCACTATGCACAGTAGTGCATAGTGGTATACAGGGTATACAGGGCATACTAAATTCAGGGGTGGATTCTGAGACTTGTATAATTTTGCAGACCGCATTTTAGAAAAATTAATACAACCTTAGAAATGAAAAACGTTAGATACAGTAATGAGTATTTGGCAGGAGAAAAGTTACAAATTTGATAAAGCTGACAGATATCACTAATATCAGAAACTCTGGGAGACACAAAATATTTTTATTAAGTAACTGCTTGACATATCTCTGTATGTTTTTTTCCTCTTTCTTGGCTCCCATACTTTGTCTCTTTGTCAGCGTTTGCACCGTATCATTTTTGTAGAGTATATATAGAGAGTTAAGTCCATTTTTCTTCTGGCCTGGTTAAGCAGAATTTGTGTTTTATTATTGATAATTGAGATGCCTATAGCATGGGCAGACAGTCCTCTCCACTGTTTGCAGTGTTGCTACTAGTTTGTGCCTTACAAATACAGGAATTCTGATAAATTCAATCTCATACATTTCTCATCAAAAAAGAAAAACACCAGGACACAGTGTTCATAATTACATATGTTGAATTTTCAAATATACTTCTGACAGGGGAAAATTTCCATTCTGAGCCGGTGTTGGTGGAAATCAGTGCTTTTACTTAAAATTGTACACATCTGGGGATGGGAAGACTTTCCCACAGTCCAGATTCTGGCTTCCCACATTTTAGACCTTGTTTCTCCTCCACTAGTCCTACAACCTCCAGGCCAACCACCGTGGACTGTTTCTTTGTTTCATCCTCTTACAACTGTTAATACTCTTCTCCTTGTCTTCTTCAATCTACTGATTTTATTGAGGTAATTTTTAAGCTCAGGTATATTATCTAGGAACAACTAGATAATAAGTGTTAAGTGCTGTGTGTCAAGCTTGTGCTAAGCGTTGCACCATCCATCCTTGAAGCAACTCTGGGGTAATTACTGTACCGATCCCAATTCTGCAGATGAGAAAACTGAACTTGTTGGGATTTCTATTTAGGTTTGTCAGAAACCACAGCTTGTCTTCCAAACCACTATAAACCCTTTTCAGCAATTTATACTTGCAATGGGGTGGTTTGCAAACCTCCCCCATACTTGCAGTGGGGTGGAATCCAAACATGACCTTATATTTTAATATGAGCATATTATTTTTTTAAAGATTTTATTTATTCATTTGAGAAAGAGAGAGGGAGAGCCCAGAGGGAGAGTGAGAGAGAGAAGCAGACTCCCCGCTGAGCAAGGAGCCCATGTGGGGCTCGATCCCAGTACCCTAAGATCATGACCTGAGCTGAAGGCAGATGCTTAATCCGCTTAGGCCACCCAGGTGCCCCTAATGTGAGCATATTACTAATATAATTAATAATGTAATCACACTCATTATTACTATATACTTTCTAATCATGATTCCCCATACCCTCGGATTTTGTTAATTTAGTAGTTCCAGTCCTTTCAACAACAAATTATAGCAAATTACCTGTGAAACCAAACCTATGGGAGAGGCTTTGAAGGAGGTGGTGGGAGGGTACCAAAGGCAAGGGAATCCGTCGTATTTTATAGGAGTGTATGACTAAGGCTAACTATACTGCAGAGACACCATCAACTCAGATACAGAAAATAGGCTCCAGTCTGCATATGTATTATGAGAACTGGAGGTGACTCAGACCAGTAGTGAATTTGATTTATTAACGAACTTAGTTGAAAGATTAAAGCTGGGGGCAACAGGCTGGCTCCATCTGTAGAGCATGAGACTCTTTGATCGCAAGGTTGTGAGCTCAAGCCCCACTCTGGGCCTAGAGCTTATTTAAAAAAAAAAAAATGAGGTTCCTTGCAGAGGCAGTTTCAAAGGGAGGGTCTTAAGTGTTGGTGGACTCAGGTGCTAATGTGGTGTTACCTAGCCAGATAATGGCAGCTCAAGCAAACAGTTTCATTTGGAAGCGATTTGAAATGTAAATTGTCAGCATTCCAGCTTTCACTTCCTCAAGGTAATTGGGACAATTTTGTTTATGAGAAAAAAGAGAAAGATCAGTTTTATGAAAGAAATAATACCCATATATGTTCACGAACTGGTATACATACTATGACTATATTTATTAAATTATGTTATATTAATTATGTTAATAAAAAGCATATTATATATATTATAACATGATTCTGTTGTTATACATGATAACTTTACAGATGATAAAGTTTATAGCTGGCCAGTACTTTTAAAGATTTCAAAACACAAGCTTTTGATTTTATAATCAGTTTCAGTTTTTATAAATGACTCCTTGAATAAAGGGAAAAAAATCCCTCAAACCTTAAAAATATTGTTTACTGTTTAAAATCTTCAATAATGCTCTGTTTACCTATGAACACAGTGAGTGGATTGTATTTCCTTCAACATGAGTAATTTATTTATGAAAATCCTTAGAAATATATCAGGCTTTGGTTTCATTACTTTGAAATTTTGAAAAATATTTGGAGCCAGTTAGTGTAACAAACTTTTTCCCCCCCTTGGTATCATTCTATTTCTGTATCTGTAGTTACAAATTTCTGGGTCTGAAAAATGTTCGGTTTATGTCATAAAATCACACTGGCCTTATTTCTGAATATATTGGCACTAGAATAGGGCTAGCTTTTCCACTCGTGCTTCCATACCTATCTTTTAAAATTTAGGTTCATATATTTTCTTTTGATTGTCAATCTAGGATACTCCTGGTTTGCTACCATTTGGAATCTGCTAGTAAGAAATGACCTCAGACATGATTGAGAAATCTGTGTCATTCTTTTCCCATTAACAACTATTTTGTTTTTTGCTTTTTTTTTTTTTTTTTAACTGACATCTGTTCCGAGTAGCTCAGATCCACTTTAGCCAGGCAGTCACTGCGTGCTAAATGTTACTTGACCTTCAAGAATCTGTAGATCCAGCCAGGATTGGGTCAGATTTGATCCTCTCCAGTTTGGGATATCTGGCCAACTTCTCTGGCCAGAATTAGGCTTTGACACCCCTAAATGTCTGTAGATGATTTCATGCAAAGGCATGCTATCCTTTCACTTGTCTGCAGTCTGTCTGTACAGTGAAAATAATGGAAATTGTGTGTTAGTGCTATTTTCTTTTGGAACATCTTATTTGATGCTGTTTCTTTCCTTTTCCTTCCCTCCCTCCTTCCTTTCTTCTTTCTTCCTTTCTTTTTTTCCCTCCCTCCCTCCTTCCTTCCTTTTCCTCTTCCTCCCTGCACGCCCTCTTCTGTTCCTCTCATTTCTTCTTTTTCTGAGGGTAATGATGGGTGGCAGCAGTTGACATACTGTTTTTATGTATCTGGTTCCTCCTGCTATGCTCTTAGGAAGGCCTCCTTAGCAAAGCCAGCAAGAGAGATGGTCCTGATGACCAGCCACCCAAATGGAATGGCCCAGTAATACTGATTGAGAAAAGCTTCATGTAGTCTACACTTCTGTAGTGGTAAGACATTTGCCGCAGATTGTAGTTTACCATAGACTTTCTTAGATGGCATGATCATGGCAGCCTTTATGTGCATCTGTGGCATTGGCACCATTGAAAGCCTAGGACAAATTCTCTATGACAAACCAACTGCTACTTGTACACAGGCCTGGTAAAACACCAGGTTGTGAAGGAATTCCACAAAGAACAGCAATTTGAGAATGTATTAAATGTAAGTTTTTGTAGTTTTTTAAAGATTTATCTATTTTCGAGAGAAAGAGAGAGTGGGGGGAGGGGTAGAGGGAGAGAGAGAGAATCTCAGGCAGACTCCCTGCTGAGTGTGGAGCCCAAGGAGCCCAACGTAGGGCTCGATCTCATGACCTTGAGATCGTAACCCTGAGATCACAGCCTGAGCTGAAATCAAGAGTCAAATGCTTAACTGACTGAACCACCCAGGTACCCCAAGTTTTTGTAGTTTTGATGCCTCTTGCGGAGACACAATAAACAAATCTCACCTGAAAAACAAAACAGGGTGTCTTTTTTTTAGGGCAGAAGTGCCTTACTTTTCCATAGTTCCAGAGCCTGGTTGTATGGCTCCTGAAGTATATTTATGACCATAGAAGCCAATTATGTGGTTCAGTGCCTCTCTGAAGTGAAAAAATATGGTTTCGAGCAGTGGTCATGTGAAGAAAGTTGTGGTATCAGCTTTGTCCACCTTTTTTTCAAACCAAACAGTATAATTTTTGAGACAGGCCTGGAGTAAGAGACACAGGTAGTCGAGATCATTAGTGCCATTTTTCAGAACAGTGTATTGAGGGCTTAAGAAGGTATGTGAAACACTGTTTCAGCTGGTGGGGATATCATGGTGAAAATGTCATGCAGGGTTTCTGGGGAGAGACAGATAGTAAGCCAATAAACATACAGAAAACTCTCAGGCTAGCAGAGGTCTAAGTGTGATGCAGAGAAATAAAATAGGGTGATGTGACAGGAAATGACTGAGGCATTTGAGGTGGTCAGGAAGAGATAATATTTAGGTTGAGAGCTGAAGAAAAGAAAGTGCAAAGTGTGGGGGAAAATCAGGAAGATTGGGGGCAAAACATATTTGGTGGAGAAAACTGCTAAGAAGGTCAGTGAGCTATGGGGATGGCGTTAGAAGGCAAAGCCAAAGAGATGGGAAGAAGTCAGATCTTGGATGGCTTTGTAAGCCAGAGTAAAAAGGCAATTTTAGGTGTAATGGGGGGTCATGGAGCATTTTAAGGAGAAGGATGATATAGTATGATTTACTTAAAAAAAAAAAAAAAGATCACCTGGCTGTGTAACAAATAGAATGGGGGAAGGTCAAGAGTATAAGGCAGAGGCTCTTGTTTTCCAGGTGAGAGATAATGGTGGCTTGGATTATGGTAGCAACGAGGGAGAGGGAAAGAAGTAACAGATTCGGGATATACTGAGGGTAGCTTGTCAAGACTTGCTGGTGAACGTGACCTGTGGAGTGAAAGGAAGAAGAAACAGCGATCACTCTCAGATTTTAGATTTGAGGGAAAGCACTAGTGGGCCATCTCCTGAGACGGGAACCCCTGGGGGGGCAGTGGGCTTAGACAGGAAACTCAGGAGTTCTGTTTTGTCCAGGGAGAATTTGAGACTCCTGTTAGATATTCTGTGGGGATGTTGAGTAGACAGCTGTGTAACCAAGACAGAGCCCCACAGAGAGGTTAGGGCTGGAGATGTACGTGACATCAACAGTTGGAAGATGCTCTTTCGAGCCATGGGATTGGATGGGGTCACCTACAGGAAGTGAATTGTCAGAAAGGAGGAGGCAGCCCAGGACAGAATTTTCATGCACTTCTACTTTTATGGTTTGAGAAGGATCTAGTAAATGAGACTGACAAGAAGTAGTCAGTAAGGTAGGAGGAAAACAAGGAGAGTATGATTCCCCAAAAGCCAAGGGAAGATAGCATTTTCAAGAATAAGACAAACATGGCTCTAGGTTTTGTGGGATCTGAAGTTTCATCAGTGTGGGGGTTCTTTTAAAGATAAATAATGCAAAACTGTTAATACAAAAATAGGTGCTAATGTGATTATTTAGAATGAGAAAGAAACCATGAGAAATTATAAGGTACAGAACTAAAAAAATGCCACAAATATCACAAAATTCTGGAAAAAAACACAATTGTATCAAGACACATGTTGTACTTATTTAACACTTTTTCCTCAACTTTTTTTGAGGGAGGGTGCTTACTCTCAGATTGCTTCTTCATATTATAACAATTTTGTAAAGTCATATTCTACAGAGACAGTGGAAAGATAATTCAGTATATATCATGACCCATCAAAATTATATTTTTATTATCAACAAATTGAGAGAAGTTATTTTAGTATCACAGCCTATTACTGATAATGTCATGCAAGTTTTTAGGATTATTGCCAAAATGTGGAAAGCATCTTTCAAATTTTCATATGTGATCTCTGTGATTTCAAAGCATTTCAAGTTTTCACACACAGTGACTAATCATAAATAATCTTTGAGGGGCTCCTGGGTGGCTCAGTTGGTTAAGCACCTGACTCTTGATTTCGTCTCAGGTCATGATCTCAAGGTCATGAGATTGAGGCCCATGTTGGGCTCCACGCTGAGTTGCTTGAGATTCTCTCTGCCCTTTCCCCACTTGCACACACTTTCTCAATAAATAAATAAAATCTTTTTAAAAATCAAACAAATGATCTTTGAGTTGATGACCATAAAATCAGTTTGTTACTGATGTTTTTGTGTCATCACCCAGCAAAACAATTCTACTGTGTGGACAACTAGGAATAACCGAACTATACAAGAAAGTTAATGTGAACCACAAAAATATATCCCACTGAACCCATACTGAATATATACCCAACTCAATTTCTATCTACACAGATCCTGAAAATGCAACATAAGCCCAAGTGTGATAGAGTGAATATCAAAGTGAAAGAGACAGCAGTCTTAACAAGTTGAGGTTAAAGTACCTAATTTTTGCAAACTTGAGATGCATCATGGAAACCTTGTTAAGGACCCCTCCCTGGGCCTTAGCAGTGGCCCAGTCAAGTGAGGTGCTTGTCTTAAACTTTGTTAACTTCCTCTGGTGGGGGTGAGCAATAGGTGAAGGGCATACAGGATGGGCAGAAGATCAGGTGAGAGAAAAACAGAGAAGTTCCTATTGGGTTTATACTCAAGCAGTAGCTATTTAGGTTGGAAACGGTAGGTCTAGGTCTTTGGTGAAAGTTCTGTGTAAGTAGCAATGTGTTGTGCTTGGCAAATATCACACTGGGGAAATCTCCAGGCAGCAGAGAGAGAAGTGGCTACACTTTTAGACATGAGCTAAGTGGGGTGGCTATCGATTTTCCTCTCTGAAATAAAGGAAACGACAAACTATCTCTGACAATTGCTGCATTAGGGTCAGAAGTTTTGCCTTTTAAAGCCAGTAGTGCTCATAGTTTAATATCTGCCATCAGATGTGTAAACAAATATGTAAATAATTAAGATGAAGGGGAGTTTGGATCAAAGGCTTTTCTCTCTTTTTTTTTTTTCCAAAGACTTTTCTCAATTAAATTTGGTCCTTTTTGTTTTACATCTCAAAATCTGAGTTGTTTTGGAGCACAGGAACAACCTAAGTAAATCTCACATCTACATTTTGTTAAATTATTTTCCAAATGTGTTGTCAGGGAGAATGTCCTGACTCAGATTTTGCAGTAATTGAATATAAACTTAATAACTTTGCTCACAATTGACTGAAGTTATGTTCTTAAAGCCAAATAAATTTGGGTTGAGATCTTATTATTTGTATAACTAATCATCAATATTAGCTGCATGAAAACAGGTCAGAATGGAAATGGGAAGAGAAGAGGAATGTGATTGGACGTAAGGGTCTCCCCTACCCCCATGGTCTTAATGGCATCTCTTGCGTTGCTCCTTTTACTCGCTTATGTTGGCGGTTAGAGTAACAGCAAAGAAAGACATAAGGAATTCTTAGATACTGGTATTTATTTAGTAAAGTCTGGCT
Organism: Zalophus californianus; assembly: GCF_009762305.2. Taxonomy (NCBI): domain Eukaryota; kingdom Metazoa; phylum Chordata; class Mammalia; order Carnivora; family Otariidae; genus Zalophus; species Zalophus californianus. The sequence goes on along the minus strand of NC_045596.1, from coordinate 57,747,322 downwards.
GAGACTAGAGCCCTTGTCTGATCTGCAATCTGTTCCACTTAGACCAGCCGTAGGAAGAGTTGCCTGTGATGGCAATGGAGCTGGGAGTGAAGAATACAAGAGGAATGAAAAGAAAATGGCACTCATGTTTACAATTGCTTTAGCCCTCTCTGAATTTTCTTTATTTTCTTTATTATATAGTCAGATTCAAGGAAAGGCTGTTTGACATTTCTGTTGTTTTTTTTCTTGCCATTTACAAACATCATTTTAGGTTTTTAACTTGAATTGGCAGATTTGTTAAGGCGGATAAGGAAGGAAGTTATGGGCAAGCTTCCTACATGCTTGACTCAGCTAAACTTAGATTAGTTAGTTCAACCTTCTATCCAAAGACTATGTTCTCAATAGATGGTGAGTCAGCCTTGATGTGAATAGTCGAATTACTGCCCTCTCACGGGTCTGCCCTGAATTTACTGTTGGAGACAGTTTGTACGGACTCAGATTAATCAGGGATCTTCTCTTTCACATGATCCTTCACATATTTGAAGATTCAGTAGCCTTCCCCCCTGAAGGTTAAAGAGCCTCGTTTTATTTGTTTTGCATATTAAGGTGCTGTTTGGATCGCTCACCACTCTGATCACCTTTCCTTTGTGATGGTTGCTCATCTTCCATCCTGGAAGAGCCCTGACTTTGTTCATCGTTCTACCCTCCCAGCTGATTTTGGGGGCTGACCTCTCCTTCCCAGCTCCAGGGACAAATCATGGTTGGAATGAGCCAGTCACTGTGGTCTCATTCCCTTTGCTAGGGATCGGTTTAAGCATGGTCATGCGGCCAAACCTGGCCCTCTGAGCTGAGGGCAAGTTGGCCAGTGGATGTTTGAAAAGAATTTCCCAAATATAAGAAAATGCCTTATTTGCTTCCCTGCCCTTCCCTTCCCTCCTTCCTTCCTTCATTTCTTCCTCCCCTCCTGCCTTCCTTTTCTTTTCTTTATTTTTTGAATGTGGACTTGTCGGTCACTGACACCTAGAACTGCGGCCCTTGGAGACATCAGAGAGATTGGAATATGGGGCAAGATGGAAAGACCGAAAGTCCTGGATCCTTGAGGTCAGGTTGAGCAGCTGAGCACTCCCTGCACATAACTTCTTATTATTTCCTGTTGCCATTTCTTTCTTTTTTTTTTTTTTAAGATTTTTTTATTTATTTGAGACAGAGAGGGGTATATGAGTGGGGGGGAGGGGCAGAGGGAGAGGGAGAGGTGGGGGAGCAGGGAGCCAAGGTGAGTCTCTGTTTCCATTTCTTATAGTTTTCTTTTCTGTTATTTGGCGCTCTGAGCATCCTGATGGATGCAAACCCTTCATATTTTATTAATTTACCTGCAACTTCTTCCAATGAATGATAGCCTAAGCATTGTATATAATATATTCTTCATGTAATTTTTATATTTAACTGAAATCTTTCTTTAATAATTCATAAACCTAGGGGCGCCTGGGTGGCTCAGTCGTTAAGCGTCTGCCTTCAGCTCAGGTCATGATCCCAGGGTCCTGGGATCGAGCCCCACATCGGGCTGCCTGCTCAGCGGGGAGCCTGCTTCTCCCTCTCCCACTCCCCCTGCTTGTGTTCCCTCTCTCTCTGTGTCTCTCCCTGTAAGATAAATAAATAAAATCTTAAAAAAAAAATAATTCATAAACCTAGGCAAGGCACCTAACGTGGTTGATAGGAAAATCAAATTGTCTTCTGAAATTTTATCCTGAGTTAAGGTGGCAGCACTTGGCAGCATTTTTCTAAAGTGTATTTAACACTGGCTGGTGTGGGCCTTTGATTTCATTAAGGAAAGTCCTCTACCCCATGGACTTTACGTTTGTTTAGCTAATCTCTTTTTTACGACCAGGCCTTGCTGATAAAAGTAACATTTGCTCTTCTGTTCTTATTGGCTCTGTTTTCCTATTTAACCTTTCAAAATAAAATGCATTTTAAAAAATCCTTCTCTTTCACTCTTCTAGGCCTGCTTTCCCCCAGGATTAGGGACTGTGTATATAACTGGGGCTCTGAAGCAGGTGGAGAAACTTTGCCACAGGTTATTAAGACATTTGGGGGCCTCACCAGTCGGCTAAGATCCGGGAAGTTGAGTCTGTGGCATAGGCTCAGGAGAAGAGTTCTCTTTCCCGGTTTTGCTTCCCTCTTTGTTCTTCCAGATGTATTCTTAAAACTATGGGCAATTATTTATTGTGTGCCCTTTTTAATACACGAAACAGATACCTGTGTCATTTCCTACTACAAAGTCTTATCCAATTTGTATCACCTTTACTGAACTATAATTCATGTATCCTATGATTCACCTGTTTAAAGTTAGTGGTTTCTAGTCTGTTTACAGAATTGTGCAGCCATCGCCACAGTGAATTTTAGAACACTTTCGCCCCCCCGGACAGAAACCCTGTACCCATTAGCAGTCAGTCCCCATTTCCCCCCAGCATCCCTTTCCCTCCTCCCTCAGTTCTACGAGCCCACTCATCAATGTTCAGTCTCTTTGGACTTGACTGTTCTAGACATTTCCTGTAATGGAATGGTACAATGTATGTTCTTTTGTGACCAACTTCTCTTACTTCGTATGTTTTCAAGTTTCATCCGTGTGGTTGCACGCATCAGGTCTTCATTGCTTCTCATTGCAGAATACTGTTTCATTGTATGGCTATCTGGTCTTCAGGGGAGGGGCATTTGGCCCGTTTCCACTTTTTGGCAGTTTTGAATGATCTGGTGTTGTGATCTGAATTTACCCTGTACTTCCTTCAGTTTGCATCCCAGCTTGCAAAGTCACCTTGATAAGCAATGGTCTTTTCCACAGATTATATCCAGCATTCAGATATGCCATTTTCATGTGTGAGACTTTGTTAACTGAACACTTAATTCCTTAAAACGTGCTTATAACTTCACACAAAACAAGGCAAATGAAAGAACACTCAGCATACATCTAAACACAAATGCCCATACACAAATCCCTGGATTTAAAAAGTTCAGGGAATTCACATGTGAGCACATTACTTTTAACACAGATGGTATTTATAAACCTGGGTTTAGCTTTAAATTGGAAAAAAAATACCCCAAGGTGTTTAATGTTTATCCTTAAATGTCCAGGATAAGACCACGATGACAGCTACCAACTTATTTTTTATGATCTTGGAAAGACATGAGAGGAATAAATTTTTATCATGCGTCACACACAGAGATTTGCGTACCTCTTTCCCTTCTCCATTTAGAATTTGGTGAGGGTAACAGGGAATTCTTTCCTTACTTGTTTTTCTAGGAACAGGAGAAGGAACTGTCTCTGCATCTATGTGTTTGTATTTTCTCCTCCGAAGGGAAGTCAGTGCCGGGCCCATTCTCACTTAGACACACAGCAGTAGCCCCAGGCCCGTTCTCACTTACCCTGGGCCCGTTCTCACTTAGACACACAGCAGTAGCCCCAGGCCCGTTCTCACTTACCCTGGGCGCGTTCTCACTTAGACACACAGCAGTAGCCCCGGGCCCGTTCTCACTTACCCTGGGCCCATTCTCACTTAGACACACAGCAGTAGCCCCGGGCCCGTTCTCACTTACCCTGGGCCCGTTCTCACTTAGACACACAGCAGTAGCCCCGGGCCCGTTCTCACTTACCCTGGGCCCGTTCTCACTTAGACACACAGCAGTAGCCCCGGGCCCGTTCTCACTTACCCTGGGCCCGTTCTCACTTAGACACACAGCAGTAGCCCCGGGCCCGTTCTCACTTACCCTGGGCCCGTTCTCACTTAGACACACAGCAGTAGCCCCGGGCCCGTTCTCACTTACCCTGGGCCCGTTCTCACTTAGACACACAGCAGTAGCCCCGGGCCCGTTCTCACTTAGACACACAGCAGTAGCCCCGGGCCCGTTCTCACTTACCCTGGGCCCGTTCTCACTTAGACACACAGCAGTAGCCCCGGGCCCGTTCTCACTTACCCTGGGCCCGTTCTCACTTAGACACACAGCAGTAGCCCCGGGCCCGTTCTCACTTACCCTGGGCCCGTTCTCACTTAGACACACAGCAGTAGCCCCGGGCCCGTTCTCACTTACCCTGGGCCCGTTCTCACTTAGACACACAGCAGTAGCCCCGGGCCCGTTCTCACTTACCCTGGGCCCGTTCTCACTTAGACACACAGCAGTAGCCCCGGGCCCGTTCTCACTTACCCTGGGCCCGTTCTCACTTAGACACACAGCAGTAGCCCCAGGCCCGTTCTCACTTACCCTGGGCGCGTTCTCACTTAGACACACAGCAGTAGCCCCGGGCCCGTTCTCACTTACCCTGGGCCCGTTCTCACTTAGACACACAGCAGTAGCCCCGGGCCCGTTCTCACTTAGACACACAGCAGTAGCCCCGGGCCCGTTCTCACTTAGACACACAGCAGTAGCCCCGGGCCTGTTCTCACTTACCCTGGGCCCGTTCTCACTTAGACACACAGCAGTAGCCCCGGGCCCATTCTCACTTACCCTGGGCCCGTTCTCACTTAGACACACAGCAGTAGCCCCGGGCCCGTTCTCACTTACCCTGGGCCCGTTCTCACTTAGACACACAGCAGTAGCCCCGGGCCCGTTCTCACTTACCCTGGGCCCGTTCTCACTTAGACACACAGCAGTAGCCCCGGGCCCGTTCTCACTTACCCTGGGCCCGTTCTCACTTAGACACACAGCAGTAGCCCCGGGCCCGTTCTCACTTACCCTGGGCCCGTTCTCACTTAGACACACAGCAGTAGCCCCAGGCCCGTTCTCACTTACCCTGGGCGCGTTCTCACTTAGACACACAGCAGTAGCCCCGGGCCCGTTCTCACTTACCCTGGGCCCGTTCTCACTTAGACACACAGCAGTAGCCCCGGGCCCGTTCTCACTTAGACACACAGCAGTAGCCCCGGGCCCGTTCTCACTTAGACACACAGCAGTAGCCCCGGGCCCGTTCTCACTTACCCTGGGCCCGTTCTCACTTAGACACACAGCAGTAGCCCCGGGCCCGTTCTCACTTACCCTGGGCCCGTTCTCACTTAGACACACAGCAGTAGCCCCGGGCCCGTTCTCACTTACCCTGGGCCCGTTCTCACTTAGACACACAGCAGTAGCCCCGGGCCCGTTCTCACTTACCCTGGGCCCGTTCTCACTTAGACACACAGCAGTAGCCCCGGGCCCGTTCTCACTTACCCTGGGCCCGTTCTCACTTAGACACACAGCAGTAGCCCCGGGCCCGTTCTCACTTACCCTGGGCCCGTTCTCACTTAGACACACAGCAGTAGCCCCGGGCCCGTTCTCACTTACCCTGGGCCCGTTCTCACTTAGACACACAGCAGTAGCCCCGGGCCCGTTCTCACTTACCCTGGGCCCGTTCTCACTTAGACACACAGCAGTAGCGCCGGGCCCGTTCTCAGACACACAGCAGTAGCCCCGGGCCCGTTCTCACTTAGACACACAGCAGTAGCGCCGGGCCCGTTCTCAGACACACAGCAGTAGCTACGTGGTGTTTGTCCTCTAGCTGGCTGCCTATGCAGCCCATACCTGATCTGCTTTGGAAGTTTCTTGTGGGATGTGGTGATAAGTACAAGGACTATTCCTTAGGGTGATTACTCACCTGCGTGTTTCAATTCCATAATTACAGGACTTTAGCTTCTTTGTGTAGCTGTTTTGCAGACCATTAGGCTTGTGTAGGTTGCAACTGGTCACCCATAGATTACAGCTGAATGACCACAGAGGACCACCAAAATGACCACTATCATTCTTTTCTACTGCCAGGATTTTGAGGAATCATGGACCTAATAATAGTAAAAACATGAAATAGGATTGGTTGAACTGGGAATATGAATGAGGTTTTCTGGATCGATTGATCTTTCTATATCTCTTTCTTTCTTTCTTTTTTCCCTTTCTTTCTTTTCTTTCCTTTCTCTTTCTCTCTTTCCCTCCTTCCCTCCCTCTCTTTCTCTCCTTTCTTTCCTCCCTCCCTTCCTTTCTTTCTTTCTTTCTTTCTTTCTTTCTTTCTTTCTTTCTTTCTTTCTTTCTTTCTTTCTTTCTTTCTTTCACTTTCCATTCTAGTGTCTCTGGGATCTCAGATCCCCCTAAATGGAGACATTACCTGTTAATATTGCAATAATTTATTTTAATACAGGTTGTGTTTGATTGCCTAACAATCAACTAGCTGTGAACAAGGATTAAGCTACTCTATCTTTTGTGGGAAATTGATTCAAAAAACATTTGTGAGAATGTCACCCCAATGCCATGGGGTGAGCTGAGTAAGATACAGTGGTGACTCTCAGTCAAGGAATTGTTTGGGTGCAGACATTAGAGAGTAAACTTTGTGATCGTAGGGACTCAGACTGTTTTTACTAAACATTGTACAACTATTCTAAAGCACAGTTCTCGACACATGGTAGGCATTTGACAAATATTCATTGAATGGATAACTGCATAATTATAACATCGTATTGAAGTGCTGTAATGGACTTGTGGGGAACATGGAAGGAACTGACTTTGCTGTAGTGAGGGAGGGAGTTTTTGCTGTACATGTCTTTTAGCTGGGTTGCAATGACTGAATAGGATTTCACCAGGCAGATAAGAACAGGGAACTAAATCATGAAAATTACGTCTCATGTTCCAGACATCATGATGGCTAAGTTATTTAATGTTCACATTAATTAAGCAAGGTAGTATTATTGTTCAATTACATTGTTATTGTAGCATTATATCAGTATATACTATAATAATCCTTTTATTATTATATTATATGGAGGAAACAAGTTTAGAGATCTTAGGTGACTACCCCACAGACAAAGAGCTTCTGGTGGTGGTCTAGTTTTGGAACTTAAGGATATTTGTCATCCCTTTCTATATGAGTGACAAGTAATTTCCCAAGTAACAGCCCAAGATCTAATTTCAAGATGAAAAAAACCCCCCAGAAAACTGCCTCTTTCTTGCTACTAGTTAACATATATCAGTAAGCTTTTTCATCTAATGCTGCCTTTCCTGGCATTCTGAGTAATCCCTCTTCAGTGCTCTCCATCTGGGTGATTCTCTTGGGTGCTCCCCTCAGGTGTCTCTCTTGGAACCCAGCCACCATGCCGTGAGAAGCCCCAGTCATGTGGAGAGGCAGGTCTTTGATATACCGCCTTCTAGGTGCCAGACGTGAGAGTGAAGAGCCTTCACATGATTCCAGACCTCAGCCATTCGAGGCCCTCCCAGCCCATTGAATTGTCCCAGCTAGTCCCTAGACATTATGGAGCAAAGACAAACCATCCTTTTTGGGCCCTGTCTGGAATCCTGACCCACAGAATCTAAAGCAAACATGATGGCTGAAGCTGCAGCAGTCATCTAGTGTCCATGAGGAAGAGGCCACAGGAGTGGCTCAGAGGCCTCAACATCATTAAGTTGCAAAATCAACAAATGTAGCCACTTACTGAGGACCTTTTGTTAAGGCTTCTGTTTCATTTTAATGTGTTTGGGAACACCAGAAAATTGTTCTGTGTATGGAAAGGCTATGAATATTTACACCGGTAGCTATAGTATTGAGTTGATTGATGAATAAACCAAGACCAACACTGTGTTTAGCCTTTTCCTCATGACAAAGATGCAACCTCTGATGAGAAAACCATTCTAATAGAAGCAGGATGCTCCTAATCTGGAGAGGATTGTTGGCACATAGGGTGAATAATGGGCAATTGTAAGTAATGGGACTGCAATTTTTGATAACAAAAAGTCCAGAGAATAATTAAAGTGGGTTTGTATAATCTGTGGGCATCCACAAGAGTTGGAAACCATGCAGTTTCTAAATCAACTCTTTGTAATGTGTAGACATCAAAGTGTTACTCCATTCCTCTGCCTTAGCCTCAGGGTCTGAACCTGGTGGACCTGCTCAGCGTCTTTCCAGAGTGGAGAAATGGAGGGCTTTATGCCCCACTTCATCCACATGGAGCTGGATCCCTGTCTCTCCCAAACAGTGATATAATTTAAATAATTATTCACGAACCCTCAACTCCTGTCTTACTTCATGTATCCACTTGCTGTTACTGATACAAAATGTGTGGTTGAGCATAGCTGTGGGCCAGGTGCTGATAGGCATCTAGGCCTACTTGTTGAAGGAATGAATTGGCAACAGATGAGGTGTTTGGGGGACTGAATGAGCATGATATACTTCTGCTAAGAAGTTTAGGCTTCATCTTCTAGGAACAGACACCCATGGACGTTTTTAAGCGGGAAAGTAATTTTTCCCCCTTGAAAAGTTGTTGGAGAGTAAGCTAAAATTTGGAGAAACTGGCAGGAACATTAGTGTGTGAGTGTGGTTTCTGCAATAGAGCAGTTGATCTACAATAAACATAACTTTTAGATTCTACACTTTTACCAGATTTTGATGCATGACTACCAAATGGAATTCAGACCTTTGTCCCTTTTGAAATGTGTTTGAAAAATACTGTGATGCTTACCTTATCTTTGCCTATTTTATGCTTTTTTACATTATTCATATCATATAATTATTATTCTCTCAGGCAATTACAAATGACCTTTATCAAAATTGTGGAGTTTGAAATATTAGTGGTATTTCCTTGTAAAATAGTTTGCTTTTGAAAATTTGAAATAGAAAAGCTATTAAATCATGTTCTGTATATCTTCTGAAATTTTGCACTGACATTATGAGACATACTCCTTTATAAAAAATCATAAATATCCTTCTTAATGACCTTACAGACAATTGAAGAATAAAAAAATACCTCAAAAAAATTGGAGAAGGGAGACACATTTTTTCTGTAAGGGGATTATTGCTTTTGGAAATACATTTTAAAGTTTCAGCAAACACCTTTTCAGAAAATGATTTATTTAAACAAAATTACTATGCCAAGGTAAGGCTTATACCAGTAACATAGCAACTGTAGGTACACATTTAATTTTGTGAGAAAGATGGCAAGAAAAATGTCTTGAGTTTGAAATGAATGTCTGTTGCCAATTCAATAATGTAAAATATCTCACATGAAGGAAAATCACTGGTTACGATGGTGATTTCTTATAACATTTTAATCTAAGTAATATGATTTTGTCATTCATGTTTTAAAAAAAGGATCTTAGGAATTGTTAAAAGATCATACTAGTACTGTTAGTTGTTATATACATAACATTTAAGAAATCCTTCATCTAAAAAAAGGAAAAAATGATGGAAACAGATGACTGCATTATTTGACTAAAGACTTACTCATACACAATTTCATTTAAGAGGAACTAAAGGTGATGGAGGGAAAACATGTGGCTTGGCATTTGAATGTCATAAAGCAAAGTTAATATACTTTATTCAGTAAAGCATTTTAAAAAATGAACTAATTCTAAAAAAATAAATAAAAATGAGCTAATTCTCAGGAAGCTAAATATTTTTTGTTGTTGTCTAAGGTAATTAGTTACTGTGATAGAATTCTGAATGATTGCATTTTGTGAATAAGTACTTAATAAAATGGTGCAGACTACTTTTCTTTCAAAAAATAAATATATTTTAATTGCCATTTATTAAATTACATTAGTTCATTCCCAAGGTCCCAAACCACGGAAAATTAAAGACAGTGTAATTTTGACTTTTCCTAATATACTATATCAAGCCTCTACTTTTATATGCTTAGGTATTTGTTACTTAGAAGATTCCACTGATTTCAAATTAGTACATTATTAATATGCACTGTATAAAACTCCCAACGAATACATGCATACCCAGGAGTTAGGTAGCCCTGTGTTTTTGAAGACATAGCAGTAGTCTGTGGATGTTGTGATCTTAAGCAAGTTGATCTTTTAAATTTTGTTTTAGCACGCTATTCTTAGGGTGTAATACCGTGACCAGTCTTCTTGGTTTGCCTCAGACTAAGGATTTTCCCCAGGACATGGGATTTCGTGCTAAAACTAGCTAGAGAGTATCATGCTAAGCAAAATAAGTGAGTCAGAGAAAGACAGATGCCATATGATTTCACTCCTTTGTGGAATTTAAGAAACAAAACAAATGAACAAAAGGGAAAAAAAGAGAGAGAGAGGCAAACCAAGAAACAGACTCTGAACTCCAGAGAACAAACTGATGGTCACCAGAGGGGAGGTTGGTGGGGGGTGGGTGAAATAGGTGATGGGGATTAAGGAGGGTCCTTGTTGCATTGAGCACCAGGTGTTGTATGGAAGTGTTGAATCACTATATTGTACACCTGAAACTAATATTGTACTGTATGTTAACTAACTGGAAGTTAAATAAAAACTAAAAAAAAAAAAATAAAACTAGGATAATCCTGCTAAACCTGACAGGTTGGTCACTCTTTGTCCTTGAGATCCTTCCAGGGATTCTGTGAGTTCAAGATTATTTCCATAATGATACTAAAACATCATTTGTTTCTTTCATTGTCATTCTCATTCAAGTATACAGTTGAGTTTCCAGAGGCTGCAATAGGTGTGGTAGATAGTATAACAGATTGAATTCAGAAGCAGGTGGGAGAATCCAGCTGTCTTCTCTTAAGTCAGACATGAAAAGATTTGCAAAAATATAAAACAGTGCACTCTTTGCACTAAATTTTTTTTTTGTTTTGAAAATCATGGCTTTTTTTCCCCATAACATATATTATTTATTTTGCCAGGTAATGAACTCATTATTTTATTTTTAAGTGAATTAAAAATATTTTATGAATTTTAGCTATTTTTTACTATTTTTATAAATTTGCTAAATTATTTCTATTAATTCTTAATAGAATAAATACCAAGAAACATAAGCTATACAAACACAGGCTCTTTGGGTTCCTCAATAATTTTAAAGAGACTTAAAAGCGTCCTAAGACCAAAAAGTTTGAGAAACACTACTTTAGAATTTTTCTACACAAAAGAAGGAACAATATCATACATTCAGCCTTTCAGCAGGCTTTGTTAATGGGACTATGAATCCTTGTCTTACCCCGTTAGCTCTGTGTGCAGCCACGCTGCTCCCCTGGGCCCTAATTTTCATACATGTAAAGGAAGGTACTGTCCATTTACTCTGGCTGAACCTCACTCTAAGTCACAATAGCTAAAACTCAAAAGGAACAAAAAACCAAAACATCTGTGGGAATTCAAAAAAATGGAACAGTTACATCACACTTAACACCCATCCTATTTAATAGAAAGAATCATATAAGTAGTAAGGATACCTTTATTTGTTTTCTCCAAACTTCCTATATTTTGCCATTAACTGCTATTAATGTGTTACCTATTGTTAATAAAATGACCTTAATAAATATACCACAGGACTTTACCTAGCAGGGTGAGACCAGAAGAAATTCTTGTTTTCTTCACTTTATGGGTCTGAGTTATTGTTAGTATTGTTAGTACTCAGGATTGTTAGAAATAATCAAAGCCGCGTGGCTCTAGGAGAGCTCATCCTAGTATTGCTTCTGCAGTCATGACCCCATGGAGGACTGGTTCATAGTGGACCGATATTGAGACCTGGCTGAGAGCTTTGGAATACTGTTGACCACACAACCTTGCAGAATGTATTCTGTGTCAGTTTTTCAACCTGTACACTTACTTGAGAATGATCAATAGTGATAGAAATTGGATTCAGTTCATGGCCATAAAATCCATGGGCATACAGATTCATGGGCAAAAGACTAGCAGTGTGATCATCTTTGTTTCCATAAATTGGTGTAGAGGTTTGTTTGTTTTATATAAATATCCAGTTACTTTGAGAATATTTTAGGAAGTTGGTTGACAAGTCTTTGATGTCAGATGGTTCTCGTGGTGCGGTGCTTCCATGGTGATTCTTATTAAAGAGACTAGTTTTCTTTCCCAAAGATGACTTCCCTGATGAGATTTAGTGTTAAGTGGTGATTTCTATGTGAAGGAGTTTTGCAAAATGCCCATATCACAACTCTTAGCTCTACTTTTAATTGTTGCCTTATCGAAGAATGTTTTATAATATGAGCAGCATGGACAAACTGACATTTGAGGAAAAGCATCCAATCGGGAAATGCATCCATTTATGGAGCACCTCCTAAATGCCATGTACTATCTTGAAGGAACTGACAGCCAATTAGAAGTTTCAAAAGTTAACATATACTTCTAACAGAGTTAATGTAACTATCCACAGTTTAGGCAGAGGATAGGCTTTGCTGTATCCGAGCTGTGAAATGTATTCCTCTTTATTCTTTCAAAATGGAAAGAAACTTCTTTTTCCTTTTTATACATGTTCATTGTTGAGAAATTCAGGAATACTGTACATAAACGTGACTTCAGTTGACATGTTGTTACATAAGCCTCATTACTCACAGATTGCATACTTGCAAATTCGCTTACTTGCTAATATTTATTTGTACCACCAGAATCAACACTGGGGTGTTTTTGCCATCATTCATGGACATGCACAGAGCAGCAGAAATTTTGAGTTGCCCAAACGTGCGTGTTCCTGGTTGAGGTCAAACAAGGTAACTCTCTGCCTTCTTGTTTCAGTTCTCCGGCTGTAACAAGTATCCTTCTTGCGGTTTACTTAGTGCCACATTTTTTTTTGCAGTTTTGTGTTTTTTATTGGTGATTTCACTGTTTGAAATGGTCTCCAAGTGGAGTGCTGAAGTTCTGGCTAATAATCTTGAGTGCAAGGAGGCCGTGGCGTGCCTTATGGACAAAATACGTTAGGGAAGCTTTGTTCAGGCATGAATTATAATGCTGTTGGCCATGAGCTCCATGTTAATGAATCAGTAATGTATTTAAATAAGTTGTCTGTAAATAGAAACACATCGAAAGCAGAGTTATATGCTGATTGCTTGATGAAAATGTTGTGACCAGAGGCTTTTAGGAATTAAACCCCATATTTCCCCTAGGAGCAATGGTGCAGCATTTGCTAGCTCAGTGTTCATTTGTTCTTTATAAAATGAAATGACCATGATTAATGAGAATAGACTGTTGGTCTCTTAAGGGGTATTTATATGTATTTATACACATGATTTTTTATTAAAACTAAAATGAAGTAGAGCAAACTATTGATGGCATTTTGCTATTTGCTAAACATTAGAGTTCAGCCTCTTTCCATGGCAGTACAAATACCTAACAAAATTTAAATGTCGTTGTGCTATAATTGAAATATTTAATCCTTGGGCGCCTGGGTGGTTCAGTCGTTAGGCGGCTGCCTTCGGCTCAGGTCATGATCCCAGGGTCCTGGGATCGAGTCCCACATCGGGCTCCCTGCTCAGCGGGAAGCCTGCTTCTCTCTCTCCCACGCCCCCTGCTTGTGTTCCTGCTTTCGCTGTCTCTGTCTCTGTCAAATAAATAAAATCTTAAAAAAAAAAGAAATATTTAATCCTTATTTATTATCCCACTTGGCACATGTAAATTCAAATTCCTACAAGTGGAAACGCTGAGTCAAAGGATATGTGCATTTTTAAGAATCCACGCTATCAAACTGTCTTCCTGAAAGGCTGTAATAATTTGTAATTCCAATACTAATGTTTAAGAATGTTTGTTTCTCCATAATTTTGAAGAACTGAGGATTATTTTTCTTTTAAATCTTTGCCAGTCATAAATTAATGGGGGCCACCTTAGCATTCTGCCTACCATAGGACCCAACCTCAGAGTGTGTGATTTAGTTGGTCTACAGTAGAGCTCCAGGATTTGCATTTCTTATGGATCTAAGATCTTTTAAATCATGAATGAAAGAGGAGAGATCACAACCAACAACACAAAAATACAAACAATTATAAGAGAATATTATGAAAAACTTTATGCCAACAAATTGGGCAATCTGGAATAAATGGATAAATTCCTAGAAACACATAAACTACCAAAAATGAAATAGGAAGAAATAGAAAATTTGAATAGACCCAATACCAGCAAAGAAATTGAATCAGTAATCAATCTCCCAACAAACAAAAGTCAGGGCCAGATGGCTTCCTAGGGGAATTCTACTAGACATTTAAAGAAGCATTAATACTTACTCTTCTCAAACTGTTCCAAACAACAGAAATGAAAGGAAAACTTCCAAACTCATTCTATGAGGCCAGCATTACCTTGATTCCAAAACCAGACAAAGACCCTACTATAAAGGAGAATTATAGGCCAATAACCCTGATAAACATGGATGCAAAAATTCTCAACAAGATACTAGCAAATTGAATCCAACAGTACATTAAAAGAATTATTCATCACGATCAAGTCAGATTTATTCCTAGGCTGCAGGGGTGGTTCAATATTTGCAAAAAGTAGAAAGAACATCAGGTTAGGAGTTGAAAGATACGGGTTAAAATTCTAGCTGTGTCACTTACTACATGACCTTGGGCATGTCGTTTAACTTCAGTCCTAGTATTTAAATAGCACAAGAAGGTTTTAAAGATTGAGAGAACAAATAAATATGGAATGGGCTATATAAGTTTAAATTGATGTTGTTATCACTTTTACAGTACCATATATGTGGACCTCAAACACTTAGGTACATAACTAACTTCTTTTGGGGTACTTCCTACATGTTGAATGGAAGTGAGGCTCCATTTGTTTGTAGCATATGAATCTCAGGGTGCTGACCAGCATTGGTCTCTTTACGCTTTCCTTAAGCGGCTATTTAAAGATCAGGATGTGCTCGGGTTTGAAAGCAGAGGCTTGTCATCTGTATTTGATAGTTAGTATGTACCACCAGCTACGGCCAGCTACGCTTTCACTAGGATTTTATCTTATTAGTCTAGTTGGTTGATGTACAGAATAGTAATAGGGAGCAATAGAGGCCAGCCATTCTATAAAAACCATGCTTTGTTGTTGAAAACAATCTTTTTCTAATCCCTACTCATATCTCTGTGATTTACATTTACAATTTAAAAAGAATAAAAAGCATTAATCGGCTGGCATACATAATGGAAAGCACAGCTCTTATTCTTCAGAGATTTTGTAAGAAATAATAACTGTAAATGCTTGGAAAATCATTTATGCATAAGCATACTACTTAACAAAGTTTGTGACATTGAGAGACATATTTTAATGCCAGCACGTAACTTCAATAAATTTTGTCATAGAATGATACCATGTTCGTGTGATGTCACACTTTTCATATAGCACAGGTGTGCAAAGAAAGGTTCAGGAGGATTAAATAAAATTGTGTGAATCACTGGACTCTGTGCCTGACAGACATTAGATCAACAAATGTGGCTATTCAAAACAACAAATGCTTTAGCCTCATATTTAATGTGTCAGGGTCAAGGCTTATTTTGAAGCAAGGTATAGGTTCTTTGACAGATAAACCTCCTTTTCTTGAGATGGTGTATTAGCTACTGCTGCATCTCAGGGCAAGAACATCAGAAGAAACTCAAGACGTGAGGTGAGTGCTGCAGAGCAAGTGTAAATTTAGAGGGAAGGAGGGAACTAGAAAAAGTCTGTATCCACAGAGCTTGATAGTGGACATTGGCTGCTACTAAACTAGCTGGAGAGATGCTTTAGCATTTTAATGTGACTTGCAGGCAGGGTGTGGCTTTTGATCAGGAGCTGACATTAATGATCAGGGTCAGCTGTGGTTAAAGCTTGTTTTTTCCATCATAAGAAGATCATCAGGGAAAAAAGTCAGTATATTTCAATACTGTAAACTGTTTGGGGCTGTTTCAGCCATTTGGCAGCTCTATAAACAGAGTCGGGTTTCATTGAAAGAATGAGAACTGAGAAATATATGTTCTTTCGTTCCAGCTGAGGTGGCTCCTGTTCCAAAGGAGAACTAGTTTCTGAGTGTTAATTTTGAGAATCGGATCTTGTTATTTTTTTTCCTGAAAATACTATGAATCTCCTAAATAATTGTTCTGAAAAATATGAAAAATTTGGCATTTATTTTCTTTTGGTGTAAGCTAAATAGAATAACTAGACAATGTAAAAGGGAAATTCCATTACTGGTTGTTGGTCCCATTGGTATGAAATAAGGTGGAAGGACTCAAGGTTGATTTCCAAGATCACTCCTCAGTTTTAAAGTTCTATCATTGTTATTAGTTCTCTTTAATACCTCAGTGAAATATTCTTTATTTAATGTAAACTTTTAATGAAGTAGAGTAGAATATCTGTCAGGGTCCTGGTAGGGAGCAGTGCCATTCTATAAGAGGTTTAACTGAGAAGAGTTTCCTGAAGGGACTCTTTAAAGAGATGTGGGCGGGGATAAGGGAACCAATGTGGGATGATGAGGCACCGGAGCCTTTCAAGAGGTGGATGTTGTTATTGTCCCAAGGCCACAAGGGATAGATAAGGTAGGGACATGGTATTAAAAATTGGGGCCATGGTAAAAGGTACCTGAGGCATACCACTGTCAGATGTATGATGTGGTGGGAAAGGAAGATAGAGACAAATACCTAACCTTTCTCTTCTCCCATCCTCTGACATGGAGGATGCTGGGGGAGGGTATTACAGGCCAGACTAAGATGTGGCATATGTCATTTTCACCCACATTGCATTGGCTGGTATCTGGACATACCTAATTACAGAGAAAGCTGGGAAGTATAGTTCTCCTGTATGTCTAGAAGGATGAGGGAAACACAAGTACTGGTGAGTACCAGCAGCCTCTGCTACAGAAGGATCAAGAATGACTCCCAAATTTCTGACCCAACACCTGGTGGACTGTGGTTGGGATTAGGAAGCTATCTTGGGCTTTCTTCTCATCTGTTGGCTACTTTATGCATAACGACTCTTGGCTTTTTCTCTCATTACTACTTGCTCTTCAGAGGCTCTTTTTTGTTTATATTCAGCATATGCACATCTTCTAGATCTTTCCCATTCCTCTCCCCTTGAATATCTCTGTTCCTTTATCCTGCTATATTTTCTTCATAATACTTTTTCACTATATGAAAATACATCACTTACTTACTTGTCTGTTGTTTTCCCTAGCATTTTAAGCTTTATGGAATGGTGACTTTGTCATATTCCTCACTGTACTCCCAGTTCCTGGAACAATGAATGACCCACAGTAGGAACTCAAAAATTTTTGTTCAGAGGAAGTATCACAGGATTCCATGAGTCATTGTAGCATTGCACCATAATTCTCTCTTTGTTTTCTTATTTATGCCCACTCGGTATTCTGTCTATTTGCATCACTTCTGTTTCTCTCCTCACAACTTTTTCTTTGTTTGCTTTAGTTTGATTTATGTTTTGCTTTATGTGTATTCTAGTTCGTCTGGTGAAAGTTTTCATTGATGTTACAGAAACTACCCTAAAATCTTAACAGTCCATGTTCCATTTTTAAATTCCTTTATATGTTCGGGTGCCTGGGTGGCTCAGTTGGTTAAGCAACTGCCTTCGGCTCAGGTCATGATCCTGGAGTCCCGGGATCGAGTCCCACATCGGGCTCCCTGCTCAGCGGGGAGTCTACTTTTCCCTCTGACCCTCTTCCCTCTCGTGCTCTCTATCTCTCATCTCTCTTTCTCTGAAATAAATAAATAAAATCTTTAAAAAAAAATAAATTCCTTTATATGTTCTTGGGTTTCTAGTTGGTTGCTATTTATTTGTTGCTGATGCCTTCTAGTTTCCTTTGCTATTGTTCCCACTCAGTTTCTGTTATAATCTCATGCCTCATCTCGGGACTTACCTTCTGTTCCGGCCAGACTTTTCCCTTGAGTTCTTGTAACAGTTTTGGAAGCTTTGTCTCTATCATCAGACCTTCCCTGTCTTCACTATACAACCTTGTCTCAAACACTTCAAAATACTATGTAAGGATCAAGTATATTGCTTTTATTCACTAGGTGTTCTTTTTCTTTCTTAACTCTAACTCCGTTCTTTCAGCTTTCCATTGTTGTGTACCAAACCACCCAAATTTAGGGTGCCAAATAACAGCTACTTTATTATGTTCATGGATTTTGTATGTCAGGAATTCAGAGGATAAGTGTGGATGATTTGTCTTTGCTCCAGAATGTCTGGGTCCTCATCTGGAAATGCTCAAAAGACAAGAGTGATTTGAATGGCTGAGTGTTGGGACTCTAAGGAGCTGGGTTCTTCATTTGCATGTCTGGTGGCTGGGCTGAGTGATTCGAAGGCCTCAGCTGTTACCAGAGTGCCTGCACATGGCCTCTTCATATGGCTTGGGCTTCTCAGTGTGGCAGCTGGATCTGAGAGGGGACATGTGGAGAGAGAGTGGTCCTTGGGACTGAGGCAGAACCTGCAAGCCTTCTCCCCAGCTAGGCTGAGAAATCACACAGTGACACCTCTACTACATTATTTTGATAAATATAATAGTAAGTCATAAAAGCTGGCCTGGATTCAAGGGAGGGCAGTTAAATTCTACCTTTTGACAGGAAGTATCAAGCTCATACTGACAAAACCAATGTGGGATGGAAGATTGTGTTGTAGGCCATCTTCGGTAAATAAAATCTGCCACATTGACCTCTATCTAATTCATGGGATTTCCTCTGTTTAACTCAATCAGGTTGAAATGTCCCATGACCTTGTTACTCAAAGTGTCATACAGGGACCAGAAGCATGAACATGATCTGGGAGTTTATTAGAAATATAGAATTTAAGAGTGCTAAATCAGACTCTGCATTGACAAGATCTCCAGGTGATTCATTTATACTTTAGAGTTTGAGAAACACTACCCTAGGAAACATTGACCACGATAGGGCTTGCCAGTATCCACCCAATGGCAGAAAAATAGTAAGTGCTAAAGGAATAGTTGAACTGATCTGGATTGAACTCCTATTTACAAGCAAAATTTCTATACTTTAAATTATACCTGTCATTACTAAATTTTAACACTATTAATGTTAATTGTGACCTACATTCTTTTCAGGAACAGTAAACATATCTTCAGTTTGTGTCCTCAAAATGTAATATGCACAATCCTAGGTTTAATAATTAATCTCTGTGACTCAAGAAGGTTTGGAATGATTATGTATTTTGCTATGTATTATAATGCTATTTTGAATAATTTCAAGGGTAAAAAAGTTAGGTTCTTTTGGATTTTACGTTCCCCTTGAACTGTTTTTTAATTGTTGAATTTATAAAGCTTTTTCTCTCCTGTGACAACTGTTAGTAGATATTTATTTTATACTAAATGAAAGAATATGATTTTTAATTTGTTTCTTATAACTTTTTTTGTTTGTTTCTTAAAACTGTTAAGACACCCTGACTCTTTCTACAAACTCCTAAAAACCCAAGAAATGTATACATATTTTATCTTTAGTAGATGACTGTTATGTATTTTAATTATACAGAGTTCAATTCATAGATTCCATTGACTCATGTTTCCTTTAAATAGCCATCTTCTTAAAATTTGTTTTTAGAGTAAGGGAATAAATATCCAGAAATTCATTTTGATTGGCACATTATTTGTTAAGCAGTTTTTCTCAAACTATAATTTCCAGACTACTACTATTTGCAGGATCTGAAGTGCTTGTTAAAATTGCAGATTTCTGATCTCCATCCCAGTCCTTTTGAATCAGACTCTCTGGGTTGGAACATGGAAAGTCTCTGAGGTTGGGACCCAGTTTCTTTGGCACACTAAAGTTTGCGACCTACTTTACATTAGTCTTATAGTCATATTTCAAGTTACTTATCATGTGAATAAGCAGGTCTTGGGATGTTGGCAGGGACCAGCCTTTCAAATTCCCATCTTTCCTGGGAGATCTAACATTGAAAGATCATTTAATTGGAGATCATTTTAGAGATTACCTAGTAAAACTCTCGTAATTTTTCAGATTATAAAACTGAGCTCCAAAGAGTTTAACTGACTTTTCGAAAGTCATGCTAGTGAATAGCAAAGCTATGTCCAGAACCCAAATCTTGTCAGCCAAGCTAGTTGCCTTCTTTACGCTAAGATGAGGTAGGTTCGTCTTATCTTTAAGCCTAGTAGCTAGGTATGTTAATGGGTTAATGGTAAGATTATAAAGGAAATCCTGAGCATTTAGTTGGAAAGGATCTATTGGTTTTCCGAATTTCTCTTGTTAACAAAAATGAATGTTTGCAGTCTTTGATTCTGTCAGGGTTTTAGTCACCTAATTTAAGTCTTTTCTTAGCCATTTTCTTGTATGTATTAGAAACCTCCTCTTGACTCAGGAAGATTACTAGATAAAATGCCTTAATGTGAAAACTCGAGGAAAAAATCAGATACACTAAGGGGTGATTTATCCTCTTTATGAAGAGGAATAAAGCTTTTCTTTAAATGAATACAGTATTTTATATGCCATAAAAGTCCATAAATGTCAAACACTTATGAAAATCATTTTACTAGAGATTTGTAAGACTTTCTGAAAATGAGGACTAGGGAAAGTTCTCCTCCCACCCATCTTGACATTCAGTCCCCCTCACACCCTTTCCCCCTCGCTTCCCTGTTGTACCGCATTCTTTCCCTCTATAACTGTACAGGTGCAGTAGCATTGTAGCTGTGGGCGAGCCACAGTCCACCCACTTTCTTTTTACATTGTTCAACCACTACATTGACTTTTAAACTGCAAAAGATACTTAAGAGTGTAGCATAATTTGGGTTTTTCGGTTTTCTTCCACGAAGAAAATTCTGTGATTTAACATTTTTGGATATTTTACATTTATGAATATTCAGCACCAAGCTTATCATGACTGTTGAGGTACGTCATACCAGCATATTTGTGAAATATTGGATAACACTAACCATTGTTAATATATTTAATCCTATAATTTACACATTTCCAGAACACTATGCTTTCTTGTTTCTGATTAAGCCATAATGCTGTCTTAGTTTTAACTTGAAGTATATAGGGCATGTAGTTTCATTCAACAAGTACCTACCTCTTTCAATATGAAAAGATACGTGGCAATGTATCTTGACTTATAGAATAAGTCAACAAGAAGGGAAAATAAGGGAAGGGAAACTGATGTCCAAAAGAAGGTTGATATCTAAGGATTCCTGGCACAAGATTGTCTTAAAGTTAGAATAAACATTTGACTTCAAATTTTCTTACAGATATTGTTAGTTACATAATTACAATGCTTATGAAATAGAAATAAACCAGTTTTTCAGAAGAAGCAAAATTGTTCCTATTACTAAAATCTGAGAGATTTTTCTTCCTGGATTCTCATGTAGCAAACAATGTATGATATTGAGAGAGGTCCTCAACAACATGCTGTTATTACAATAATGGGCTTCTTAGGGCTTTTTGGTATAATCTCCTTCATAATAGTTTGATGGCTTTAACACTTTGCATAGTTGAGTGAAAACTGTTTGATTTAGGGGCCCAAATAACCGTAGCATGGCTTAACTGAGGCAGGGGCTGGTAGTAGAGATTAGAGTAAATAAGAGGAATTAAACTGAATATATAGAAAATCCTTTAGTCTTCAGGAAATCTTCCTAGAATTTTATTTCTTGCAATCTAGATTTTGATAATCAGGGAACTTGGAGGGTTGGAGATTATGCTTTTTAATTGAAGAACTGAAATGATTATGTCTAGTATTGCTGGTTAAGGTTAGATCCATTTGCTTTAACAATTAATTGAATCAAAATTAATTGAGTCAAGGTGGTTGCAATCACTCTCTCTCTTTTTTAATTTAGGGCTCTAATCATAATACCTGCCTGAATAGAAGAGCCTGTTCACCCCCTTCATAGAACAGATTCTGCAAATATACATTTAGTGTTATCAGTTTGCAAGGGATTATGTTAGATGCTGTTGAGATTCAGAAGTCATCTCCAGGAGGATCATTGTTAAATGAAATGCCAGCCAAACCTAAATATAAATCTGGAATTTAATCAGATTTATATTTTGATTCAGCTGACACCTTACTCAGCATCTTTTAATCTCCAGGGACTTGCATAGTTAAAACGTAAATGATTAAAATAAAAATTGACAATGATAAGTACCATAGACATAAAAATAAAATGCTGGAATCCAAAGTAGTAAAAGTTTTTTCTGGCTTTGGAATAAGGGAAAACTTTATGGAAATCAGTGACATGGCTTGGGGAATATTTTAGTTACTTCTTCATTTTCATAAACTCTCTCCAAATACATCTCAAATAATTAAGTTTCTTTAATGTAAAAAAGAAATGTTGTCTTTGCTTACCAGATACGGCTTTGAATCAGTTCTACTCACTATTTTCTTGCCTTTCTCAACTCTTTTGTCTTCCTCAATGTCTCCTCTGTAGAAATTTTAGGGATATCATTGAAATACTCCTTGAAATTCAGGAAAGATTTGGAAATCGTAATAACATCTGTCCATTTTGATGATAAAATGGGACCAGGCAATGTGTCTATGGGTACACTGATAGAATAAATGTTGGAGGAAGCATCATAGTGAAGTGGCAAGTCTCAAAATGTGTTTTCAAGGAAACCTCGTGAATTAACATGGAGCTGTTGTACCACTAAGGTATAATGATAGTCTTTCTTGAATATTATATCTACAATTATTCTCTCTCACATACACACACAACATTAATGTAAAATTTTCTCAGAGCCTCTTCTAGACATTTAAAACTAAGTTCAAATAAACTAGTTTAAAACTTAATAGACATTTTAAAAAGCAAAAAACCAAAAAATAGGTGTGTGAAATTTATTATTGCTTTTCTATGCTATGACCTAGTATAACATGGTAACCAATTTAGCACAAAACAATGGATATCTGGTTGACGTCAGCTTCAATAATGTGTTCTATTATTTGGCACATGTTTCCTGACATCTACACAAATCTACCTAGTTCTGCTCTCTTTCCTTAATAGATTCAAGAATCACTGCAGTAAAACAGTATTTAGGTGTCACAGTTAAAAATGGAATGTTTCCATAGCGTAAGTTCTTTAGATTATCTGGCACAGAGTTTTCAAGAAAACCTTAGTAATTCTTGTTGGAAGTCTTTAAAATATCTTTTATACTGATTTTTATCTTAAACCAAGTTAACTCAGTTTAGTCTTTTCTTAGTGACTGATGTTTATTGTTATCAACATATAGAGACTTGAGTTTTACCTTTTTTGTAGGGCTTTATAGTTTGCAAAGGGCATTCATAGACATTATCTCACCTGAAAGTCCCTATATCCCACACCCCTTACTCTTGTTTGCCATTTACACTCTGATGAGAATTAGGAAACTATCTAACCTGGTTTATTAGAATTGGGTGTCAAATAAAGCTGTGAGGACCCCTCCTAGTGAGTAAGGAGTGTGGCCTTTGTGATAGCTGTTTCCATCCTCAGAGGCTATTTGGCTTAATTCTGGATTCTTGGCAGTGTTTGTTGAGTGAGGTAGCTGGAAGAGTTGACCAGATGAGAGGGGAATTATGCAGCTGGATTTTTAGCCTAGATTATTGTTTTATAAATATCCCCTCCAAAATGCTGTCAAAGGGCCCGTGTGAAGACTTAATTAAAAAATAAAATGTGTTTAATATAATATACTTAATGCTGTCCTCAACATAATAAATATTTTAAAACTTCATTTGTGTTAAATTTTGGGAAATAGTTTGAGAAATACAATAAATATTTCCTGAATTGTTACATGGGAGTAGAGAATGGTAAATGTGGAGGGCTTTGTGTCACAAAGGGGAATTTATAAAATATTACCTTGATATCATACATCATTTAAGTAACATTGAAGATGGGTTAAAAATGATTGCATCTGTTTAACAGAATCTTCTAGAACTATATGTCTTCTTATGTGTGACATTTCTAAAATTTCCTAAGTTAAAATTTCAAAGTTGTAAATACCTGGCAGCATGATACATAATCCCAGTACTTGGAAGGACACAGTCTGAGACTTTTTCGTTTTATATGTTGGGTTTTATTCCTCTAAGTCACTCTCTTGTATTCTATTGTGAAATCAAACTGGGGATCTGAGAGCAGGAGTGTGTTATTTCATGTTGGGGTGTGACAGTGCATGGTCTTTGGACTTCCAACAATGTCCACTGAATGCATGACTCCCTAAATGAACATCTCAGTGGATAAAAGAGCCTTCAGTACTTAACTGTTAGTACTGATGATTTTCTGCTTGGGGTGGTCTAGTCTAAAAACATGAGTACTTTTTGAATAGTCACCCTATATTTGGTAGCTACTAAGTGAGAGAAATCAATATAGTGTGGTAGAAAGAGCAGCAGAAAAATCTACCCGTAATGGCTCTGACTAGGATCTGATATATATATGGTTTGACCACTTCCTCTTCCATAGCTATTTATTTATTTATTTATTTATTTATTAAGATTTTATTTATTTATTTAACAGAGAGAGAGAAAGCTAGAGCAGGAACACAAACAGGGGGAGTGGGGGAGGGAGAAGCAGGCTCCCCGCAGAGCAGGAAGCCCGATGTGGGGCTCGATCCCAGGACCCTGGGATCATGACCTGAGCTGAAGGCAGAGGCTTAATGACTGAGCCACCCAGGCGCCCCCCCATAACTCTTTTTAATATCTCTTCAGCCCCTGTCACTCTAATTAGATACGTTTTTTTAATTTCCTTCCCACAGTCCTCATTCTTTGTGTCTTCTTTACTGCAGTTACTTTTATTTTGATAAAACTCTCTCCGGCTGAGATGCCCATACACTCTTCTCTGTGTTCCTCCCATATCCTCTTGCCATTCCTTTTCAACTTCCCCTAAGAGGAAACCCCTAAGAGGGTTTATTTTCATTTGCCCATTGCTTACGTTAATTTCTTCTCCCTCAAATATTAGACACCTACGTTGACTCAGGCACTGTTCTGGGCCCTGGGATGCAGCAGTGAATGGGACAAAAGCCATGCTTGGTGAAGCTTATGTTCTGAAAGGGTGACAATCACCTAGGCTAGGCCTTGTTAAAAACAAAACAAAACAGAAACAAAAACAAAAGGGATCAGTAAAGAGCCCGTGGCTGGAGTGGAGCTAGCAACAGTGAGTAAGGAGACAGGCCCAAGAGGTGGTGGTGCCAAGAGCAGGGGAAGCTCAGTGGGCCTCATAAGAACTTTGGTTATTCATCTGAGTGAGAAGGGGAGTCTGTAAAAGCAGAAGGAACTTAGGTTTTAAAAGGCACCAAGTATTTACTTTCTCCTGTAATTACTCTTCATTCCTTTTCCCTCCTCTTTCCCCTTTTCTCCTCCCATCGTCACTTCTGCCTCCTGGACTTTGACTTAACCTCATGTTGCTTGCTTTCTAGTCTTTTCTTCCCTCTGTCAGGTAGTTGTCAGATCAATCTTCCCAAACCACTTTGTTCTCATCCACTGATCCACTGTTGTCGTGGTTGTTCTCATTCTGCATGTTAGAGTTCAGACTCGAGGGACATGAGTCCTCCATTGCTTCATTTCCCAGAACTGCTCCACACAGACTACTCTGAATGAGCGGGTTACTCACTGCCCTCAAGCATGTGTTAGGCTTTTGCACTTCAGAACCTTGCTCAAGCCTGAACGGTCTCGCTTCTCATGCCTTCTCTCACACCACCTTTTGAAGACCACTACAAGTCTGAAAAGTTGTTATCCCCTCACTTATACCATTCATTCCTGTAGCTTTTCATAAAAAAATGGGTTGGAGACATATTTTGTACTAACAGTAGTTCTGGGGCTTATGGAGGCCAAGATGAATGAAGAGAGTCTGCCTCAGGAGTTGACAGTGCCCTTGGGGAGACAGAGGATAATACATTTAACATTTAGGTAAAACGACCTGAAATTTGTGTGAAGGGTCATGAGATCAAAGAGCACACAGCTCTCAGTCAGAATGATGAGCTAAGATGTGTCCTAATTTAGACGGGAGCACCTAATGTATGTAGAGGTAAGGAAGTCATTTCTAAGGAATTCACATTTAAGCTGAGACCCCCAGAGAATGAAAAATAGCCCACTAAGGAAAGTGTGGTATATTGGGAGAGGAGCCTTCTAAGTAGAACCAACAGCATTTCAAAGGCCCGAGGCAATAAGGAGGTTGGAAATACCAAAGGAAAAACAGAACTGGGCAGAGGCCCTGAGGATGGTGCATCGTAAGCCAGGTGAGTGTGGCGCCGCCTGAGGTTGATGGGCAGGGCCAGATGAGGCGCAGGCGCTGAAGGCCATGAGAAGGAGTGTGGTTTTAAGTGCAATGGGAAGCAATTGAAGTGTTTTAAGCAAAGGCGTGACATGATCTTATTTGAAGTTGAGACTGCCATCTGTTCATTAAAATCCACTTGTCTCTTCTCCCTGGGCACCCAGCCAGATTCCATTTCCTGGTTCTCTTTGCAGTGGGCTTGGAGCTGTGTGACTGTATCTTATGCATGGAAGTAAATGGTAGTGGTAAATAGCTACATGGTGAGTGGTGGTGAATAGCCCCACGACTCGGACTAGCTCATAAAAACCTCCTGTGGGGGCTTCCTCATGCTGTTTGCCTTCTGACTGGGCAAACTTGGGAGCCCCTCTTGAAATGGTAGAGCCACTTTCAGCATGGACACCTGCATGGCTGTGTGGAACAGAACCCCTTCCCAGCTGACCTAGAACTATCCTGAGCTTTTATGTGAGCAAGAACAAAGCGCCTTATGTGTTGAGCTATTACACATCCTGCTCATTTGTTACCACATTCTCATTTGTCTAAAATAATATGATAGCTTACAAGAGCCATTTTGGCTTCTGTGCTATAGGAGAATGTGAGACACTGTGGACAATAGCAGTGGCCAAAGTGAAGTCCCCATGGAGACTAGCGATATTTCAGTTGGAATAGATTTTAAGTCATTTTGGATATAGAATGAACAGCTCCTACTGACAATGTGGTGTGTGTGTAGTAAACTTGTGGGGGAAAAAAATCTCACTTGATTTGAGTCTCAAGGGCGGTATCACTTACTTTTTGGACTTTCTGTAACGTACCTCACTGAATACCAGTAGGTATATATTTTGTTTATTTGACTAGATTACCCTAAACTAGAGGGCAAACAAACCATATCTTTGAGAAGCTTTTATTTACTGTTGTGTCTAGAATGGTGTTTTATTTATTTAATTTTTTTATCATATATATTTTCTTAATTAAAATTGTTATTTTGAGATAATTTTAGATTCACACACAATTTTAAGAAGTAATACAGAGATAGCCCCTATACTTTTTTTTGTGTGGTTTTTGATGTAGTGTTCCATGATTCGTTATTTGCGTATAACACCCAGTGCTCCATGCAATGCGCGCCCTCCTTAATACCCGTCACCAGGCTAACCCATCCCCCCACCCCCTCCCCTCTAGATCCCTCAGTTTGTTTCTCAGAGTTAGTATGGTGCTTTAGATCAGGTACTTTTTAAATTAAACTTTGCTTAAATTAATGAATAAAAGGGTAGGCTCTTAGATTTTTTGACCATGGAGTTGTCGAGGGTCATGTGACCCAGCATTGCCTTGCCACTGATATCACCTCAGCTTAGCTTAAATTTTCATTGCCTTCTAAGGGAGAGGCTTAGCTGTGTTAAATTTTTGTGTTACCTGTGTTTGCCCAGTCATAATGGAAACAGCCTAAGGAAGCCCACATGGGAGGATTTATTGAGCTAGCCCTATTCTTGGTATTCACCACTACCACTTACTTCCCTGGGTAGGATACAGTAACACGGTTCACAGCCAACTGCAAAAAGAGAGCCAGGAAATGGAATCTGGCTTGGTGGGGAAAGTAATATCATGGGGCCTGGGATTTGAATATTTGCAATAGAAGGTATGTAGAAATGTTTTTTAAAGGCATGTGAGCTAATCCTCACTGCCTCCCCATCACTTTCAAGTGTCCACACTAGCCATTGCCCAGTGCTCAGAGTTGCTTCATTGACCACTGTTTCCATCAACAGTTAGGCACTCATCTGGGAGAAACATTATGATTTATGGGAAGTCTCAAGATGGGAGGCAGTTTCTGTAATCCAGATGAGCAATGATGAGGTCTGTAACTAAGGAAGTGGTGGTGGAAATAGAAGGATGGGGTAAGAAAGTAAGAAACTTTATAGAACATGGTGACTGGATGGATTTGGTGCAAAGAAAAGACTAGAATAAAAATGAATAAGCCCCATGCTGATAAACCTCAGTTTATAAACTTAAATGTATATCAACAGACCACTGTTTTCAAGATAAAGCCAGTTAATACTTTAATACTGCTTACCACCAATGGATGGCATGAGTGATGAGCGTGGACGTTTAAGCCTTGGACATGGTACTGTTTGTGCTTAGTTTGGATGTGTTTTATGAACGTTATTAAACCATACATGCTTGAGAGGGGCAAAAACAGTGATGTTGAAATTACTGGTTAAAAGAGATAGACGAATAGGACACCAATGCTAAAGAGATTAAAATGACAACTAGAAAGCATGAGAAAAATGTTGGAAATTACATTTGTAGAGGAGATCCATTGACAGTAGGAACAGCTCTGAAGGGTAAAGATTAATCAGGCCCCTAGTAAAAAACACTGCATTTCACGGTACAGGAGTAGGGGAAGAGTGATTGACCAGATGAGAAAACAACTCCAAATTATGGGAGTTAGGTCTCGAAGGTCAGCATGAATATCCAATGCCCATCAGCTCAGTGTTCTTTTTAGTGAAGGCTAGAAGTTTCTTCAAGAGGGTAAGGACTAAAGCATGGTGAAGGAGCAGTGGCGATGTTTTCTCATGAGCCATGGTCACATAAAGTCAAGGGCTGTTTGTGCACAGCATCAGGGGGATGATGGGAACACCCTAGCTTCCAAGACCTCCTCGTGAAGCTTACACAGGGGAAGGAGGGCATAGAGCATGCCAGGTGGAAGAAGTCAGAATGGAAACCAGGGAACAGATTTGAATGCAATAGAAAAGCTACAGTCAGGCATATTTGCTGTAAACAAATGCCATTTGGGAAGGTGTACCTACCTTTCATGTCTCTATTGCTCAACAGAGAGTGGTGGAACCGTTAGAGCGACAGCTAGAAGGGATGAGCATCCCCAAGGCCCAGCCCATGTTTCATGAGAGCCAGTGATCTTGTATTTGAAAATGGAGAATAAGCCAAGGGCCTCAGAAGAAAAATATGACTTACTTCTAGATCCAATGTGTATTTCCAAAATAATTACAATTCCCACACTAACACAAGTTACTTCTTCAACTTTATTTTCAAATAAAAGCACAGAAATTTAAATTAATACTACATATTAATGCATGACCTTTAAATTAGAAATATGAGCTGTAACTAGTTGACTGTAATGTGGACTTGATACCTAATGAGGAGCCAATTTCAGACAAAAACCATCATTTCTATCCAGCTCTAGTACTGAATATAGTCCTGGTATTTTCTAAATAAAAGAGGAAACCTCCAGAAAAAGACTCTAAATATTAGTGAGGTAGAAGGCAATGAATGCAAGCATAACTTTTTTAGTATGGAAGGATGAGGCTTGAGGAGGGAAAAATAATGTATAAAATCATCAAGTGTTAGTTTAAGATAGGACAAATATGAGTGAGTTCTTCAAATTAATAAATATTGGAAATGCAGCGTTTCCACTGAAGCTTAAAGAGGCTTTTCATTATTTATTTATTTATTTATTTATTTTTATTTTTTAAAAGATTTTATTTATTTATTTGACAGAGAGAGACACAGCGAAAGAGGGAACACAAGCAGGGGGAGTGGGAGAGGGAGAAGCAGGCCTCCCGCAGAGCAGGGAGCCTGATGCCAATGCGGGGCTCGATCCCAGGACCCTGGAATCATGACCTGAGCTGAAGGCAGAAGCTTAACGACTGAGCCACTCAGGCGCCCCTAAAGAGGCTTTTTAAAGGAACTCATTCTTCTCATACCATAGTGGTATGGAAGGAAAATGTAAATGAGTTAAAAAAAATACTAACCATGCGTGGGCAGCAGCTCCACAATGGATGATTGTGGGATATTGGAGATGTTTCTTGAGTTTATTTCCCCTATAAGATTTCTTTTAGAGATAAAATGCCAAGTAGAATATATAAATGCATCTTTTATATATAAAAACAAATATATAAAAAACATCTTTTGCAGTCTAATGAAATGATACATTGTGTAATTTTCTTATTCCTTTCTTGTTATACTTTAATGAATTATTTTATTCCTACCATTTACGAATTTCTATCTTATATGAATTACTTAACCACATTAAATTTATAGCCAAAAGTGGAAAGAAAAAGCATGAGTTTTCACAAATTATATTCTTGCCATTTAAAAAGGTACTTGTGAGCTAAAGATGACAGATATTTCTTTTTTTAAAATTAACACATTTTATGCTTTCTCTAGGCTGGAATGATAAAAAGTGATGATGAGGAGTATTTCATTGAACCTTTGGAAAGAGGTAAGCAGATGGAGGAAAAAAATGGAAGGATTCATGTTGTCTACAAGAGATCAGCAGTAGAACGGGCTCCTGTAAACATGTCCCACGACTGCCAATACAGAGGTAGGCATCTTTGACAAGGCTTAATAATTAACCATAATTTTAAGATATGATGAAAACAACTCTCCCAATCAGTTAAGAGAGTGTTATAGTCATGTGTTCTTGCATAATGTGGAGATAGTGAAAAAACTTTATAAATCATGAAATATGGCCCGCCTTTTTTTTAAACCCATAGCGGAATATAGTATTATTGATATTATTTTATTCCAGTGCATTATTGTGTGCCCAATATGTTTGCAATTTATGACTTCTATTAAAGTTTCACATTAAAATTATCTTTTCTCTCACTTCTGTTAAAACTTGAAGATATTTTTGTTTTCTAGAAGTATCTAAATTATGAGTTATTAGTATTATTTACAAACTTCTAAAATGAGATATATTGACATGGCAAAGAGGTAGATATGTGATTGACACATTTGAAAATAAGAATGATATTTGACTTTAAGGGCTATTTTGCAAACCTTTTTACAATATAGGAGAGAGAATGAGTTGAATGATTCTGCCAAATTTTATTTCAAAATAGGCTGGATCACTAAAGTCAATTAAATTATGGCATGTGAAGCTTTTCTAGTTTTGTGTGTTTTAATGAAATCTGAAAGTAATTTGTTATTAAAGAGATGTTTTTATAAGTTGGGTATAGAAGTTCCCTTTACGGAAAAGAAAGGAAATTTGAGAATCTATGTTTTTTTAACCAAATTTCAAAAAGTCTATATTTCCTTTTGTCAGGCCAACTATCTGAATTAGAGGTAATAGAAATTTCCCCCAGGGAAAATGTCAGGAATATAAATAATCTTCTTAATTTAACAATCTAGATTCTTGATTCATGATACCTTGCCTCCTGAGAGTTGTTACCAAGTTTGATTTTCAGATACGTTTCCCTTAATATGCCAAACTGATGGAATAGTACAATTTAAAATAAATTTAAAATGAACTCGGCCTGAAGAGTTTTTGAGAAATTTCTGATTTGAAGCAACAGCACTGAATTAATAGATACAGTACTATGAAATGTGTGCCTATCTTAGAGGGTCACTGTGGTGTAATCAGAAGAGAGTAGTACACTGTGCATTTAGACAGATGCGAATAATAGCTTTAAAACATCAAGTTGTTCTGTTACCTTAGATTAGTAGTTAACCTTTCTGAGCCTCAGTTTATCTGTGAATAAAGGGTTAAAATACTTTGCACAATTATAAGAAGTCTTGGAAATAATATATGCAAATTGTTGACTGTAACCCTCAGCAATAGTAGATGGTTAACCAGTGCTAGCTGTTGTTATTGCTATTAATTATTAATGTTACTTATTTTGTACAAAGATTTACATGTTAGGATTTTAAAGTTGAACAGTTAGGCATTGCTTGTCTTCATGTTGTGAATACATTCCTATTAGCTCTCATTCATATTTTCATGTTTTAAAAATGTCATTCTAAATCAGAACACTGGTTATGTCAAGGGATAGATAATAGGATACAGTACTTTTTCTATAGTTTAGTTAATGATATCTAATAGCTTTTGTGAGGCAGTGGTTAAATATCTTTTAGAAAAGCGTAGCCCACATATTATAGAATTGTAGTTGAGGACTGGAACGTCCTTAATACGTAAGTCACTATGACTTTCCTCCCAGTTGCTCCTTCCGTCATACCAGTAGTCTCACCAAGCTGTACTCTGTTGCTCCATTTCAGTCCCTGAGGGTATCCATTTCTATAAATATCAGTCCTGGTACTTTTTAGTAGTCTAATATTTACAGAGAAGAAGAGATTTTTTCAATCGAAATAAGAAAATTGTGAGAAATACTATGTTTAATACCTATTGTATTTTTAGACACTAGATTAAGAAAAATAATTTAGTAGTCAGAGCATATAAATTTATGAGAATTAGATGAGATTAAGGCAATTTTGGACATTAATTTAGGAAATTATTTAAAATATCAAGTAGCATCAGCCTCAGCTTACTCTGATTTTATGAGTTGTTTTTAAGAATGCAGACACTGAAGACTTTATTTTTAATTTTTCAATTGTGAAAAGAAGATTAATTTATAGTTGAAGTAAGCCATAAAATACGTTTTGGAAAGGTTTTCAGCAGTTATCGGTCACAGGAGGAGGGGTTCCTTTCTTAATTTGTGATTACTTTAAAACTTGACCCAATATATAACATATGTTCCATGATAAACTTTAGTATGAGCATAACAACTTTTATTTTCTTACTTAAGAGGTTCTGATTGAACTGAGTTGCTAGTGATTATCAATTTACTTCCTTTTGAGAATCTTAAATTATAACCATATATTTCAGAAATGTAAATTGTCTTCTTAGGGTAAAAGATTCAGATTCAGAACTTTAAGTACTATACTTTAACTTTAAAATTCTTCTTTTAACTTCGTGGTCACATGACTGAGAGCCACGCTTTTTCATGGGCTACATACTTTCCAACCGAAATTAAGAATATATTTTTATACCTTATTCCATCATTCTCAGATGTAGAACTGAACAGATTCTAGGTTTAGAAGGAATATTGATTTATACATGAAAGCTATAGTATCATATAAAATAGTGCTTTGTCTGGATCAACTCAGGATATTATTTTAGGAGCCACATGCAGTCTTTCTTCAACAAGTTATTAGAAGAGGATTAAAATACATAAGATGTACTTAGAAATGCATTTGAGGGACACGCTCTTCATAAATTTCTCTGACAGCAAGTCATCAGGAGTCGTTATCATAAATAAAGCACTTCTCACCCAACAAGAGTTTCAGCGTTAGGGCCCCTATAAATAAACATCCTGCTGTATTTTGCTAGTTGTCTCCATAATTGCCTGGCCACATGTGTTGCTTTGTCAGCTTAGCAACTCAGAACTGACATTCATTTAGTTTCCGTAGTTTGGAGCAAGTATGCTAAATTAAAACCAATTATGTTCTGAACTAAGTGATACAAGTGAGACGGAGAGAAGGAGCCAAATTGGATTGAGACTGAAGTAGAACTGATGGGGTTATTTGATGTGGTATATATTGGGGGTGGAGAGAGAGCGTGAACAAGGATGACTCAGAATCCTGATCTGAAAGACTAGAGGATTCTCTTTCCAGAATTCAGGTATTTAAAATGAGAAATAGAAATAGGCTTGATGGAGGATGACAAGTGGGTGTAATTTTGGATATTTGAGTTCAAAGATCCACTGGAAAAGTGAATGAATAAAAAAATGCACAGTATATTTTCATAATCATGTGTCAGAGTCAATGAATGAATGCCCTTATATACATGTTGGGGTAGGGATGGGTGAAGGTTAGCTTGGAGTCAGGGGACAGGTATTGGCTCGTGGATGCATGGAATGTCTCTGCTTGCCTTCTACCCTCTCTTTTCCAAGTTCATATCAATGAGAATCAGAAGGTGTTCCTTGCACAGAGTTGGAAGCCCGTGAAAGATATTTGCTACCTATCACTACAGGAGAGGAGGACATTGTGTCCTCAAAACACAAAAACAAAACTAAACGTAAAGCAGAAAATATGCTTCTACCACACTCAGGAGCCCTAAGCTATTCCACTTGATGAAAAGCAAACATCTATTTTGATTCCTTATCCTCTTAAAATATTTATCTGGGTTTCCAATAAAAGTCACTCACAGCTTTGAACTTGTTGAGATAATATATGCTGTGATTCAACAATAACACAAACCTGCAACCATTTCCATATATTACATAGATTCTCTTTCCTCACCTCTTCATAAGGAAGTTGTATTGTTTTTTGAAATGTGGAAAAGTGTGAAGAACTGTTTAAAAATATTGAACTTGTAAAATCACAGATGCAGTACTCTGCTTTAGAATTACTCTTTTAAGACCTAAAACAGTTTTACGTTTGGCAGTGTAAATAATCTCTTCCAATGTAGAATTGGCAGGTGTTTATAACACCTAGTACTGCCAGTTTCTAGCAAAGAAATACCATCCTTTCATCATAAACTGTTCATGCTTATGATAAAAAACTTGTCAAAAGAACCCTTATCTACTTCATCATGGGGGGAGAGTTGAATTTCACTTTTTTTTCTTTTTGATTTCTGCTTTGGGAGGATGGGAATCACATCCATTTCTGGACATTCAGTTTGGACAAAACAAGTTTATATTTTACTGGTTTTTGAAATTTTATTTGGTAACAACATGGTTAATCAACCAATAAAGAGTCATAAAGTTCACCTCCACTGTTAAATCAATCATCTGAGTCTAAACTTAGATGAAAAACAAAACATACCCCTGACCATCTCTGAAGAATGTCTACATTGTCGCCCATAAGAAGTTTGCTTTAGGCAGTCTATTTTGGGGGGAAGGGGGAGCTGTGCTTGGATGACATCATTCAGCTTTTCATATTTTTTATTTAATCCCCTAGGCCCTTAAGCTTCTCCCATCAAATTACGAACTATTCACTCACCAGAAGCTTTGTGTTAAAGTAATTTTTGTAATTACTTCCTACCAGTGGGAAACAAGGAATAGTAAGCCTTTATCTCCTAGCTTCCTTTCAGGATTTTCATTTTCCTGCACGAACCCAAGCGCTTGTGTTGCTGGTGTGGTTGTCATGGTGCTGTGAAGGAGTGTCTTTGTCCCAGGTGGGAAACATGTACAAGTCAGAAATGATTTGGGAGTTGCTCCTGGTTGCCAGGGAATGAAACTATGAAACAAGCACTAGAATAATGGGAAGACTATTTCTTATTTTAGTGACTCTAGGAACTTCCTAGGCAGAGCCCTTCCTTGAATCTATAGAAAAGTCAGTAGGTGCTATAACCTATTGTATTTGGAAGTTCTCATGACCTATGCCCCAGTCAAAGAGAAACAGTAGTGGGCTTTGCAAGACACAAAAAAAAGAAAAAAAATCAAATGAGAGAAATTAATTTTTGCATCTTTTCTTGTTAAAGTGAGGCATTAAGCAATGTTACTAAATTATTAAGATCTGTCAAATAGCAGCCATTCTTTTAGGTAGATGTTAAATGATAAATTTTACTCATTTTTACTCAGCTGCACAGTTTAGTTTATAATATAATCTAGGGTCAGCCATTTGTCAAAGCTACTACCAGTGATTCATATGGAAATACTACTTATATTTATGTAATTTCTTTTTAGGTTGGTTTTGCATATTTCGTAATCCATGTATTTATAATAATTATTGGCAAAAAGAAGGCAATTAAAGATTGAGTTGTTACATGAAATAATCAGGAAGCAGAGTGATGGTTGAAGATCTTTCAGATGTGAAAGTTATAGGCTAATACTTTATTTCCTTGTATTCAAATGTCTTACGGGGCCTATTCTATCACTTCATGGATACCAGGAAAGGAGTTTATTTATATAGACTAGGATTAAAGTGTTACAAATGTAACTCCATTTTTTTTCTAATAAAGAATTGAATATGGAAAGATACAAACTGTATTGAGAATTGAGAGCTTCTGGATTACTATTTAGTTATTGATATGACATTAAAGGACAAAGAGAATTTGAAGTTTTTAGATATATCTAGGTGATTGAAACAAAATTGAAAACAATTAATATTAGGATACAAAGCCAAAGCAGATAATATAGGCTGGACATTGATTCTTAAATTAAATGATTGCCTACTCAGCAGTAACTGTATCGGGGCACCTGGGTGGCTCAGTCTGTTAAGCGTCTGCCTTTGGCTCAGGTCATGATCTCAGGGTCCTAGGGATGAGCCCCACGGCAGGCTCCCTGCCCACTGGGGAGTCTGCTTCTCCTTCTGCCCCTCCTCCCACTCGTGCTCTCTCTTTCTGTCTCAAATAAATAAATGAAATTTTAAAGAAAGAAGAATTAACTATCAATTATTGACTCATGAAAGAACGATTACCAAGAAATCTTTGTTAGTGTTGAAAATGTATTTGTTATTTCTGAATATAAAGTATATCCTAGTATCAAAGTACACTTTAGTGTTTGATTTCATTCACATGAACTGCTTTTACTTAGGAGGGATAGACTCTATTTTTAATAAAATATTAAGTACATTTTGACCCTGCACATGCCAAGTATGCCTGCTTAAACACATTTTAAAACCTGTATGTAATTTCTTTCCATGTACAACTTATTTATAAACTTTCATGTTAGTAAGTGGGAAGCATATTGTAAGGAATTCAAATATTTCTGGAGGTTTAGTAACCTTTTATTTCATTATTTCTGTTTCTAACATGATTAATATTTTTAAAGAAGATAATTTGCTGTAAGGTATGTTTTATTTATATATGTCTTTCATTGTTTTCTTTTTCTTACTGGATCATCAGCTGTTAACTTTAAATGTACAATTATTTATGAGGATCAATGCTATTCACTTCACTTTGGTATTTTGTAAATAATTTTTTTTTTTTTTTTTTTTTTGTGCACGGGTTCTTTACTTCCCTACGGAGGATTCAGGTGTGTCATTCTCAGTCCTCTCTCTCTTTATGGGATCTTTATATCCCTGTCCCTGCAGGGGCATCTTTCAGGTCAATGAAGTGGAAGTTAGTGATATATGTTGAAGAAAAATAGAACAATTGGGAAAAATAAGTGTAGCACAGAATATTATTTCTATTTGAAAATCATTGGTGATTAGATTATGGGAACTGTGATTTTAAAATATGAGGGCTATAATCAGGCTAAAATAATTGTTCTTCTAATGCATGATTCTGCAAGGAGAGCTGAATCCTTGGTTTCGTTCTTTCTAGATAACCAGAAAATTCACTCTGATTTTCAGCTGTAGTCCATCTGGTCTAAATATCTATCTAAATTTAAAAATTCTTTTTTTTTTTTAAAGATTTTATTTATTTGACAGAGAGAGACAGCAAGAGAGGGAACACAAGCAGGGGGAATGGGAGAGGGAAAAGCAGGCTTCCCGCAGAGCAGGGAGCCTGATGCACGGCTCAATCCCAGGACCCCGGGATCATGACCTGAACCGAAGGCAGACGCTAATTGACTGAGCCACCCAGGTACCCCTAAATTTAAAAAATCTTAATGGAAGTTCTTGAACTTGGGATTTTGTATAAGGTGGAAAGATTTATTTTAGGATTGATTGGAACCATTTCCCTAAGTGAGACTATAAAGTTTACTGGAGATAAGTAATTATATATAGCATATTCTTATATTACTTTCCAGTACCTTACTGAGTATCTTGAAAAAATATTTGATAAGTCTGATTGAGACATTAGTTCAAACTGGTTTTGTTTATCTTTTTTTAAGATTTATTTATTTATTAGAGAGACAGAGAGAAGGGTAGGGGCAGAGGGACAGGGAGAGAATCTCAAGCAGACTCCCCGTTGAGTGCGGAGCCTACCGCAGGGCTCAATCTCAAGACCCTGAGATCATGACCTGAGCTGAAATCAAGAGTTGGACGTTTAACCGACTGCGGCACCCAGGCTCCCCTGTTTGTTTATCTTTCACAACTATTATAAGCACTTATATGTCCCATTAACTTGTTCTTTGCTTTTAGGCTGAGATATTTGTTATTTTAGAGCTCTGATTAATAAGCCAAGTATCCTAAGCCTTTGTGTATATTCCTGTTCAAAGGACAGTCTTTAATTGTGGGTATTTTTTAGCCAATTCCTGTGGAAGACTTTGTTTCTCTTGAGTGTGCTTTACAGATTTGCTGTGTGTTCTTGAAGTGTGAAGAATAAGGTCTGTGTGGTATTAACACTCTGCATTCTAACTTCAGTTCTCTGTCTCAGCACTTTGGCAGGTTTTGTCATGTTTTCATGTTCTGTCTGGTCTTACTCCATATACTAAAGGGATAAAAGCAATGTGTAAGCCCCTTTTGGTGAGATGAGTGGGTGATAAAAGTAGATTCTCTTTACATCCTATGCCATGATCCTCATACTAATAAAATGCCACTGGACAGCCTTCTGGTCGTAAGAAATTAGGGTATTAGGACAGATTTTTAATTTCTTCATTCTCCATCTTGGATGACACATTTAGATAAAGCCAACATAGGAATTTGATGCAAGTAAACATTGCCCTATTTCATTCTGTGATCTTGGGCTTGGCTTTTGAGTCCAGTGGGAAGTCCTAGGGAAACCACTGCTTGGTAGGGTATATGTACCACCCTATTTATATTTAAAGGAGGTATAATTAAGTTCAGCAGGCTAGATTTTTTTTTTTTTTTTTTTGTCTTCTACAGCATCCTTATCTCATCTGTGATGACCCAACATTTGAGAAGTCAGCAGAAGCATTTGTGTGGTTGTTATAGTATTGCTATCATCTGAGTTCCCATGGGCATCCCTCCATCACTCACCAGTACTCTTTCTCTTAAATTTATGGAAGAAATGTTCTAACACCCTTGTCATCTCAGATGTATACAAAATATTAATGAACATTTATGATATAGAATGAGATTATTTTTTATAGATTTGAGATCTGGAGTGTGGATGTTAAAATAATTATTGCAGTAATCATTCAGATTTTTATTCTCAATTAAACCCCAACTTTTATGGAGTTTTCATCTTTCCCAGTTATATGCCTCATTTTATGTTGCAACTCAGACCTCAACTCACAGCATACATAAGAGCATCACTCCTCTCTGTTTTTTCTTTTTGTGACCTTATGACAACTTTGATAAAGCAACTCAAGTAATTAGCATTAAGTTCAAGTTTTGTATCCCGAATAGACCTTAAGTAAATGGGAAGCCATGAATTTATTCTAAATACTAGGGATTATGAAAATTGACCTTCCTTTCATTAATAGAGTAGTTTCCATTGCAGCACATGTTAATTCTATACAAATATTCATGGAGAAAACAAAGAAAAAGCAGGGGGAGAAGCCCAGCTATCCTACAAGGTGGAATGCATCACATTTTGATCTTGTACAGGAGTTTTCTATGTTAACTAGTATGTGGGTTTCTTTGGCTGGCTGAGTGGACCCCACCGGACTGATATTCCCGCGTCTGCCTGGCCGCTGCCGCCCCTCTTGGCTTTCCCTGCAGGTGTTTCTCAACTTGACTAGAGGCTGGTCTCCCTGGTGCAGCAGACCATCCTGAGTTTGGCGAGGACCCTTATGCATCAGCCCACGTGGTCCACTGCAGTCTGCTGTGGGACCACATTGAGCCTGGGTTTAGCAGCCCTTTTTACAGGCTCCCCGGGAAACTCATATTGCTCTTCTTGCAGCACATGAACCAAGGGGAGTTGTGACTTCCTTGGCTGCAACTAGATGGATGGGCTAGCAGCCCCTGAGGTGTTCTCTTTCCAGAGCCCCCAAGACAGAGCAGGAAAAAAGGCTTTGGTGCTTGGAGATCCCCATAGATCTGTATGTTTTAATACCATGTCCCTTCTCTTCTGAGACTTGGCCTTGAAGGGAACTGGGAAGAAATCAGAACTACTGTCTCCTCATGCCCGTTTGTCTCCCTTGTCCCAGAAGTAGTGCAAGATCAAAAGGGCCCGACTTGCCTTTTCCTTCCTCTGATTAAACGCCAGTCTCATGCCTAAGACTTACGATGGCCAGGACTTTCCTCTCATAGAAGGAAAACACAAATAAAAACCAAGCATGCATATAAAAAAACAGTGTTTTCTGGCCTCCAGGCCTGGTGTTGATTTGTTATGTGAGAACCAAGAGAATTACAATATCCTTTCTGCCCATATAGCCTTGCTTACCAATCTCTTTTCTTTGGAAAAATCTTACTTGAACTCCAGAAGCTGAATACTGAGTTTCCTTTTATTCCTTTTTTTTTTTTTTTTAGAGATTTTATTTATTTATTTGAGAGAAAAAGAATGAGAGAGAGAGAGAGCATGAGGGGGGAGGGTCAGAGGGAGAAGCAGACTCCCTGCCAAGCAGGGAGCCCGATGCGGAACTCGATCCCGGGACTCCAGGATCATGACCTGAGCCGAAGGCAGTCGCTTAACCGACTGAGCCACCGAGGCACCTGAGTTTCCTTTTATTCTTGATGCAATGGTCCCCTTCTTCTCTCTTTACTCCCCCTCACTCAAGGCCTCCCAGCCACTGTTGGGGATGATCAGCGAGTCATCTACACACAAACACAGAGAAGAATAAACACTATATTGTCCAAATATCCTTCCCGTTGCACAAGTTATCATTTTTCTGTGATCCACATTGCTGTAGTTGCAGAAACCATATATATCAAAGGGTTGTTGAAAAGGCTCTTGTTAGAATCTTTTCCCCTCGTTTTATACATGTTAGTTTGGATGAAGAATGATAGAATGTCAAATGCAAAATAGTGAAAAACAGGGTTACAAATGGAATCAGTGTCAGAAAAAAAATTTTTTACCTTCATAACTCAAGCATACCTTACCACATGATCTAAATTGCATCACAGGGGTGCCTGGGTGGCTCAGTCGGTTAAAGCATCCAACTCTCGCTTTCAGCTCAGGTCCTGATCTCATGGTTGTGGGATTGAGCCCCATGTCAGGCTCTGTGCTTAGCTTGGAGTCTGCTTGTCCCTCTCCTCCTGCTCCTCCCTCCTCGAGCTCTCTCTCTCTCTCTGTAAAAGAAATAAATAATAATAAAAAAATCTAAAAAAAAATAAATTGCGTCACAAATATGGCTTTGACATCCTGAGTCACTAGGAGAACCCTAGAATTTTCAGTTTGTCCATATCTATACCTCTAAACTTGAAGTCTTAATACTACGTGGCTATTATTTTCTTTTTCTAACTAATATCTGCAAATATAGAATTTTATCCCAAATTCCACAGAATTTGTGATTAAAAGAAAAAAATCAGATCTCTTTGTGAATATAGAAACCTGATGTTTTATTCATGATAGGATTAAAACTAGTAGGTGATTTTTTTATGCAAAACAGAGCATAAAAGTATAATCATCATGAGTCCTTATACTTACTTTTGCAGATTTGTTAAACTTTTGGTCCAGAGATAGAAGAATGGTGTTAAAAGTGACAAAGGTACCATGTCCAGTCCTCCTTCATTTGAAATAGGGAGGTCATCTGTTTTAGTCTTCTTCAATTCTTGGCAATAACAAAGGAAAAATTAATAAGGCCAGTCATGAAGGCAGTTTCTTGCTTCAGGTACTCAGATCCAGTGACTAAGGCTTAAAGAACAACTTGAATGTGATATACAGCAGGAAAACTAACGGAAATGGAAAACCGGAAGTGCTCAGTGTTTAGTCCCTTGAGAATATCCCTTATATTTCTATGTATAGGGCCAGAATATAAGTGATTATTTCAGAAAGCATATTTTGATTAATATAAGAACATGTTGCATTAAAATGGGTTCACACACATTCTCTGTTCAAACCCCTTTCCACACATACTCTAACCCCACCTTAATGGCCATTCCTGTGAAAGGTGTTTCATAGCCAAAGGAAGACAGTCCAACTGTGTTAAATTTTTTTAGCATAAAGTCAGCCAAGGATATCCTGTAAAAACAGATTCAAACATTTGAATCTGATCTTTTGAGCCAGTTTTAAAATTAGATCTTCAAACCGGATCTTTAGAACGTTAAAGAAATCAGAAATCTCAGTGGTGACTTTTTCTTTTTTGATACAAGACTATTAACATGTATTTCTAACAATCTACTCTTTCCTATCTCACAGAGAAGGAAAAAGAGGTCACATTTTTCAGCTAGTTCATAAGAAAGCTAAAACATTTATGAGAGATGGAGTAGGAGTCCATAGTTTATGTCTTCAAAAACTATGAAGACAGGGGTGCCTGGGTGGCTCAATTAGTTAAGCATCTGCCTTTGGCTCAGGTCATGATCTCAGGGTCTGGGGATGGAGCCCTGTGTCAGGCGCCCTGCTCAGTAGGGAATCTGGTTCTCCCTCTGCCCTTCCCCCCTGCTTGTGTTCTCTCTCTGTCAAATAAATAAATAAAATCTTTTTAAAAAACCTATGAAGACATAATAAGAAATTAAATGATGAGTTTTAGAGGAACACCTAGTATATTATTGACACAAGATACATTATTTTGGTGTATTGGGTACTCAGTGTGTGCTTTCCCATCCAAGAGTAGAGTATACTTCAATAAAGATTGGTAAAGAAACATATAATTATACTAAACCATTATGTAATTAGCATTATAATGACTGATTTAGAAAACATGTTTTGTGACTTTAGCAATACCAGTGAAGGCTGGAGTGTGTGAAGGCACATGTATAAATCCTATTACCTCAGGGCTTTTTTTACATAATAAGAATTCAACCAGGTTGATTCAATGTCTACACTGTCATTGGGTGGTAAACATTTTCTTTTCCTTTTGTATAGTTTTAACCCAAAGTCTATCTGTTAAGAAGCTTTGTACCTATGTCAAGTTACTTAATCTATCAGTGCCTCATTCTCTTCATCTACAAGGCAGAGAAAATAATAGCACTTATTTCAAAGGATTGTTCTTTGGATTAATCTGATATTTAATGTAAGGCACTCAGTTTTAGTTCTGGGGACTCCTGAAGCACTCAGTAAAAGTTACCTCTTACCATTCCTTTATTAAGACTACATTTTCTCTTTGTGGTAGTTTTAAAATGTTACAAGAATCATCAGCTATTTTTCTTTGAGCATGTGATTTGTTATATTTTTATCAAAGCATCACTCTGTTTTTCTCCCTTTGCTATCATGCACATGATCTCTTCTGTGTTTCTGCTTTCAGCTTCTAGGAAATTGCTTTCCAATAGAATTTTCTGAGATGATGAAAATGTTCTACATCAATGCTGTTCAGTATGGTAGCCACTAGTCATATGTATCCATTAGTGGACTGAGGAACTGAATTTTTAATTTTAATTTTTTAATTTTAAATTTTTAAAAGATTTTGTTTATTTATTTGACAGAGAGAGAGAGAGAGCAAGTACACAAGCAGGGGGAGCGGCAGACAGGGGGAGGGGGAGCGGCAGACAGGGGGAGAGGGAGAAGCAGGCTCCCCGAGGAGCAGGAGCCCAATGTGGGGCTCGGTCCTGGGACCCCAGGATCATGACCTGAGCTGAAGGCAGACCCTTAACTGACTGAGCCACCCAGGCACCCCTAATTTTAATTTTAATTAATGTAATTTAAGGAGCTGCCTGTGACTGATTGCTTTTGTAATGGACAGCACAGGTCAAGGATTTGCACCATGGTATGTATCATCTTAATAGTTTTCAAAGTTCTTTCATAAGCCTCACTTCATTTGAGTCTCCTAAGAATTACATGACATAAAATAGGTGGGATTACTCCAGTTGTTCCTTTTTGCTCAACATTGCTTATTTAAGGTC
The DNA here is from genome assembly GCF_009762305.2 of Zalophus californianus. NCBI lineage: Eukaryota > Metazoa > Chordata > Mammalia > Carnivora > Otariidae > Zalophus > Zalophus californianus. The sequence continues at coordinate 57,704,028 of NC_045596.1, read as the reverse complement.
TAGTACAAAGCCTAGCCCAGAGAAGGTCTTCAGCACGTATTGATTAAATAAATGAATACCTGAATTTGATAGTCAGAAATGTTAAGTATCTTTAAAACTGAACAAAAGGAGCTTTCAACTGAAATTTGTCAGGAAGGTCAAAAATGAAATGTCCAACTATGTAGGACAGCCAGTGTGACATCTAAGAAGGCCCACAGTGTTAAGGATTCATAGGGGAAAATGATAAGATGATCCAAAGGGATCATATGTCTATTTATCAAACCCAGACTATGTAAAGAAGTCCCCTGCTGATGGTTTGAGGGGACTTCATTACATTGTCTGAGCGTCAGAGGGCAGTGGTTGAACGGGACTCAGGAATGGGATGCACAGCACAGAAGAGATTGTGGGGTGCTCCAGATTTAGGATGTAGAATTTGTTTACTTAGTCACTATTTCTTCCTCTTATTCTAAAGACTTTCATTTTTCATCTTTATGGACTTTCATAAAGATATTCGGTCTCAAGTGGGAAATGCAGATGTATGTACAGATAGATGATCTAGGTCTCTTCTGTCTTCATAAATATTTGACTGGAATTTTGGCCCTTTTGCCCCTTTGTTGTTGTTTTTCATCACCATCATTGCCAAATTTCTGTAAAGAACATATCTCCTTTTACCCCCTCCTTCTTATCACTTTGTCTCTCATCCAGCTCCCACTGAGCTTGGCTGTCATCCTCAGCACTAACGTAAAGAGTTTCCCGCAGATACTGAAAGACCCATACAAATTTCAACAGTTTTCTTCTCAGAGCTCATTCTCTTGGACCTCTTCATGACATTTGATAAGATATTGTTTCTCTGAGTTTTCTGTTATCTTGGCTTGGCTTCTGTTACCACTTTTGCCTCCTTATCTCTTCCTATCTCTGATCAGTTATTTGGACTCTCTTTTCTTACCTTTTAGTAGGGCATTTCCCCTCATATTCAGTTTTATTCTACATAGTTTCAAAAGAGATGTTCTTTTATGGTCTCAAGTATCATCTCCATTGAATATTCCATAAGTTTTATTTGGTGTGGGTTTTGGAGCCTGACAGACGTGAATTCAAGTAGTGGTTCTACTGTTGATTAGGTCTGTGACCTTAGGAACTTTGGACCATTTCTTCAGATACACTTGCCTCATTTATAAAATGGAAATTCTTCTTACCTCAAGGTGCCGTTAATGATACGGTGCCGTACACAAGATGGGCAGTCAACCCATCATGTCTCTCACATCTTTCCCTTTTCCTTTCTTACCCCTGCCAAAAACAATAGTTGTGTCCTTTTCTCATATTTGTCTCAGGAAAGGCCGGTTAGTGCTAGATTGCAAAGACCCTTACTTTACAAGTTAAAAAAAATAAAGCAAAGAAAAAAAGTCCCTAATGTACTCACTGAAGTGATGTAGTATGTTATGTATTTTAGAAGCTCTAGCTGCCATCCACGTGGGGTACAGAATAGAGGGGTGGGAGATTGCAGGCAGTTTGGAGTTTGCTGGAGTAATCTAGGTGAGAGGTGATGAGGACATCCAACGTGTCTACTCTTCTGTAAAAAAGGAGGAGGGGATAGGATTGAATGAATTTTGAGAAGCAGAGCAAACCATTTTTACAGGGCTACTTTCATGTGTTGCTGTTCGTGATCATTATAACCATTGCATGTTTAACTGTTGAAATTTCAAAGTAAGGTGCACAACAGAATGCCTTACACCATCCCTGACCCCTATCTAGTCTCTGAGTATAGGATTCAGGGAGGGGGCAGAGATAAGGGTTCTTTGTTATATGTATTACTTAGTTTTGTTCGCTTGTTTTGTTTTGTTTTGCTCTGCTTTTTATAAAATATACAGAAAGCATAAATTGTATCATTTGTTTTTGAAATCATGAAACAATTGTAAGTATCCCAGCACCTTGTGCTTCAAAAGTAATGCCAAGTGCCCGTCTTCCAGGAAAAGGAGAAAATTTGGCTCCTGATGAGATATACGTTTTTTTTTTTTAAGTGGGTAAATTTGATATATTTTTAAAGATTTATTTATTTGAGAGAGAAAGAGGCAGACAGCATGCATGCGGCGGTGGGAGAGGGAGAGAATCTCAAACTGACTCCCTGCTGAGTGCAGAGCCCAATGTGGAGCTCTATCTCACAACCCAGAGATCATAACTTGGGCTGAAATCAAGAGTCAGATGCTTAACCAACTGAGGCCACCCAGGTGCCCCAGCAGCTATTTTTATATATGTTTTGAATATAAGTACCCTGGTACTCTGTTTTAGAGGTTGCTGCTTTTGATTGAAGATGTAATGATCTTTGTAAACTGAAATACTTTATGTCACTGTTTAGTCTAAAAATTTTTTAGTCATTCCCCATTTGCTATTCGATAAAATACATATACTTTTTAGCATTGTCCTCCGTGACTGGAACTCCCCTATTTTAGCTCTCTTGCTACTCATTAGGGACTCCCACTGCCCCACCAGACACTCTGTGCTTTGGCTCTGCTGAACCCTAAATTCCCAAACACACATTTTCCCCCACCTCACCTTCTCATTTGTCTTTATATGTGCTGGGCTGCATAGCTCTTCCTTTTGAAAAGTTGGAATGTATCCTTCTATCAGACGTTACCTAGAAAACTCTAGATCATATTTTTGAGAAGAGAATAAATGCCTGCCTTGGGTTTTGTAGGATCTGAAATGTGGGGATAGTAATATTTGTTTCATATCTGAGGACTAAAAGAGATAATTTGCTTCAACCCCTGGCACATATGGTTTGGCTATTTTAATTCATATCCAACTCATTTTGTCTAACCTCATCTAATATTCTCTATTGAGAATCAAAATCAGTATTTTATTTTCCTTCAATTTTCTTGCTTATAATAATTTAAGTCTACTTTTTCATAACTAACATTGTATATAATTAGAGAAGAGCTTACTATAAGACACTTTAGAAGGGGAAATTAGAAAATGTTTTGAGAAAATGCTCACTCTATTAAGAAAGTTGTTGTTGTACATAAATACTTTTCAAAAAGAGCTGGACAGAATTTTTCTTTTCCAATGAAATTGTACTCTGTAAAGCAGAGTTTCTTAGTCTGCAAGGGCACCAATTTTGTATGTATGTGCCTATCTGTCTATCTCCCCGAGAGCTTCCAAAGCTTTTACAGGGTTTTGAAAAGGGTCCATTATTTTAAAAATCTGGGGGGAATAACTGTCCTCAAGCTGTTTTAATATTCTTTGGGTAATTTAAGGTGCTTTCCCAAGCCATATGCATACATATATTGGCAACAAAAGGAGGGAGAAATGGATCTTGTTTATGTAACGATGTATGTTGCCTACCAACTAGTAGAATTTTAATAACAGAATATACATTGAACAACAGACCTATCTCTCATTAAAAAAGCATAATCTTTCCCCCTCTTAAATGTCTGAGTAAATCAGTCTAGTTCAATAGCATCTACTCGCTAAACTTAAAAAGCTATGTTTTGGTGAGAAGGAGACATGTCCCCAAATGCTTTCTTTCCAATAATGCAGAAAATAAAGCAAAAAGGTCTGATCAAGTAGGATTCTTTTGTATGTAAAAGCTTAGGAAATGTATGCCACCAAGATGATAATGCTCTGGGTGAAGAGATCTTCATTATCTCAGCCAAAAGTGGTCTTCCGAAGCAATGACATCATTGTTGATTCACTGACTTCAGAATCCAGGCAGGAGCCAGAAGCCTAGGAACTTAGGCAGCCTCTTTGTCAGACATACTGCAGAAAAGAAGACACAAAGAGCCTCCCTTTGAGTCATGGCGGGCTTTGCGACTCCTTTCTTGGTCCTTTGTGAAAGCACATGACTGGACTTGTAGAAGATTAACCCCTTTAACATTTCTGTAAAAAATTAAACAGATGCAAAGCAGCTCCATCATCTTTTTTCCTCTCTGTTGTGAATTCAGTATTATGGTGGGCAGTGAATTATTTTGAATTCCCTCAGAGAGGCCAGGGCAGTCAATGAGGACTGTGAATGAGGGCCCTCTGAAGGGCTCAGTTGTGGGTTTTCTTGGGCTTTCACTGTTCTTTATAGCATTATTCCCCTGAAAGAGTTCCCTCTAAGAGTGGGGTCAGTCTAGAGACCTTTATAGTGCTTGAAGTAATCCACCCTTTAATCTGTTCCTTCCTGTGGGAAAATCAGTGTGAAAAAAAAGAGTCAGTATTTATGTCCAGATATAGACTGTTTAGGCTGTTTACTTTTAATTTACTACTATTCTTTGCATGAACATAGCTTCTTTTCAAGTTAAGTTCCTTAATAAAGGAAAAAATTCCAAAAACTTAATACATGATTTGTGCTGATGATTTTATCTAGTCATATGTGAAAATGGAAGAGTTGATATTCTTAACACTATTTCCTATCCTGGATTATCATTTTAATTGATCCAGCATTATCTATATTCTTAAAATAAGTGTATTTGATTTTATTATTATGAGATAAATGTTCTCTACATTTTTTAATTTCCTAAATTCTGAGTTTATATACATATTCTGTATATGAAAGGATTGATTATGTTATTTTATCATTACATGTCACAATATTATGTTTGAGAGTAACAAGATTTAGCTCTTGACTTTAATGACAAAATTGGTGGCAGGGAGAACACAAATAACAATGATTTCCTTTGTGAGTAGAATAATAATTGGGAGATGAGATGGTGAGAAGAGACTTTTGCTTACTTTTTATTGCTGTTTTTTAAAATGTAGTGATATATCCATGCATTTTATGTTTAAAAAGTTAAGACAACAAAGAGAAAATTCTATTAGACTGAGAGAATTAGTGAATATTTTAGTTCGGGTTTTTCTGCTTATTCTGGTTCCAAGTATATAAAGATGGTATCTCTAAAGATAGATATACCATTATAGTTAAGTAATTCCATTACTGGGTATCTAAAGAAAATGAAAACACTAATTCGAAAAGATATATATACCTTATGTTCATTGCAGCATTATTTACAATAGCCAAGTTGTGGAAGCAACCCAAGTGTTCATCAATAGATGAATGGATAGAGATGTCGTGTGTGTGTGTGTGTGTGTGTGTGTGTGTGTGTGTGTGTGTGTGTGTAATGGAGTATTACTCAGCCATAAAAAAGAATGACATCTTGCCGTTTGTGACAACATGCATTGACCTAGAGGGTGTTAAGCTAATAAAATAAGTCAAACGGAGAAAGACAAATACCATATAATGTCACTTGTAGGTGGAATCTAAAAAAAGAAAACCAAACAAATGAACAAAGAAACATAAGAAACAGACCTATAAATATAGAGAAACTGGTGGTTGCCAGAAGGGAGGGGGCACAGAGGGACAGGCAAAATAAGTGAAGGGGATAAAAAGGTACAAACCTTTATACAAACCAGTTATAAAATAAATAAATCACAGAGACGAAAAATATAGCATAGGGAATATAGCCAATAATATTGTAAAAAAAGAAAAAAAAAAGATCATATCTCATGACAGGTTCCAATTCCGATCTAAAAACTCCAGATCATAAGAAGAAGGAAAGGAAATGGGGAATACTATTTCCACTGCAAAATATCTGAAAGATAAAAGTAGAATGTTTTCTAGGAGCAATTGTTTCAAGAGAAAGTGTGTGTCAAAATTTCCTTTCTAGTACCTGACTGCTAGAAATAAAATAAAGTTGCTACCTCCAGTTATCTTTGAAATAACCTGGAGTGAAAAACGTGAAAAAAGAAAGAAATTGGGTTCAGGCAAAGAAGTCAGTGGAAGAATTTCCTTTATTCTCTTGGCCTCTTTTTCTAGCTTTTTCCCCCGCTAGAACTGTTCTTGGAGAAAATAGGTGATGTGCTTTAAACCTAGCTAGCACATTTCCCTAGAGCCTCTGTGAGGGACATGCATGGACAAAACTATAAGGGTAATTTGAATTTTCGGGGAAAGTGAATTTCAGTACAAAATGATGTTATGATGTAATCATGCAATTTTTCCAATACTGTGGATTAAGAGGGTGGAATTTTTTTGATTTGTAGGAAGGCAAGAAGAAATGGATGGGGTAGGGTAGTGATAGATGGGGCTCTACTTAGGGAAGAGTAGATCTACACATAGAGGCACCCTGAGCTCACGCAGCAACGGGACCACCACAGTAGGGAGGGCTGTGGAAGGGAGCAGCGTTGCGCTTGCCGACTTAATTTCCCTCCTTGCTGCCCCTCTTGTTCCTGGATGGCATGGAGAGGCTAAGGGACCTAGCTGTGGCTGCCTTTCTCAAACAAAGCTTAGGAAATCTGTGCAGCACAGGACAGTACAAACAGTCTGGGTCTCCAGGAGTTAGAACGTAGGAGTTTTGGTCCTCATTTGCCACTAGCACAGAGATCTAAGGGGCTCACTTCTCTGTTGGGCTTGTAACCACCCTCCAAGAGGGTATATCAGATTTAAAGCTCCTTGAAGCTTCTTTATAGTCATGGTGTTCAGCACAGAGCCTGGCACCGGGAACATACTCATAATATATTTTTTTTAAACGAAAGGGTGAAAATACACCATTTTTCCAATTGCAAAAATAAGGTAGGGTTGGGTGATTAGAGTTAGTTGTTATATTTCCCAAGGTTCCTTCAAACTCTGGAACCCAGATTTTAGGTCATTTAGTTAACCTTTTTTTTTTTTTTTTTTTTTGGTCCTACGCAGACAGCCCATCTGTAATAGCCTTAACATGTTGTCATCCAGCTTGTCTGCTTCAGTAACCACATGCTCACTGTCACTGTGTGGTGTTTCCTCATTTTTTAGCCACACTGTGTAATGGTTGTCTGGTCTCCAGTTCTGCTTCCTCTTAGGAAAGTTTTAATGAGGTTGAATCATAGGTAATTGCCACTTGTGTAGGTCCAAAACAATTGAATATTGACAATTCCATATGGTGCCCCTCAAGTTCATTAGCCAAACTGTAGTCACAGTGATGCTTTCACCATTTCAGTGGCTTCTCATGATTCCTCTGCCCCTCTCTCCAGACCCTCTACTCTTGTCCCCTCCAAGCCTCTTCTTGTCCTGACTCACAGGGCTTTGACGATCTCTTTAAATTTTATTTATTTATTTATTTATTTATGAGCGAAAGAGAGCAAGCACGTGAGCAGTGGGGAGGAGCAGAGGGAGAGGAAGAAGCAGGCTCCCAGCTGAGCAGGGAGCCACACGCGGGACTCTATCCCAGGATGCTGGTATCAGGACCTGAGCCGAAGGCAGATGCCCAACCGACTGAGACACCCAGATGCGCAAGAGCTTTGATGATCTGACTGTAACTTTCCCAGCTGGCCTAGTCTATTACCACCTATTAGTGGTAGACACCAGAAATATATTCTTTTATTAATATTCATTCTTTGTTTCCCCTGTTCTGTGTCCCCTCTCCTATTCCCATCTACTTTGTTTTTCTTTCTCTCTGTCTCACTTTTGAGAGTCCAGCTGTACCGAAATTTCAATTCCTGGACTGCTAAACTTTCTCTTCAGTGTGGGGCTTTGGGAATACCATTTCTTTCTTTCTTTTTATAGACTTTATTTTTAGAGCAGTTTTATGTTTACAGAAAAAGTTTGCAAGAGATATAGAGTTCCCATGTCCTCCCTCCCCACATCTATACACAGTTTCTCCTATAATTACCATCTTGCATTGGTGTGGTGAATTTGTTGCAACTGATGATCCAGTATTGATAACTTATTATTAACTAATTCTATTGCTTACATTAAAGTTTACTTTTTTTGAACAATTCTATAGATTTTGCCCAATACATGTCATGAATCAATCATTACAGTATCATGTAGAAGAGATTCACCGCCCTACATGTTGTGAAATGAAATAATTCCCACAAACAAGTTAACACAACCATCACCTCACACGCTTACTTTTTTTGGGGGGGGGTAAGGGGCTTTAGACCTCTTAACATCTACCCTCTCAGCAAATTGCAAACATACAAAACAGCATTATTAACTACAGTCACCCTACTGTACATTAGATTCCCAAGGAATGCTATTTCTTTTGCCAGAAATCAATCTTTCTTTTCTTTCTTTCTTTCTTTTTCTTTCTTTCTTTCTTTCTTTCTTTCTTTCTTTCTTTCTTTCTTTCTTTCTTTCTTTCTTTCTTTCTTTCTTTTTCTTTCTCTTTCTTTTTCTTCCTTCCTTCCTTCCCTTCTTCCTTCCTTCCTTCCCTTCTTCCTTCCTTCCCTTCTTCCTTCCTTCCTTTCATCCTTCCTTCCTTCTTTTCTTTCTTTCCTTCCCTCCCTTCCTCCCTCCCTCCCTTCCTTTCTCTCTCCTCTTTCTCTCTCTCTCTCTCTCTCCTCCTTTCCTTCCCTTCCCTTCCCTTCCCCCTTCCCCTACCCCTTCCCCTTCCCCTTTCCTTCTCCAACCCTCAACCCTGTACCCTAACTTGGCCAACACCCATTGTAGCAGTAGAAGAGAGATAATATACATGAACCACTTAGTATTTTAGAACTGAAAAGTGCTATTTAGAGGAGTTTCTTCCCTGTAAAGCATTTCTCCTGTCCCATTTCAGTAATAGCACCCAAGACGGAACAAGTACCACAGATGCAGTGTGATGAGCAGAGACCGCTTTGGAAGTCAGGAAGAGAGGAGTGCCCTTGTCTGGGGCCCTAGAATTTCATCAGTACGCTTTTCTAAGGTGGTTATTTATCCCTGTGAGCTCATAGTGATTTTCCATTGCCCTGGACATAAAAGGAACTAAAAAAAATGTTTGGCCCGGATTTCTGTTTTCTAGGAGCCCAGGAAAAAGGGGTCATCATTGGGAAGTTAGGAAGGCATGACAATTTTCAGGAACAGTTTATTTTATTACTTTCTAAAAATAGCATTCAGGTATTTATAGAACAGCCTAGGAAATGAGGCGCTTTCCCACACAGGTGTTTTTGCTATGCTTTAGAAGACTGGTATGGGAGAAATGCTACTGAGGCCTCCTTTTAATTCACAGGAGAAACATACCCTTTTGCTCCTTCCTGTATAATAACATTAGCTTTGCCAGAATTATGAGTAATCAGTATAGGAAATGTAGTTATTTTTGGTTGAATATTATGTTTTCATAAAGTATGAGATAATAGGAAATGAAGTGAGTGAAATAGGGAAAGTTAAAAATACAGGCTTTGGATCTAAGCTGCCAGGTGAATCTGGGCTCTAGCCTTACACAATTTACTTAAACTTTCAGGGCCTTCATTTCTGCACATGTGAACGAGGGAAGAAAGACTGTCTTCCCTGTTGGGTTCTTTCAAGAATTAAATGAGATAAGATACTTTGAACAACACCTGGTGCATCATCATCACCACCATAAGATCAGTGTGCTTATTATTTTAAATATAAATGGTCATGCAGAAAACCTCAGGGGCTTCCAGAGTTGGTTAATATTTCACAATGTAATTCTTCTGCAGGCCTTCTCAAATTAATACTACAGGGTTGTGATCACTCTCTAAATCTTCTGGTACTTCCTACTTGCTTAAGTATGGCTTTAGTTATTTTACATTCTTTTTATAAGCTGAACTTGGTCAAACACCTTGAAAAAGCATAATGAAAAAGTATTATTTGAAAACATAGGATGTTTGCACCGCTAGGGCATTTTAGATTTGGAAATATCAGAATTAGTGGTAGACACCAGAGATATATTCTCCTTCATTCATATTCATTCTTTGCCTCCCCTGTCCTGAGTCCTCTCTTCTCTTCCCATCTGTCTTTCTTTTTCTTGCAAGTGTATACACATGCATACATGTGCATGTTCCTAGCTTCTCCTGCTCTTCGCCTCTCCATCATTAGGAAAATGGAAGTAAATTGTTAGCTAATTAACTATCGTACATTGGAGTTCTGGGTGGTTTCCTCTCCTATTACTTTGTCGGTAACGTTTCTAGGCTATGTAAAGAACTTTGTGGCTTTATGGTTAGAATGATGTGTGGGGCATTCATGATTGATTGGCTGATGGATGACTATTTAATATTGCTTTAAACTCAGATTCTCTTTCACGGTACTTATTATCATTCTAAAACATTTCTCAGGAAATTTTTTTTTAAAGATTTTACTTATTTATTTGACAGAGAGAGATGCAGCGAGATAGGAAACACAAGCAGGGGGAGTGGAAGAGGGAGGAGCATGCTTCCCGCTGAGCAGGGAGCCTGATGCGGGCCTCAATCCCAGGATCCTCGGATCAGGACCTGAGCTGGAGACGCCCAAAACTGAACCACCCAGCGCCCCCTGTCAGGAAATTTTTTTTTGAATTTGATATACTTTTATCGACCTTACAACTTTTTTATCTTAATCTTGGGACATTTGGGTTGATTCTTAGCTGTTTCTCCGGTTGCATAGTCATTTCTATATGATATGCTCTGATGAGAGATAGTTTCCCTTTTGTATGTTTTTAATTTTTTTACTTTCATCTTTTAAATATTTCAAAGGTACAAAATGAACACAAATAAAATTACGGACACTTACTTATGCATCATAAATTTAAATAGCTATCAATATTTTCCCATAGGTGCTTTGGATCTTTCTTTTCTTTTTAATAAAACATTATAGGTACAGTTAAAGCCCTACTATTCGTTCCTTTGTACGTCTTCCTATCTGGGTATTCATTCACAAATTTTAATATGAATGATTCTTGGGAATGTTTTTATATTTTTACTATATTTTATTCTATGTGCGGAAAGAGTTAACTGCAGTCCTAAGATTGCTGTCCTTTGAAAGGCCTGCCTGCAAGATTAGCCCTTGGCTGGCATCCGAGAACTTGAATTTCAGGTTTCCACCATCCCCAAAATGTGCTCACTGTGCCGAAAGTATATAAACACTGTGGTAGATGCTGAACACCTGCTTTCTTTCTGGGAATCTGGGATTTGGGTATGTGCCAGGCGGAGATTGCCTATGTGACTAACCCTCAATAAAAACCTGAGTCTCTAATGAGTTTCCCTGGCAGACAACTTTTCTTATGTGTGGTCACAACTCATCCTGGAGGAATCAGGCACGTCATGTGTGACTCCACTCAGAGAGGACTCTTGGAAGCTTGAGCCCGGTTTCCTCAGCACTTCACCTCATATGCCTTTTCCTTTTGCTGATTTTTCTTTGTATCCTTCCACTGTGTAAGTCATAGCCATAAGCACTGTAATATGTTGAGTCCTGTGAGTCCAGGTGAACTATCAAACCTGCAGGTGTCTTAGAGACCCCTGACAGAATGTAGCTTTTTTTTTTTTCCTTCCGGTTAGAATATAGGCTAAACTGCTGCAACAAGAGATTCCAGAATGCAGTGACTTGAGCAAGAAAGAAACTTACCTTTTTTTCTAATGTAACAGTTTAGAAGTTGAAAGACCATTATTAGATTGGCAAAGATAAATGGCCAGGCAGCACATACACGTTACTGAAGCATGTTAGGGAAAACATATGGGATGGCAGGGACAGCCCCTCTGTTGCCCATCCGCGTCCTAGGGCAGCGCAACAACTCTAGCAGGTCCTGATGACAGGCTCTGGGAGAGGGATCTTAACATCTGGGCTGGAGTGCTTTTAAGCGGCATTGACTGCGGACCTACCAGTTCCTCTTCTGGTGTGATCATAGACCGAAATACCTAGGAGTATGACCTGGCAGAACCTTGGCAGGCCTATATTGCCAGATGAGGGTTTGAGGTTGGGAGAGCACCAGCCTTTGACTCGACATTGGCAGGTGGGGGCTGGGGTGCAAGCCTCCCAGTTGCAATTACAGCTATGACATGGCAGACCAGCAACGGGATTTGTCATAGCAGCATTCAGGCTGAGAAGACTTCCTGTGTTCTGCCTCTGCTAATGGACAGGTTTTAACTATTCTCCTGTTTACAGATGGCTCAGTCTTTTCATGGTCCTGACTTGATCTCTGCGCCCCTGTCCTTTTTTCCTAGCCTCCTTGGGGTCTGTAAATCTGTGCCCCGGTTTTGCTGAGGTGGCTGCTATTCTCCCTCTCCGTGTTCCCTCCCTGCCCTAACATCCTTCCCCACCTGGCTGCTGAATGTGGCTTACACCTGAAAGACTTCCAGTTCTTTCTTAGTTTTTGGTAATGGGGACTTCTCTTTTATTGCCAGGTCAGGTTTCCATTTAAAATAATGTCGGTTATATTTCATGTAGCATTTCTAGGTATTCTTTGGGCAGCATTTTAAAGTTCTTAGTATTTCTTTACTATTTGATTATGATTAGTACTTTTGTGGTAAAGATCTATACCGGAATGACACTCAGGATTTTGTTGCTTTTCAAAACAACTCGGTATCTGAAACTAATGATGTACTATATGTTGGCTAATTGAATTTAAATAAAAAAAGCAAGGTTGCCAATTAAATAATTGAAGACTCAGCCTATTTGACTAATTTATAGGGGAAAAAAAACCAATTAATTGATCAGCTGATGAGTTGGTTGACTCCATCCACTGTGTGTTTTCTCAGGACCAAGTGTAGCAAAGGTCCTCCATTTGGTCTGCTTCTTCCTTTTCTTTTCCTCCTCCTCTCCTCTTCCCCCGCCCCCTCCTTACTGTGACACCTAGTGACCAGCCGCAGCATTTTTGGCTTTCTTGTCCAAGGATTTGAAGATGAATTGGTCATTTATGGACCGTAAAACAAGTTTAGGAGAGCTATTTTTATAATTTATCCGTATATCAACACTGTAGGTCTTTCTTTTTAATTTACTACTTCCTTCCAAAAACTGTTTTATATTCACATGGCAGAAGGCCACTAAAGAAAATGTTATTCTCCCAGAGGGAAGATGCTTTTAGAATTGTATCTGTCTTGATGGACTCTGAAAAACAAACTGAGGGTTCTAGAGGGGAGGGGGATGGGGGGATGGGTTAGCCTGGTGATGGGTACTCAAGAGGGCGCGTTCTGCGTGGAGCACGGGGTGTTATGCACAAACAATGAATCATGGAACACGACATCAAGAACTAATGATGTAATGTATGGTGATTAACATAACAATAAAAAATTTAAAAAAAGAATGGTATCTGTCTTATCTGGTATAAATGTACAATTAAACAAAATGTCCTAGCTGCCTTTATTTAAGAGAGCCCCCTCTCCTTTCCTCCCCTCCATTATTCTTTTCACTGGAAGTGAAATTTGGAGTTGCCTAATGCTGACTGCAAATAAGACCATCTACTCTGATAACAAATGATTTAGAATCTCTTCTGTTGACGCTGATGGAGCTCCTGCAGTGGCTAGATAGATACCTTACACATTATTTCCATTTGTCCCAGAGAAATAGGAATGCAATGAAAGGGTTTAGACAGAGTAGAACCATCATCTCTACTGAAAATGAAAATGCATCTCAGAATGGGCACATAGCTCTTCAATGGTGGATACTAATACTGTCTTTATATGTAACAAATGGCGTATTCCTGCAATAATGTGTAATATGCTTTCAGTTCTTTTCTATCTCACTGACAAATGAGACAGAGATTGGCTGCCAGTAATTAGTAATTACCTGGATTTATGCTTTCATACTTTGATGTTAGAAAATTACTTCTTTCGTGTCTGATGTTGCTAAATAACATTCTTTAGAACTTGTAAAAAAGCCACTTTTTCATCTTTTGTTAATTATATACTTTGAGACAGCAATTACATAGCATTTTTGAGTCTGAGCCTTTTAATCAACTAGGAAGAGACTGACCCCTTTGTTGTTGTTGTTTTTTGACCAGTGCCACTTATGTCGACCAGCATCACTTATGTAACCAAATTCTAGTTAATTTCAATGGGAAATTTTGATAATACTGTATTCACTATAGCACGTTCACCCCAAAACTATAGATGCCTCTAGGTGCGAATTAATCTTGTGCAGGATAGCTAGAGGGAGAGAAGACTCACCACAACCCTAATAAGTACCTTCCAGCCGGACTCCCTTCCTCAAAATGTCCACCTACAGGAGGCTTGACACCCAACTTTCACTTAGGAGGTTTGAACACAAAAACTGTCAGTTGCATAGTACCTGCTTTGTGATTCCATTGTTTGTGAGAGATATTTGCCATTTAAGAATTTTTGTAATTACTTATGATAAATGTAAGGGGTAGCAAGTATGGTTGACTAAGTATGAGGTTCAAATCACAGGCTTAAGAACAGCTGTAATTCTGGGGCGCCTGGGTGGCTCAGTTGGTTAAGCCACTGCCTTCGGCTTGGGTCATGATCCTGGAGTTCTGGGATCGAGTCCTGCATCGGGCTCCCTGCTCAGCGGGGAGCCTGCTTCGCCCTCTGACCCTCCCCTCTCTCATTCTCTCTCTCTCTATCTCATTCTCTCTCTCAAATAAATAAATAAGATCTTTTTTTTTAAAAAAAGAACAGCTGTAATTCTGACAGTTACCAGTCGTGTGGCTAGGGAGCATGTCTAGACTTCTGTGGGCCTCGGTTTCATGGTCCGTGAAGTGAGTCTAGTAACCGGGGATTCCTATCTCACATGATTGTTATGAGGATTAAATAAAATGCTCATTTGAAATGCATTTTGCAGCCTGTAAATATCTTATAAATCTTAGTTATTTAATACTTTATATCAGTTAATAGATTTTAGTCCTCTAAAGGGAATGTACTCAGAATTTAAGAAGAAATTCTAATTGGTAATTTCTATCTTGATAATGTCTACTATCTTGAGGGATGAAGTAGCCCTCTTATTTTAAGACTTCTGAAACTTTGTTATGATTGGTATCAAGAAAACACATGGCAGATGGAATCAACCCACTAATCAGCTGATCAATTAGTTGATTTTTTTTACCTGAGGAACAGGTTCTTGAGATTTTTGTATAGCATTAACTATTTATTTTTCTAAATGAATTCTGATGTTTTAAGTAGATATTGTATTTTTATCATTCACCTTAACTTTTTTTTTTAAAGATTTATTTATTTCGGAGAGCGAGAATGAGAGAGAGAGAGTACATGAGAGGGGGAAGGGTCAGAGGGAGAAGCAGGCTCCTCGCAGAGCAGGGAGCCCGATGCGGGACTCGATCCTGGGACTCCAGGATCATGACCTGAGCCGAAGGCAGTCGTTTAACCAACTGAGCCACCCAGGCGCCCTCACCTTAACTTTTAAATAGGAGGGGCAGTGGATAAAATTTCCTTAAATGCTAGCTTGCCATAAAGATACGCTTCATTATAAACCCTTAAAACATCGCAGTGTTTTTATACCTTGATTATTTTTGATGAAATGGTACAATGGGTTTAAAGGGCAGACTCTCTGGTTAGACTGCCTACATTTGAATCCTAGCCTTAAACCAAGTAGATACACAGTGTTGGAAAAGTTATCTACTATTTCATTTGTAAGTGGCTCATGAAAACATTGTAATAGTGCCCTGGGTATTTTGTCCAGTTGCCCCTCTCTAGCTCTCCCTCTCTTTCTCTTTCTCTCTCTCAATCACTCTCTCTGTCCACTCCTTATTATACAATTTGAAAACAGATTTGAAAAATAAGATTATTTCTCTCTTTAATTGCGTTGATCATAAGGTTAATGAAAAAGAAAACAATTATAGAAATAAAGGAGCACACGATCCTTGCTTCCTGTTGCTTGCTTTTGTCTTTGCAAATGTTCTTTGCCAATACTTCTGGGTAAGCATTTGGTATGGCTGGAGTGACACAGATGGATGAAATGTGCTTTTAAAATAAGAAGACATGTATATGTATAAACATATGACCATATATATGCATCCATATACACAAACACAAATTTGGATGGAGTGAAAAAACATGAAAGAAAAAAATAAAACTCTGTTTTGGTTACTGATTATGGGAAATAACTTGGTTGGTTATTGATCTATTTAAGGGGGATTACCAAGAATTGTCATCTCTTGACTGAGTGTGGAGACTTTTCAAGGAAATACCCGATAGAGGAATTAGTTGGCTTTTTGTTATAACTTCATAGCAAGTGTGTATGTGTATAGATGATAGATGGAAATGAGCAATGTTACATATAAAACATGAGCACCACAAATGTAGATGCACTAATTCAGGAGCATTTTCTCTAACAATTAGGTTATGGAATACTTAACAAGTATGAAAAATACATGAAAGTGACATAATTCAATGAGATTTAAACGTAATTAAGTGCAATTTATTTTTATATGTTCCTGATAAATTGGGAATGTCCAAAAGTTTTAAGACTGTGTAATTAAAATTTTTTATAATTATGAAATTTTCATACTTTGCCTTTTTTTGAGATCTGCTTTTTCTTTATTAATATAGCCACTCAGCTATCTTATACTTACTTTATACATGCTGTCTCTTTTTCCATATTTTTACTTTCATCCTGCATCTTAGCATATAGTTTGGTCTAGCTTTTTTTGTTATTATGTTTTTTTTACCCCTTATAATTATCTCTGCCTTTTATATAGAACATTTTATTTAAAGTAATTATTCGTATGGTTGGAAGTCTGTGTAATGTTTTACTTTTTCTGTTCTGTTTCTTTCTTGCCCTTTGTCCCTGTGTACCTCCTTTCTTGCCTTCTCTTGGATTAATGGACTATTTTATGTAATTCTATTCTAATTTCTTATCTTTTTAGCTATGTCACTTTATTTTTTGATGGTTACTTAGGGATTCTATTTCTCTCTCTATATATGTATATATGTATATAATGTTTTAATTTTCAAGTCTGCTTGGAGTTAATATCGTACCAATTTATGTAAAACGTCAGAACCTTGCCATCATATAGGCCCATTTACTACTCCCCTCTCCATTATGCTGTAGTTATAACAGATATTACCTACACATATGTTATGAACTCCACAGTTTGGTGTATTTTTTGCTTTAAACAATGTGTTTTTAAGAAATTGGGAGTACAAACGTGCTGTATATTTATATATATTTACCCACATATTTATCTTTATGGTGAACATTATTCTTTCCATAATATCTGAATTTTACCTGGTATCATTTCCCTTCAGCCCCAAGAACTTTAGTATTTCTTGTAGTGCAGATCTACCTTATACCTTAATTTTTAATTACCTGAAGATGTTTTTCATGTTGCCTCCATTCTTGAAGGCTATTTTCAATAGATTTTTAATTGACAGTATTTTTCTTTAGCGCTTTATGATGTTATTCTATAGTTTTGGGGCCTCCATTGTTTCTGATTAGAGTCGGAGATTTATCATTTATTTGTCTGACAGAGAGAGAGCGAGAGAGAGCAAGCACGAGCAGGGGGAGCGGCAGGCAGAGGGAGACGGAGAAGCAGGCTTCCCGCCGAGCAGGGAGCCCGATGCGGGACTCAATCCCAGGACCCTGGGATCATGACCTGAACCGAAGGCAGATGCCTAACAGACTGAGCCACCCAGGCGCCCCGAGTTGGAGATAATTTTATATCATTATTCTCCTGTATATGCTATGCTATTTTTCCTTTACTGCTTTCAAGATCTACTATTATTTGTGGTTTTAGCAGTGTGACTATAAAATGCCTATGGGTAGTATTTCTCTTTATCCTTTTTGTAATTCACAGAGTTTCTTGAATTTTAAAATTTCTGTCTTCCACCAAATTTTAGAAATTTTTGGTCATAATTTTTTCAAATAACTTTTCAACCAATTCTTTCTTGCTTTATTCTCTTTCTCATAGTCCATTTACATGTATGTTATACCTTTGGATATTGTTTCACAGATCACTGAAGTTTCTGTTTATTTTTTTCAGATCTTTTCCTCTGTTCTTTTTAGATTTTTTTTGTTGGTCTGTTTTCAAGTTCACTGACTCTTTTATCTGTCATTTCCAATATATGTTAAGCCTATTCCCTTGATTAAAAAAAATTACTACTGCATATTTAGTATTGTAGCTTTTAGTTCTCTTTCATTTTCTGTTGTGCTTTTCTACCTTTGTATTCATTATGAGCATATTCTCCTTTATATCATTGAGGAATTATATAATCTTTGTATTCTAATTCTAACATCTGCTTCATCTCAGATTTGGTGTCATTTGGTTGCCTTTTGTCTTGATTATGCATCACACTTTCTTATTTCTTTACATATCTAAGTAATGGGAGATGCATCTTGGACATTTTGAGGGATACATTATAGAGCTTCTGAATTCTGTTATATTCAACCGGATGGTATTGGTATTTTTGTTTGTTTGGCTGGAATCAAATTCTAAACTGTAATCTCTCTTCATTTCTTTTAGCCTTAGCTGGCTGCTTAGTTTGCCCCAAATACACATAGTACAAGGGTCAGCCAGAGATTTGAGCAGAGTAGAACTTTGAGATCACCTTCTGTGGTTTTTATTTTTGTGAATCAAACCTTTTCCCATCCTGAGCAGAGTAGAACTTTGGATCAAACCTTTTCCCATCCTGCCCCGGTCTTGAGGTGCTTTGGTGCTCAAACCCCATACTTGAATTTGAAGCAGTAAAACTATAGGTTCCCGTTCAAGTTTCAGCCATCCCCATGTGGATCTCCCTCAGAAAGAAAAGCTGTAAAACCGGAAAACTTATTCAGTGTGCCATTCCATCCTTCCAAGTTTCAATTCCCCTTCATTTTATTCCTACACTTGCTTATTTTCCAGTGACTTCAGAAAGCTGTTTTACCGATTTGTCTAGTGTTTATAGTTGTTATCTATAAGTGAGTTGGTTGGATAGAAACTACTCAGCCATACCAGAAATGAACTGCTGTCATTTACTTTGTAATGTGGATATACCAGCTGTAAATAAAAATAGTGGGAAAAACATTTCTTCTTGAAACAGAAGAAATTTTTATTCACTGGATATACTGTAAGGCTATAAATTTTGCTTCAAGGAAAGAACTATTTGTCTAGTAGGAGATCATTTAAGTAAGAGTTAAACTATGCTAAGTTCTATTGCCCTGCAAATCCTAGAGGTATTTTAAAAAACTGCCTAGATGAAAAGTTTAGCCGTTATAGAAGTTTAAAAGTTATAATTTATAAACTGGTGACTGAAGATGTAAAAATATATTTGAATATGATACTGAATGCATTTGAATATGATATTGACCCAATTGTCCAATGGGTTCCGGATTTCAGTTGGAAAGTCTAATCGAACTGTAGGTCTCAATCCTTAATATGAAGTATATTACATACTAGTCCATGGGATTTGTGAGAAATACACCAGATATTCTGGTTTAATACATTAGGGGGTGTTGCTTAAGTGTATGTATTGTTAATACATTTTATGGGTGATTCTTGCTCCATAGCTAGGTTACAGAATTACTGGTATGTTTTAGAATCCCAACTCAGATTTGGGGCTTTCTGAGATAACTGTGAATGGGAATTTAAGGAGGAGGAAGTGGTTTGGCAAGTTAGATCTGTGAGTTCTCAGGCATTTCATCTTACAATTATTTGCCTACAAACAACAGAATATGACCATACCACCTAAACAAACAAATAAAAAAGAATTAATTGAAAGTATCTCGCATAGTTCAAAGAAGTACATAGCTGAACAAACAGGTGCTAGATTTAGAACAATGTAGCAATGTTGAGATCTTCATGAGAATCATGGCCATACTCTGAGAGCTAGGGTTGGATGACTCAGTTCCAACAGCCACATCAGTTCCTTCAGTGTTCTTTTAAAGATTAAATTTTTTTAAAAAGGAATTTGATTGGCTTAGTATGGGGTCTATGCTTACTCCTGTGTTCAGAAGCAAATGTCCTATGGTTGGGAGCTTGTTGGAGTTGCCTTCAGAGATACTGAGCAGAAAAAAAGAGAAAGATCAGCAGTAGATTCTGCCCTTTGGCTCCCAAGGACACTCTTCCCACCATATATACAATTCTGAATATCCCCTTCTTAATGGAAATGTAGAATTCCCTGAATATAGCTACGGGTCCACTTATATCCTAATGGGTGATATCTTTTTTGTTTTGTTTTGTTTTTTGTTTTTTGTTTTTTGCATTTGCTAATAGTATTATTTTTTAATTTTTTATTGTTATGTTAATCACCATATATTACATCATTTGTTTTCGATGTAGTGTTCCATGATTCATTATTTGTTCATAACACTAATGGGTGATATCTTAAAATCATACATGTCAAGGGGCCTTGATCAGGTCTGGTTTTTTCCCAGCTTTGTTATATTGTCATCTAAATATTCCATAACCTGTAGATCAAATGGTAAATATAGATACCTCCTTACTCATATCATAATAGGGGAAATAAAGAAAAAGTGAGAGAAAATGACAAAGTGTGCATGTATATCATTGCAAGCTTTTTTCTTCATTGGCTTTTGGGTCATAACTTACATTTGTAGCTTCTTTTATCCACTGTGTTCTCCTTGCCTTCACCAAGCATCTTAGCCAATGAAGAGGTTAAAATGACTTGGTCATACAGTTTCAGCTTCTCATACAGTGGAAGTATTGTGTTCCCTGCTGATAGATTCCTCTCTTTTTTATTAAAATATCTAAGTCAGCAGTACGCAGAATCACAAGGTCAGGGGAAAAACTGATATTTAGTCATTGCATATAATTTTTAAAGACTCAACTCATGGATTTTTACATTTTGGCTCTTGTTGAATAGTATCATATGTCATTAACTGGTTCATAGCATAAAATTTCATGCAAGAGAGTAGCTCAGTCTCACAATGTTTTATTTCCCAAACTAAGCTTTCAAAAGGTCATTCTTTGGGACGCATACAAAAAAAAAGAATGAATCTTAAATGATAGCCTGTTTCATTATTATTTATTTATTTGTTTTTGCTCCAACTGAACTCATTTGTTGGAGGCATCATTATGTGAGATATATGGTTGTCTAAGGAATTTGGATGGTGATGCTGGGAGGCTCATGTTAAACAATAAAAATAAATCTAAATGCCAAACAAGTTTCTGTTTCTGTGAGAACGATTGCTAAATCTTCCACAGTAAAATTAGATGGTGTGATCAATCAGGTTGGTCCTCTTAATATATGATGATTTTCAACTTGTTTGACATGGCACTTTCATGTACCATAATCGGATCATCTGCATGTTGTGACAATGATTCCCTTAGCTTTGCACCAAGTATTCTTGTCTGTTTGCTCTAGTGTGCCATACAAATTTCATCATAAAGTATGTGTGCCATGATGTGCAGTATGTTATGAAGCTATCTTCTTTAATGTATCACATCATGGGAATGGATCCTGTACTTGGTAAGTTGGGCCATGAACAGAAGTGAGATCCAGACTAGCCTTGTTGAGATTAAGTTCCTATTTTTGTCCCATGCACAGCTTTATTTACTGCCACTAGAGTGCTGAGCTGGTTTCACAAGGAGAATAACTGACATGTCCAGAAGGAGTTAGCCAGCCCATCTGATTAAGAACCTCTTCCGCAGGGAGCCTTTTGGTTAATATTTATACGAGATACAGATATCCTCAGATCCTGGGCCTATTCCAAAAAATCTCTCCTTTTTCTTTGAACTTCTTGGTCACCAAAATTCCAATTTCATTTCTTTCATGACTGATTACTTGACCAGACAACCAAGGAATTGGTATGTAGATCCTAACCTTGGGCTATAGCTCCTTCCAGATTAAATAGAAAGTGAGGCATAGTGCTTAAATTCAGCCAGCTGTGGACTATCATTCTTCATTGTTTTTATCTCTATCTCTGAATGAGCCTGTAACACTTTCACAGTCTGCTTTGGCATGGTTCCTGTATATCTTGTAGGAGCATCAATAAGAAAGGCCAGAGGTTTTCCATCCTTAGCTAATTAGTGAAGAGGAACTCCCCAGAAACATAAAAGGAATGAATTAAGGAAGAAGAAAAGTGTTAGGAGCATTTGTACTGGGTCATGTGAACAGAATGATCAACAATTTTTGCCATCAGGATCTGATCCCATATACATCACTTTCATTGGTTGATGGAGATGGGGGTCTGTTAGATATGCCTGTCATAAAATCAAAATTAATCAGATAACACTTAATTCAAGAATAAAAGATCAACTTCCATGGTTATTTGGCATCCTGTAATCAGACATTCAGTTTTACCAGACATCAGTAGGAAGCTAGGAGATATTTTCTTAAAAATAAAGGTTGGGCGCCTGGGTGGCTCAGTGGGTTAAGCGACTGCCTTCGGCTCAGGTCATGATCCTGGAGTCCCCACATCGGGCTCCCTGCTCAGCGGGGAGTCTGCTTCTCCCTCTGACCCTCTTCCCTCTCATGCTCTCTGTCTCTCACTCTCTCTCTCTCAAATAAATAAATAAAAAATTAAAAAAAAGATTTATAAAAAAATAAATAAAGGTTATTTGCTTAGGTATAGTTGGCCTTATTACTATACCATAAAACACAGAGGACTCTGCTGTGATTCTCTTATTAAACACAATCGTCTGATCATGAATACTAGAAATAAAGCAACTTGCACTGTATCTTGGCCAAGTGGGAGAATATTTTTTTTTACCCTGGGCCCCTCAAAACTGGCAACTTTTTAAAATAATCTGGACAATGGGTCAGTGATAAATGTCATTTCCAAAGTCAGAGTGGCTAACTAGATGTTCTTACTCCTTCTCGGTGGTTGGGTATACAAGATAGAGCAACTTGTTCTCTACTGTGAAAGAAGTATGCTGATTTTCTCTAAACCAGTGGACTCTTAAAAACTTCTCTGAGGTGGCAAGATCAGGTATTTCTATGAGATTTCTTTCTCAGTCTCTGCCACACGTTTGTTTCAGAGTGTCGTATGGAATAATAACCATTTCCAGCTTTCTAGAACCTGTCAGTAACACGAAGTCAGTATTAAAGACCTTTAAAGTGGTACATACTGTGGGACTGTGTGAGATTTGTTGTATCCCTGAGGCAGAATGGCCCACGTAAACTGCTGGCCTTGACAGGTGAAAACAGTCTGCTGGTGGTATTCTTGACAGGGTAGAGGAAAAAAGGTAATACATTTATCAAATGAAAACTGCATAGGTGAAACAGGCTATGTCAGTTTTATCCAGTAACAGTATCTGAACAGCAGCTATAATTATCATCACCACTTATTACTTGTATACAAACTCCCTATCATTCTTTAAAACCCATTTATCTTCTACACTAGCTCAGATTGGAGAGTTAAATGGAGAAGTGACAGCAATCATCACTCTGGAGTTCTTTAGGTCTTTGTGTGTAGTAATCTTCTCTGAATGGCTCAATAAGAATACAGTAATTTTTTTAAAGTTTACTCTTGTTTTTAAGGATGCAGTGCCTCAGTGGCTCCCACTGGTCTTTTCTATTGTAACAGTACTTGAGCCACAGTTGGGGCATTTGTTTGGGGTTTGGGTAGCCTGACAACTTCTCAGCGTATCCATTTCAGTATATCCTTAAGAATATTGTAAATATGTATAGGATGTGTTTGGGCATCCCACTGGCCCTACTATAAAATGTGTTCCGATTGGAATTACGTGCATACTCTCTGACTGGTACATCACAGAGGCCTCCCGCGTCCTCACCAATTATTACTGCTTCACAGCAACATGTTCTGTTGCTCTTGTCCACCTCCACTGATACAGAATAGGCGTGAGTGAGGTGGAACAAGAAGAAAGAGGAGCTGGCCGATAAAAACGCTGGTTTTCCATTGAACAAACTGGAAGGGTGCCAGTGATAATACTGATAATATACACAATAACTACACATGTATACCATTTTATACTATATTATATGCATTATCTTATTTGATCTTCATGATAATCTTATGAAGATTTTTATTTTTATTTTTATTTTTTTATAAGATTATTTATTTATTTGAGAGAGAGAGTACATGAGAGGGGGGAGGGCCAGAGGGAGAAGCAGACTTCCCACTGAGCAGGGAGCCCGATGCGGGACTCGATCGCGGGACTCCAGGATCATGACCCGAGCCGAAGGCAGTCGCTTAACCAACTGAGCCACCCAGGCGCCCCTGAAGATTTTTATTATTACTACAATTACTATCACCACTTTTACTGTGAAAACTGAAGTGAATGATACTCTAGATTTCCCAGAATTTCGGAACAAATAATTGGTATATGCAGAACTTGAGTCCAGTTGATTGAAAATTAAATGCTCTTTCACTCTATCATAAATTTTAGACTATTGGCTCTATGATTGATTTGAACTTATTTCTTATAAAATCATGGAATGTTAATGAAGGAAGAGGTTTTGGTAACTGGGTGATCTCTAAGTGATTTATCTGGTCCAAGGTTTATTAAAGTTTTATTTACCCAGATAACAACTTATTAAAGCATAATTATCTGTCAGGAAGTCCAGTATGTGAAATAGATGGAAGTGAGCTATTTCATTTGAGTTTCAGTCCCTGGCTTCACCTTGACCCCGGCTTCCAGGGAAGAGGTGCATTCAGGATCACTGGTTGCTCTGTGGAGGAGAATGTTCAGGAAAACTGGTGTGGTAAGTAGGATTCTAAGGTGGCCCCAGGATTTCTACCCCCCTGGTGCACATGCCCTGTATAATCAATCTCCTCCCCCGAGTGTGGGCAGAACCTATGAATGTGATGGGATATCGAAAGGAAAATTTTCCTGGGTGAGCTTGACCCCAGTTAAGGACCTGCTAAAAGAAGGTGACATATTAGAGATATGTGCTCCGGCTGGCCTGGAAGAAAGTAAGAAGCCATGTTGTGAGCTGCCTCTGGGGGCCTCATGGCAAGGAATTGAAGTAAGCCTCTAGCAGTTGAAGTCTTGGTTGAGAGCTGGCAAGAAAACTGGGAACTCTGTTATACAGCTGCAAGGAAATAAAGTATGCCAACCACCTATGAATTTGGAAGATGACTCCAATGTTCAGATGAGAACCCTCAGCATGGCTGACATCTTGATTTCAGCTTTGTGCACACCTGAAAAACAAAACAAAACAACCCAAAAAACCAGTTGAGCCCTGCCCAAACTCTGACCTACAAGACCAGTTCAGCCCTGCTCAGACTCAGACCTACAAGTCTATAAATTAACAAATGAGTGTTGATTTAAACTGCTTAGTTTGTGGTGATTTGTTACACAGCAAATGCAATGCTAAGACAGTTGGTGTAGCGTTAGTTACTGTGACTTCTGTGACTGCAAATATAAATTCCAAATCATGTTGACAATGGTTTGGAGATGTCATATACAGTTATATGAAAGAGCACTTATATTTTAGCAGTATATAATGAAAGGTGCCTTTTGCATAGGATCTCAGACTATTAATAGCCCATCTAAGATGACTTCATGTGGTTCTATTCAGAATTAGCAATGGAAGTTTCTGCTAATGATGATGATATAATTATAAAAATAGTAGGTAATATAACTAGGTGGTGAAAACATTTATATTTATTATAATTATATTATATTATATTATATTATATTTATTATAATTATATTATATTATATTATATTATATTATATTTATTACATGATTTGAGAATTCTCTTTTAGGAAGGGATCAGCCTTTGTTGGAAAAAAGGTACAGAAGCCTAATCATACTGGACTTGTATGTGAGCAGAGAAAAAAAGATGAATTTGCTTGGGGCCGCAGAAAAGGAAGACAAGGAGGACCACTGAGGAGGTTGGGTACATTGAAAGGATAGACGGTTGAGCCACCCTTCCCCGAAAAACTTAAGTAACTAAACTTGCCAAATATTTGTTGAAAGAGGATTTTCTTTGGGAGCCAGAGAAAGGAATGAACTTGGTATCTTAGCATGAGATGTAAAGGACACATTCTTCAGGGAATGAGGGGCCATGAAAAAGTACTAACTAGTCCTTGGGAATTTGTTGAAATCCTGGGGAACACTCTGGACTCCCACAAGTCTCTTAAATAGGGGGAGGTGGGACTGGACATCTAGAAACATTCATTTTAAGTTTACCATGTTTTAGGCACTTTGATAAACACTTAGCTATATAACTTTATTTTATTCTCCAAGCACTTAGCATAGTGCCTGATATTTTAGGTGCTTTACAAGTATTTTCTTTTCTTTTTTTTTAAAGATTTTATTTATTTATTTGACAGAGAGAGAGCGAGAGAGGGAACACAAGCAGGGGGAGTGGGAGAGGGAGAAGCAGGCTTCCCGCTGAGCAGGGAGCCCAATGTGGGGCTCATCCCAGGACCCGGGGATCATGACCTGAGCCGAAGGCAGACGCTTAACGACTGAGCCACCCAGGCGCCCCTACAAATGTTTTCTTAAGTTTATTTGCCAAAAAAAAAAAAAGAAAGAAAGAAAAGAAAGAGTGTGTCTGTTATATACTGAGAACTAAGTTCATAAGGATGGACCAAACAGTCTTGGTTCTTCTCTTCAGAGATCTTACAGTCTAGTGAGTTAATACATAAAGGAATGATATGTATGAAATAGATTGTATTGTTATCCTCATTTTACTGAAATATCTCAAGTTCAGTGAGAGTAAATAACTTATTCGCATAGCTAGAAATTGACAAAGCTAGTAACGGTAATCCCTTTTGTCCAGTTTCTAATGTATAGCCCTTGTCCAGTACTACATGCTGCCTCTCATCAATTTAAATGATATTATTTTGGATGTTGATTTTCAACTGAAGAGAGGAAATCCTGGTCATAAAAATCTATAATTAACTGCCCATTCATATCATTCAGAAAAACTGACATAGTTCACTGTAATCGATTTTAAAATACTTGAAAACTCTATTTGTAAATGACAAATATTTGTGATTCCAATGAGTACAATCAGTTCAAGGCTCAGTTCCATTTAGGTATATTTTTTGGAAATCTAAACTTCTCTCCAGATTAAAGGAACAGCCATTATGTTCGCACCTATGCCTCCCCTCTCCCCTGATTATCTACCTGCTTTGTTGAATTGCCTTTTTATTTTTTAAGTTATTAAATAGTTATTTGGTTAGGTTAAAAAGCTTGCTGTGTCACACTAAGAGCCTTCTCTGCCCCCAAAACATTAGTATCTATCTGCTCTTCCTCCTTTTACTCTTCTCTGGAGATCCTAAAAACACTGTCATTTTAAGAGCCAAAGATGTTCAACAAACACTGATTAAAGTGTTCTTATACAGATTTTCTGTACATGTGCCCTATTTTATGTTGTCCCACATTTGCCTACTTGTTCCCTCCCCACTCTGGCTTATAGAAATAGACATGTTATATTTCTGAAATGCCAAATTCAGCACCTATTATTTTACTCTCTAACATTTATGCACTGTTACTGTGTTTGCAATGTATTTTTCTGTTTTCCATTACCACTGAAAATTTGTGAAGGCTTTAAAAAGTTACAGTAAGATTCTGTCAATAAAAGGATACTGTAGATTTCATGCAATGCCCCAAGAGCACAAATAGTGACCCATCCTTTTATATAGTTCAGACTGAGTAGCATTTCTTTGTAACTTTCACTATTTACAGTACTGTGTTTTATGGATTTCCTCATTTTTTCTTAAGTTTACTTGTATTTTTTCAGTTAGTTTCCATATCTACTTAAGAACATTTCCTTTTTATTTAAAATTTTAATTCCTGTGTAGTTAACATACAGTGTGATATTAGTTTCAGGTGTACAATGTAGTGATTCAGCACTTCCATATATCACCCGGTGCTCATCAGGACAAGTGCACTCCTTAATCCCCATCACCTATTTCACCCATGCCCCTGCCCACCTCCCCTCCAGTAACCATGTTTGTTCTCTATAGTTAAGAGTCTGTTTCTTGGTTTGTCTCTCTCTCTCTCTCTCTCTCTCTCTCTTTTTTTTGTTTTGTTTCTTAAATTCTGCATATGAGTGAAATCATACAGTATTTGTCTTTCTCTGACTGACTTATTTCACTTAGCATTATACCTTCTAGCTCCATCCATGTCATTGCAAATGGCCAATTTCATTCTTTTTTATGGCTGAGTAATATTCCATCACATATATATAATATTCCATCATATATATATGTTATATATATATTATACACACACACATATATACATACATATAGCACCACTTCTTTATCCATTCATCTGCCAGTGGACACTCAGGCTGTTTCCATAATTTAGCTATTATAAATAATGCTGCAATAAACATAGGGGTGCATGTGTCCTTTTGTATTCATGTTTTTGTATTTTGGGGGTAAATATCCCATAGCGCGATTACTAGATCATAGGGTAATTCTATTTTTAACTTTTTTACAAGAAACAACAAGTGATAAGTGTTGGTGAGGATGTGGAGAAAAAGGTGGTGTTGGTGGGAATGCAAACTGGAGAAGAGCATTTCTTCATAATGTTACACATGTGCCTTTTGCTCTGCACTAGCTGACCAACCTTTAGAAGTAGTTGTTTCTCAAACACAGAGAATACACAAGTGTTCCTACCACATTCTCTAGTGAATACAGGAAGAAAAATAGCCATTTTGACTCTTAACACTGATTTGAAAATATACCATTTCAGTGCCTTATGGTTTATTAAATGCTTTAGTTGTTGTATCCAGTGCCTTGTAGCTACAATTAAGGTAGATACAAAGAATGCTACCATTTTTTGTGGAAACCAAAAAAGGAATTTAGTCAGAGACACCAATCTTTTAATATGGGTGAGATTTTTATAAATTCAGATGGAATCATTCATACATGATCCATTTCAGTTCCATCTATGGAAGAGAATTTTTCTAGAAAACATTTCCTGGAATGATGTTTCTTATGACTCTAAGCATGCATTCTTCACCTCTGCATTATTCAGATTATGTATGAAGAGTCAGCTCAGTTTGAAGTAGTTTATTCAGGGATAAATATTTGAAGAAATTCAGAGCAATCATTCATTCTTATTTCCAGTTTTTTGTTGTGGGTTAGTGAATCACAGTTTTTGAGCTCAGAAATATGAACTGAGATAATGGAGAAAATGTCCTTTCTCTGAGCACAAGTAGAGACCACATTGACCTAGCTCCAGAGTAGAAATTCCTTATTTTTGTCCACTGCTTGGCAATGTCAAAGGCCACTCAAAATATCAAGGCTGTAGACCCAACTAGCTCAAGGTGGCAGAGCTGCTGCAATGGAATTATGTCACACTAGATGGCAATTTGGAATACTTGCAGCATTTGTAGAGGAAAGTTTACATAGATTTGGAAATTGCTGGTACAGAGAGGCAGATGTAGACCAGTCATGCTCTGTGACTGCCGTGTCCTTTCTCCTTTAGGCCTCTCTAAATTGACTTAAATTGACTTTTCTGAGTAGGTTTTAGCAATACCCAAGTGAAGTTATTCTGCAACAACATATAGCCCTAAGTCCCTTTTCCACTTTGGTGTTTCTCCTTTCTCCATTATACTTGCCCGATCTCCTGGAACTTCTTATATGATGGAAGATAAAGATGCAGAGGAAGAACCCATTTGCAATGGAATGATCCAGAAAGATGTGTTCAAGGAGCTAACAACCATCCCATCCCCTCTCCTTCCTAAGGGTGATATTCAAAGCATTTAACGGCCAGTGTGGCAGGGGAGCACCCTCATCAGAAGAGGCATTGACACAGGGGCTGGGGCAGGGTGGTGGCAGTCCCTATGCCTATGACTGGCATTTTCCTTTGAGATGCCTTGGTGGGCCTGCCAATGCTCAGGGGATGGCTTGGACAGCAGTTATTTGCAAGTATTTGGAAGAATTTTAATTTTTTAATATCTGGTAAAATAATGTTAAGAGTCCTGGCTACGTAATTAACTACCTATCTAGTCTTCCTCTCTTTTTCAATATTTGAATTCCTGTTTATCTGTGTCACTTAAATGAATGCCACCTATGGAAAAATTTCTAGGTACATGATCATTACTCTCTTATGCTCACATAGTCTCATTTTATTAATCAAATGTAGGCATTCAGTCCCTCAAAGATGCCATCCTTGTATCATAGTGCGATATAAGAAAAATATGAAACACTTTATATCCTTAGAGGACATACTGATTTTATTCAATAACTCTGTGAGGTGGGCCTTGGAGGCAGTAATATCCTCATTTTGCAAATAAGGAAACGTACCCTTAGAGCAGAGACTCTCAAAATCAGAAATAACAGCCTCACCTAGAAAGGGGTTAGAAATGCACTTTTCAGGCTCCAACCCAGACCTAGTGAGCCAGAAAGTGTGGAGGTGGGACCAAGCAGCCTGTGTTTTCATAAGCCCTCCAGGTGATTCTAATGCACTGTCTTGTTTGAGACTCACTGTCAAGAGGTTCAGTTGCTTAGGCCTTCAGAGACATTCTGTCAGGACTCAAGTCCAGCGCCCTGTCCACCTTACCTCCCTGACTCCGCAGTGACAGGTGTTTATCGGTTGTCCAGGCTAATTTGGAATAATTGTGTGCAACCTGTGTGGGGTTAATGTTGGGTACTCTTCTTGATGATATCTGTGAATCACAGGAGCTGTCCAACTTAAATAGAAAGTAGAGACAAGTGAAAAAAGAACTGCTGTGTCATTCTACTTCTCTGGGTAAATATATTTTTTCCCCCTGCATATGACATTGTGAATGAAATTGCTCTAACTTCAAATGCTTATTCTTTTGTGTTTTACTTATATGGAACAGTATATAGCGCTGATATAACCTGTTACATATATTTGAGCATATGTGTTTAAAACTTGCAAACTCTGACTTACCTAAGGGCCCTCTTTTGATGTCCATCTTTTTAAAAAATTATTTATGTATGTATTTTTAATTTGGGGGGTATAATTGACACATGACATTACCTTAGTATCAGGTGCATAACGTTGTGATTTAGCAAGTTTATATATTATGTTCACCTTAAACTTGCCTCTCCTGTTTCTATTACCGCCCTACCTCTGGTATATGGCATTTTGACCCTGTCTGCTTCTCCATATAAAATGATATCTAACTTTGCACCTTTCCCCTTTGTCATCTGTATTTTCCTTTGCAGAATTTCATGCCACATCATGTCCTGATCCTGGGTCCTTTTTCAGTTTCTTTTTTTGAGGCACAGAGAGATTCTTGGCAACATTGAAAATAAGAGTGATTAGTTTTCTCCTTTGCAGTGAAACAATCCTTGCACTGGAATACATTTTAATTTAGTGCTCTCTTTCAAAATGTCAGAGTTTTCTCCCATCCCCTTATCTTTGGTTAATTATTTAATAATTTCCCAAAAGAAAGTTCCTCCCTTTCATGGACACAAATCCTTATCCTGCTATGCAAGTTCCTGCCTGCTATGGCTCCCTGCCTAATTATCGTTCTTTAGATTTTGTCTGAATGTCACTTCCTCGGAAGCCCCTCCTGACCCTGCAGACTGGGGCAGGCCAACCGTCATATGCCCAGAGAGTGTTCTTATACCAAGAACTTTCTCTTCCTAGCACTCATTACAGTCTGTGATCATATATCTGTGCATTTACTTTTTTAAGCTCTGGCTTTTCCATCAAAGCTCTCAAAAAGCCAAGACTCTGTTTTACTCATCATTTTCTTTTTTAGCACCTGGCAGAGTGCTGGACACATAGTAGGCCCTCAAGAAATAT
Source organism: Zalophus californianus (assembly GCF_009762305.2). Classification (NCBI taxonomy): domain Eukaryota; kingdom Metazoa; phylum Chordata; class Mammalia; order Carnivora; family Otariidae; genus Zalophus; species Zalophus californianus. Next base: position 57,672,846 of record NC_045596.1, on the reverse strand, counting down.
TTGTAGTATTGAATGGACTGAATCTCCACAAGGGCATTAGCTGCTTGGGGGTAATTCCTTGTGGCAAAGGCAACCTGCTGGGCCAGTTTGCTAACTCACAGGGATAAAATATTTACTCCAGGTTCCTAGAGGCCAATTACTGAGTTCTAGTTGTGGGGCAGGCAGACAGTGCCTAACACAAAGTCTGAAGTGTGAGATAATGCTAGAAATTAAAGAAATGGGGGAATTGGTAATAAAATAGATAGCCAGGAAGGTCTAAATCAAGAAATGCAGTGGGAGGAAACATTTCAGGGCCAGTGGCTCAGAACAGAGACTATAGACAATGATCTCCTTTCATGTAGTAATCCGTGAGATATGGGAAGCATTTCTTAAGACATTAATGTAGAACTAGAACAATAAAACTCAGGTAGTAGCTTTTGGGGTTTCTTAGAAATATCTACTCTCATTTAAAGCTAGTAATTGCTTGGATCAAGGGCAAGAGGTCTTAGATGATTATAATCACTAGAACTAAAGGTGTTGTTTAGAGTATTTCTTTGCTAGTCATTTCTGTTGTCATTTTTTTGATGCCATAGTAACAGCTTTCAAATTTAAAAATAAATTCTTTTCACGGCATTTTAAACCAAGCAACTATGCAAAAATATAATCAGTCACCTCATTCTCTTGAAATATATAACTGAAATAGCAATAAATAATCCACCAATGTGGACAGGATGGAAGAAACAGAAGTGGAAGAAAATTTAGTGTAAGGAAAAAATATAAAAATCTATTTATGGAAGCGTTTATTTTCATATTGCCTAGTTAATAATTAGTGACATCTTTTGCTCTTTTCTATTTATAACTTTCTTCCTATTGCCACATAAAATTATCCAATTTTTAAATAATTCATATGTGTAATAATTCTAGTATAGTCCTGAGGGAGATAATCTCTTGTGACTGGTTTTCTTTGCCTCTGGGTTAGCTGCTTAATGCTAAAAACAACTCCTGGCTTGGATGACTCAAAGCATAGCAGGAAAATAATAATAGGGAATTCTATACCAAAGAAAAGAGAGAGAGAGAGCGCTAGTCCCAAACATGCAATAGAACAAATAGGCTACCACTCAGTTGTTTAATTAAATAAATACATGTTTTTAATTTTGTCAAAATGAAAAAACATATAGAAATATAGATTACTTGCAAAGTATGTGCTTTTTTTATATATATATTACTAACATAACTATGGGCTTTGAAAACATTTGTTTTTTTTTAGATTCTTTTACCACATTCTGTCTGGGGAAATGAAAAAATGGGTACTATGCTTATTTTAGAAGATTCCTCATTAAGTTGTGGAATCATGAGTCTTTGCATGAATGTGTCACAATTTGTATTTGACCTACAGCGTTGTCAGCACCCCAAGACACTTCCTGCACCACTATTTTGACTTCAAACACCATAAGTTAGTTTTGCCTGATTTTGAACTTTTAATAAATAAAATCGCATGGTATGTAGTTTTTTTGTGTCTGATTTCTTTTACTCAGGGCTATTTCTGTGAAATTCATCCATATGTGTGTAGTTAGACCTCATCCTTACTGCTGTATAATTTTCTGTTGCATGAGCGTACCACAATTTCTTTATCCATTTTATTGTAAATGGACTGGGTTGTTTCCATTTTGGGCTATTGTAAACAGAGCTGTTATGAACATTCTTGTGCATATATTTGGTGCACATACGTATATATTTTTGGCGGGTATATACCTAGGAGTGAAATTTCTGTATCACATATTCAGCTTTATTAGGTAGTTCCAGTTTTCAGAGTGGCTTTATCAGTATATGTTATTAACAGAAAGTGTTTGAGAAATCTACTTGTTTCACATCCTCATCAACACTTTGTATTGTTGTTATTGTTGTTATTATTTTACTTTCAGCCATTCTGGAGGTGTGTAGTGATATCTCATTCTGGTTATTAACATTTCCTTGTGATTATTAAGGCTAAACATCTTATCATGTTTATTGATCCTTTGAATATCCACTTTGGTTAATTGCCTAAGTGTTTTATCCATTTTTCTATTGGAGTGTATGCTTTTGTTATCGATTTGTGGAATAGGAGTTCTCTATGCACATGAATACTTTTTTAGATAAATATATATACAAAATACATATATGTAACAAAGATCTTTGCTCACATTTGTGGCTTACTTTTCACTTAAATAGGGTCTTTTGATGAACAGATCTTAAAATCAAATGTAGCAAAATTTTCCTATAGTTAACATGGAGTCTTACGTGTAGTTTTATATGTTTCTGTGTGAAACTCCATTTTACATAGGTTACGTGGAGTTAACATAGGGTTTTCGTGGCCTCTTAAAGAATTTTTGCCTCTTAAAGTAATGAAGTTGGTCTCTGTTTTCATTTAAATGCTCTCCTGTTTTTTCTTTCATATTTAGATTTGAAACCCTCTGCTTTTGTTTTTTTTGTGTGTTTTATGTGAGGTATGGCTCAAGATTCATTTTTGTCCCCATATGGATGTCCAGTTGACTTAGCAGCATTTACAGAAAAGGCCATTCATTTCCCATTTCATGGTAGTGTTGTCTTGTATTTTGAGTGATCACACATCTGTGGGACTGTTCTGGACTCTGTTCTTTTTTGTTGGCCTCTTTGTCAGTCTTTGCTGTAGCGTTGTGCTGTTTTAACTGGTTTAACTTTCTCATAGACTTTGATATGTGGTGGTGTAAATTTTTCAAATCTGTGTTACTTTTTAAAATTACCATGGCTGTTTTTGACCCTTTGTATTGCCCTGCAATTTTTTAAAATTTTTGCTGGCTTTCACAAAAGAATACTTACTGATATTTTTATTGGGATTGTGCTGAATCTGTAGATTAATTTGGCAAGAATGGGCATCTTTATAATAATGAACTTTCCAAGCCACGAACACAGTTAATCATTTTACTTATTTAGATAGAACTTATTGTCTCTCAATACCATTTTATTCTTTTCAGTATACAAGTATTGCATATCTTTTGTTAGAGACATTCCTGGTCATCTGATGTTTCTTGATGCCATTGTGAATTCTATCTTTAAAAAAATTTTGTGTGTTTCTGGCATATAGAAAAATTATTTTTATATTCACTTTTCTTGCTAAATTCAGTTATTAATTTTCATAGTTTGTCCATAGAATCCTTTGAGTTTCAGGATAGGTTTTTAATGACATATTCAATTTTCTTAATAGATGTAATACAATTCACATTTTCTGTTTCTTTTTGTGTCATTTTTAATAAAATGTGTTGTTCAAGGTATTTGTTTATTTCTTATAAAGTTTATTGGCATAAAGCTTGTGATCTCATCTTATTTTTACAGGTTTTTTTTTTAAGGCTCTCTAATGGTATTCCCTTTTTTATTTCTTATGTTTGGGATTTGTATCTTGTCTCTCTCTGACAGATTTTTGTAGAAGTCCTCTAATCCATCATTCTTTATGCAGATTTAATTTTTGGCTGTGTTGATTTTTTTTCTATTATATGTTTGTTTCTATTTTTTTCTGCTTTTCTATTACTTTATCTAGTTTAATGACTTAATTTGTTTTTCCTTTTCTTGAGATGAATATTTAGGAAGTAAATATTTACTCTTTCTTCATTTTCCAATTTAGGCATTCAAGGTTATAAATTTTCCCTGTAAGTACAGCCTTATGTGCATCCCACAAATTCTAATATGCTCTTATTCAATTCAAAATATTTTCTAAATTTCCACTGTGATTTCTTCTTCACCACATGGTTAATGAGTATATTGTTTAATTTCCATGTTTGAAGATTTCTAGTTGTCATTTTGCTTTTGATTTCTTGCTCAATTCCCTATGATTTCAGTTCTCTGAAATCTGTTCAGGCTTGCTTTATGGCCCAGCATAAAATGTTATGGTCCAGCAATAGACAAAAGTTCTATGATCACTTGAAAAGAATGTGAATTCTGTCATTGTTGGATACAGTGCTGTTTGTTACCAAGTCAGTTTTGTTAATTGTGTTGTTCATGTCATCTAGAAATGTACTGTTTTTATAAATCTGTTCTTCAGTATTAGTTGTGTTAAAATTACCCACTATGATTAAAGGGTGTTTTTTCTCATTTTAATTTTATCAGTTTCTGCTTTATATATTATTAAGCTATAAAATAAGTTGCATGTAAATTTAAAATTGCTATATATTTTTAATTGCTGTATTTCCTAATGGATTGGATTTTTAAAATTTTTTTTTTAGTAAGCTCTTTGCTTTAAAGTCTAGCTTATCTGATATTAGTAGAGCTACATCTTTATTTTCTTTTTCCATCCTTTCATTTTTAACCTTTCTTAGTATTTAAGATATGTCTTTCGTAAGCAGCATATTGCTGCTTTTGGCGGGGGTGGGGGGCAGAGGGAGAGGGAAGGAGAATCTTAATGTACTCGGGGCTTGATCTCACAACTCCAAGAGATCATGACCTGAGCCAAAATCAAGAATCAGAGCTTAAGTCACCCAGGTGCCCCATAACTGCCGCTTTTTAAATTTTGTTTTTCTTATGTAGTATGGCAGTCTTTGTTTTTTAATTCAAACATATATTCAGTTTCCACTTAATGTAATTGTATTAGTTTCCTAGGGCTTCCATAACAAAGTACTACAAACTGGGGGTCTAAAAAAACATTTATTCTTCTGTAGTCTGTAGGCTAGATGTCTGAAATCTAGATGTCAGTAGGATTGGTTCCTTCTGGGGGTTCCAAGGGAGAATCCATTCCATTCCTCTCTCCCAGTTTCTGGTGTTGCTGGGAATCCTTAGCTTTCTTTGGTTTGTAGACACATCCCTCCAAACTCTGCTTCCACCTTCATAGGATGTTCTCTGCCTGTGTGTATGTATCCAAATTTACCTCTCCTTATAAGGACACCAATCATTGAATTGGAGCCCATCCTAATTCAGTGTGATCATATCTTAACTTGATTACATCTGCAATGATACTACTTCCAAATAAGGTTATGTTCACAGGTACCAGCATTTGAGACTTAAATATATCTTTTTTGGGGATACAGTCCTACCCCAGAACAATCATTAATGGTATATCTGGGATTATATCTACCCATAGATTGATATGGGTATCTTTCTTAATTTTTTGTTCCTATTTGTCTTCCTCTTTCTCCACTTTTTTGCCCTCTTTTTCATTACTCAAGTATTTTTTTTATTATTCCATTTCCCCCTTCAGTTAGCTATTTACATAAATATTCCTTTATATTCACCTAACGTTTATGCCAAAATTACAACACACAGACTTTACTTATAGTCTAATATAATTTTTGATACTTTCTGAGAAAATACTAGAATCTTACAACAGTTTAATTCCATTTACCTCCCTACCATCATTTAGATTATTTCTGTGATATGTTTTAATTCTACATATATTTTTCAACACCCTCTCCAAAAAAGATCAAGATTGATTTTTATTTATCCACTTTGTCTGTTGCTCTTCATTCCTCTCCATACAAGTTTTCATCAGATATTACTTTCCTTTTGTTTAAAGAATGACCTTTAGTATAACTTTTCCTGTGGGTCTGTTGACAATGGTTTTGACTATTTATTTTAGTATTACCTATCTGAGAATAACTTTTTTCCCCCTACTTTTGAAGGTTATTTTAATAGAATATGTTCTTTTAGCACCTTAAAAATATGATTCCACTGCCTTTTGACTTTCATCATCTCTAGTGAGAAGTCAAGTTGCCGGTCACATTGTTCCTTTGAAAGTGATATTTCTTTTTCTTTATGATTGATTCTACAATTTTCCCTTTGTCTTTGGATTTCACTTCCTTGGTCTGGTTTTCTTTCTGTTCATCTCCCTTGAGTTTTGTAATGCTTCCCAAATTTGTGGCTTGATAACATTCATCACTTTTGGAAATTCTAACCTATTTATATTTTTCCCTGCTGAGATTCACAATATATGTATGGCATGCATTTAAATGCAAAGGGAGTTTACTAAAAGGAACTCTAAAGAGCATAGCTTGGAAAATCTGGATATACCCCTTCATTCAGAGCAGGGACCATGTGAAACCTGGATTTAGTTATATTATACCTCTGGCAACCTGGATTAAATTTAAAAATTTCACAACATGCAGGTTAGTGGTATCTTCTATCCTACCCAACAGTAAATATCAAAATAGTGAAAAGCAATAATCTTGCTAAGGGATAAGTTTGGTGACATAAATCTGCCTAAGGAATGCTAGTACTCAGCATAGCATTTATATACAACACATAGTCAGAAAATACTGATTAAATGAAATAGAGCCAAGAAATACAGGCTATTTTGTCAGGTTGTTAAGGCTTCTTGTCCTGTTTACGAATCTCTTGGATACAGTGCCCTTGAAGATCTGAAAGTAAAAACATGTATTTAAGCCTAAATAGGAGTGCTAATCATGCTTTATGACATGAAAGCTTATAAGCACTGTGAGAGACGGAAAATTCCTAAACCCAGCTTCGCATGTTGCTACCATTAGTGTTGAGGTGTAATGATAGAACTTACGATACTCACGTTAGAGAGAATTTGCTTTACATGTCTTCAGACCATAAAATTCATGAATATTTATTGCCAGAATACCTTTCATTTTATCACGTTTTAATCTGTGTTATCTATCATATTGGATTTGTTTTTTCCTCACATGTCAATTTGAAAGATAAAACCAATATTTAGTATATTAATTTTTGTGCATGAGTTATTGGTTCAGTTCTTGGTGTGTTTGTTTATATAAACATTTTTTGAGTACTTCCTAAGTTCCAGGAATTTTAAATTAGAAAATGAAGTACTTTCTTTACAAGAAACTTCACTGTCACACCAGAAAATTGATGATATAAATATACCAATCTATGATATCCGTGATGTTTACGGCATCTCTTTAAATGTGGTGCCCTTGTGCAGTCCACTACCTGCAAGACTATATGCAGGGGTCCTGATGTATACGTGCCTTCAGGGAGCTTCCAGTGCAGCCAAATAAAACAGTCACAAATAATACTATAACGTAGTTCTATTATGCATATAATAAAGGCAGGCATAAAGACTCATGGGAAACACGAATGACATTGTGATGTGGGAAAGGTTTCTAAAAACAGTTTGTCAAGTATGAGTAAAATATTTACCAGAAATACAAGGAGGTTGGAATTTGAGTGATTTTCCAGCTGTGTGAGAAATGCCTCTCATTTTTCTACCCGATAACCTGTTGTCCTTATGACCACACAGCTAGGTGTATCTTTATGCAATTATGAGGTTATATCTGGTAGATATTAGCCTCTGAGACAATTTGTTCATATGTGGTAGAGGACACTATTGCCTTAGGTGTTTTTTCCCCACAAGTACGAAATTCCTCAACCATCATTTACTGAATGCCTCCTTACGTGCCAGGCCTTGTATTGTGTAGGCGCAGTGGATGCAAATAGGATGAATCATGGTCATTTCCTCAAAAAGTTTACAGAACGAAAAGGGGAGGCAAAACAAACAGAAACTTAAGTACATGTAGAAATTGCAAGGTAGACATACTTATAAAGTGCTATTGTAGCTAAAAAAAGAAGCTTCTTGGAGGTAGTATATATTCTTGTACATATTAAATAAGATTCTTGAGAACTTGCACATAAATCTGCCCTTTTGTCCATTTGTTTTCTTTTGTGTAATATTTACTGATTTTTTTTTCTAGTTATAATAGTACTCAAAATTGGGGGGAAAATAAACAACTTAAGGGGCAGCTGGCTGGCTCAGTCCATAGAGCACGAGACTTTTGATCTCGGGGTTGTTGCGTTCAAGCCGCATGTTGGGCGTGGAGCCTGCTTAACATTAAAAAAAAACAGAAACATTTAAAAAAGAAATTCTTTTTTACTATATATCCTTTTACTCTCTTCTTCCTGTGTGCGTGCATGCATGTATGGGTCTGTGTTTTGAACTTGACTTTTTCATGTTTATTGATTCCTTGTATTCATTCATACATCCCTGTGGACTTGATGACGGCGAGGTTCCTTGACCTTTCATGTCCTTGCTCGTATTTTGTTATGATGGGTAAATCTTCTGTAAAATAAGGGTCTTTAAAATATTAAAGGATAGCCATCATTTTCATGTAATTTTTTGAGAAGTTTGTTTTGTACTCCTTATGTTGTTGCTGTTGTTTGACCTGAAGAAGTTCAAACTGTGGATAGCTCAGAAACGCAGGACCAGCCTTCCTGAGTTCAAACAGCAGCATGTCTACCTAATTGTGTTATTTTAGGCAACTTGCTTTATCTGTAGCCTGTCTCTAACATGGAGACAATAATATTTCATAAAGTTGCTGGGAAGATTAATTAATATTTTAAAAACTGTTACAATGGTGCCTAGACTGTGAAGTATTAGTCTTGTTGTTCATGAGATGTATGTTAAATAAGGAAAGATAAAATTGGAATGTTGAAGAAAAATCTTTTATTGCAATAGATATAGAATATGCTTGTTTTATACCAAAGAGGGAAAGTAGAGATATTTATGAGTATTTATATTTAAAATATATTTTGAAAGAATAGTTCAATTGGCAAATTTTTATTATACAATACAAATATTAGTATTAAAAGTAATGGAAGAAAATATCTTAGGGTTGATAGTCTAGGAGGTGCCAATGAGCAAAATATAAATATTATGTAGTCTTTTAATTTGAAATGTGTGTGTGTGTGTGTGTGTGTGTGTGTGTGTGTTGGGTGTGTCTGTGCATTTCATAATACAGAAAACCACTGGCATTCTTCTCTTTGGTAATGCATGTCCGTTTGTGTAAAACTAAATTTCAACAAAAAACATTTATTACTCAGTCTCTCTTGAAAGATGTCTTTACTTACATGAAGAAATTCAAGCAGGTAATTATATTTGTACAAAATATTTTGCCATGTCAAGCAGTCAAAAATTAGGATATAAAAGTCTCTGGAAAGAAGTCTCCTTTTGACATGTGTTAACTCCTTTAGAATCTTATGAGACCCTGGCCTTTCAGGTTGAGCATGTATACTCTTTTCAGCAAGCTACCAGCATTGCTTGATATAAGCTACATCGTGATTACACTCTTGGTCACTGTTAGAGAATAGGGGATTCAAGGGAAAAATATCCATTGGTAGTATAACGCATTGTCATAAGATTGTATTGCGCACAAGACCTATACAGGGATAAATAAAGGCAAAGGCCATCAAAGTAGTCACAGTGATTCTGTAACTATATAGTCTTACGCCAGTGAAAAAAGGATTGGAAAAATTAGGACTGTCATCATCCACTGTAAATAACCTGGTGAGATCAGCAAACTGCAAGTGCCTTTTTCACATTGGAAGTTGGGATAATGATTTGCTCCATTTTTCTGTCCTCCTCCCCTTAGAATTCTCCTTACAATTCTGTAATAAAAAGTAGGTATTAATTACATACAAATTAATCCTAACGATGATAATACTGTCTTTCAGTGTGGCTTCCTAAGTTTGGGAGCTTCTCAAAGCTAAAAGACGGTTTTGTTTTCACCCGGGATGATAATTCATTGATAATGTGTTTGTTATATAGTAAAGTGGTGACGTGCGTGAACATTGATAGAATTACTAATAATTGGGATGTGTTCATTCATTTAGCATTTTAAGTGCTTGGTAGGTAGTATGTATTTTGTCAGCATTGCTGGGATATCCTCAGTAATGTTATTATTAAACCAAACAAGGTCTTAGTGTTTCTAGCACCTTCAGATTCAAATGGTGTCCAGTATCAGTGAGGGGTTCAGTGGAAGGGGGGGAAATAATTGTGTTCTTTCACTGAAAGATTTAGCAATTACGTATATATATATATATATATATATATTTTCATATGGCCTTTTCCCCATAGTAGATTTTCGCTATAGCATTTGCTGATTTTTTTCCTGCTCATTATACTAAATGTTATTAAAATATTAACTCATAGTTTAATTAGTATAAATTGAAAACACAATAGTCTGAATAACTATATGCTGTATCTTGAGAAACTCAAAACAATTCACTAATCTTCATTCATTATTTGCACAATAATACCTTAAGGCCCAGGGTATATCTCATGGCTGGGCATCTCCTTCTCATATTGGGGCAGAAGCCAAAAAGTCACGGGCATTTTCCAAGGCTCATAATATAACTAATATTAATCTGGTTCCCCATTTTATTTTGTTTTGTTTTCTCTTAGTTGCTTATTTAAGAAATTATTTTCCCAGCAGTAAACATTAATTCTGTTGAATGGTGTACCTCTACTTTCCACCATGTTCAATGCATGTGTTCCTAGGACATTTTTGCTCTCTCACTTAAAACAACAATCAGAAGGTTCTGATTTTTATCTAGTCCCTCTCAATTTAAATTGCAGGTTATTTATTCCTCTCTAGTCTCTTCAGTCTTTGTCAGATTTTTCTTTCTTTGTTTCCTGTTTTGTCTTTTTCTTTTCTTTTTGTTTCCTTTGGAAAGCCTCGCACCTCTGTCTTTCATTCAGCCCAGGTAAATCCATGTTATAATTTCTCCTCTATATTTTAACAGTGCGCATTGGTCTTTTAAATGATTGAATTCCATTAACCCTGAATTTATGTGTTAGCAGATTCAGATAGCTCTGGTCCAAGTCTGAGTTATCTCTCTTACTAATAAAAAATTAATAGTGAAAAATCATTCTATGCATATAATAATTATTAATTAATATGGAAAGGCATTATTTCAGTTACTTTCCCTCTTGGATTATTGAATAGGTTAATGTTGTTACACTGAGGTGACAGAGAAAGATAAAATCTAAATAGCCGATAAGAGATTTATGATATATTTGAAAGATAAACATATATATAGTTTATTGTATATTGTATTAAGTTCTGTCATCCAAACTAAGATCACATAGAGAAGAGACACTGTATTTTTAAAATAAACAAATGAACTGAAAATGAATAGTTGATACAGTAGTATAGAGCAGTATACCTCAAATGGGTAACCCAAACCACTTGACTCAGGGGGTCCTGGAGTGCTTCTTGAAATGCAGATTCTAAGGCCCATTGCAGACTGACTGCCGGAAAACGTCGGGGTGGAGACCCAAGAATTAGGGGATTCTAATGCACACAAGTGTGCTGCAGAGAAAACTTTTTTTTTTCCCATAAGGGTATTTAAAGTGCCAGCTGGTTTTATTTAAAAACCTATAAAGTATACTGAAGAAGTGTCCAGCATACATAAATACCAAAGCAGTTTATATCATGTCAGGAGTATGGAGGGGAGACCTTATGAGGAATGATCTCATACGCATTCTGTGACAGAACTCTGGCAGACGTCCTGTGTACTCTACTAGGCTTATGTTCACCAGACATTCCACCCCCAGGAGCTACACTCGGTGGCTTGATTTAAAGTGTTTTCTTATCAAGTCACTTTTTTGGGAGGAAAGAAGGCAGTCTTTGTGGGAGGCCTTTTGCCACTCTTGCATAAATTATTTTGCATCAATTCAGATTGCTCTATTTTATCCTTCAGGGAATTTTATGTTCTCCCAAGTTGCGTATTTCTATACTTGTGTCAGACAAGGCATTAACATATGATAGAAGAGATTTATGTTTAAATCTTGTTTTATTTTTTGTAGTTTTGTCTTGATCTATAATAAACTTACGGTAACATTCACAAATCTTTACGTTTTCAGCTCAATTAATTTTTACAAATCTAACCCTTACAAGTGGTGGAACATTTCCACCATCCCAAAAGCTTACCTTGTGCTGTCTCCTAGTTCAATATCCATCAGAGGTAATCACCATTCTGAATTCTGTTAACATAGTGTATTTTGGCTTTTTCATGAAATTAATATATGTAATATAAATGGAATCAATCTATAGTATTTATTCTTTTTTTGTCTGGTCTCTTTAACTTAACATTATATCCATGAGGTTAATCCATGTTGCTGCATGTTGTAGCAATTTGTTCTCTTTTATCGCCATATACTCTTCCATCAAACCCATTTACCATAATTTATTCACCCAATCTATTTTCTAGTTTTAGCTATGATAAGTAGCTATGAATATTCTTGTACATGTATTATGGTGGGCACTCATATGCACTCATTTCTGTTTAGTTTTTATATAGGAGTAGAATTGCTGTGTCTTGGGGTATGCATGTGTTCACCTTTAGTAGATAATGCCAGATGGTTTACAAACTAGTATCCTAATAGGCATTCCCACCTGCAGTGTGTGAGTGTTACAGTTGATCAAATCCTATTCCAGTTTTAGTTATTGTAGCAGGTATATTTTATCTGGCTTTAATTTGTTTTTCCTGATGTCTAAAGATGTGGAAAACCTTTATATACACGTCTTGGCTATAATGCATATAATAACTATTAACTAATATGGAAATGCATTACTTCAGTGGTATGTTTGAAAGATAAACATATATACACTGCTGTTTTTGTGAAATGCAATGTTAAGGACACTTTTAACATTATATGTTAAAAAAAAAAGAAGATAACAGGAAGAGAAAAATGAAGGGGGGGAAATTGGAGGGGGAGACGAACCATGAGAGACTATGGACTCTGAGAAACAAACTGAGGGTTCTAGAGGGGAGGGGGGTGGGGGGATATGTTAGCTTGATAATGGGTATTAAAGAGGGCACGTACTGAATGGAGCACTGGGTGTTATACGCAAACAATGAATCATGGAACACTACATCAAAAACTAAAGATGTAATGTATGGTGATTAACATAACATAATAAAAAAGAATTGAATGTCTATCTTATTATTGTTTTGTAGGAGTACTTATATATTCTGGATGTGAATACTTTGTCAGATATGTGTTACACAAATATTTTCTCCAACTCTGTGGCTCATTGTCTTTAAGTCATGTTTATAGTTCTCAATGTAGAGGTCTAGCACATCCTAGCTCAATTTTCCTAAGACTTTCATTTTTTATACTCTTTTAAATGGTATTGTTTTTATTGATAAATTTTCTCATCCTTTGCTGTTAATATATAAAATTCAAGTGATTTTTTTTTGGCTTTGTATTCAGTGATTTGCTTATTAGTTCATTTATGAATTCTAATAGTTGACCTGTAGATTCTTTTGGATTTCTGTAAACACAGTGTCATCTGGAAATAGTGACACATTTATTTCTCCCACATAAGTCATAATTTTTAAAAATTTTCTCTTCTTGTTTTATTGAAATTTTTTTGTCCACTCCGTGCATGTCCACAGATGACTGAGAAAGCACTGACAGTGTTGACCTCGGGGTTATAAATAACTTTTATTGAATAAGCAAATTCACAAATAGAAAGATCCATGAATAATGAGGATTAACTATGTTACAGATATATATGTACATGAATTATAATATCATAGATATTGTATGTATTATAAGACAGAATTTATTTAATTGTATACCTACCTCTGGATATATGTCTCCAATTTTTCTTTGGTGTTATTTCTAGTACTGTCAGAAGCCTCAGTAACAATTAGTTATTATATTTTTTTCCATTCTTCCACTTTGTGTACACTGATAGGTTGTCATCTGTTTCTATCTCCATTTTCTTTAAACAGTTTACCTGCTGTCTTACTCATTTATTAACAAACATTTATTGATCGCTTAATGTGGTCAGGCTCACTGGGCTACTTTTTAGCATATTTCCCCATTTTTAAAAAAATGGATGCAGTCATTAATTATCAAGTTTTCTGCATTCAAGAACATTTATTTATTTCCCTCTGTCTGCAGTACCATGAAATCAATATAAGGAAGAGTTGCAAAGTAAATAGGATAAAGGTGAAATAACTCTCATATATCATATGCTTCTGTGAGTACAACTGTGTTATAACAAATATTATGCAGTACATACCCAGCTTTCAGGTTTGTTGCTATATGAAGTTATGTGCTGTGGTGAGTTTTATTATCTGTGACTATTCTTTGCTTTACCAGGGACTTAATTCTGATATTCATTGAGCAAGAGAGAAAATATAGCATATGAGTTTACCCTTCAACACTTTTTTATTTTTTCAAGTTTTGGCTTTACAGATATTATTAGGAAGTCCTCTAGGACTGCTTAATGTATTGATTAGAGTCACATGTGGTGATCCTTGAACAGGAAACACTTTGGTCAGTTCCTTTAAGGATTTTTTTGAGATACTGTTTAGTTCAGGTGGACAACATTCTAGGCTGATGAAATAAGTAAAAGGGCAAAAATGAGTAGATTGTGTAATGACAATTAGGTTAACTCTTCTAGAGGAAAAATGAAACCAGACTACAATAAGTGATATGTAGTTTAGGTATAGTGAAATGTTTGGCCACTGACAAAAGGTTTAGATTTAGTGAGGAAAGGAAATTTGCACTACCAAAGCTCTTGTGATAACGTTTAAAGGAGATCATCTAAGTGGCCGAACATAGGATAGGTGGAGACAGAAAATAGGGAAAGAGAAGACAGAGTCCAATATAGACCCTGGGATATGATACTGGATGCAGAATTGCAGATAGAAGGGCAAATCTAAGAATAGCATGTAGCAAGAATTACCAGAACTTGGGAATGGCCTGACGAGGCAAGCAAAGTAAAAATGACATCAGAGTTTTGATTGCCTGGAGAGGAAGTACAAGAAGATTGTGAAAGGGTTATCATGTTGAGATAAGGTAATGCTTTGAGAATTATAGTGAGAAGACATTGGAATAGCAACGTAGAAATGTTCTGTAACTCAGGATCTGTAACTTAAGGTTAAAAAGGTATTAAAATTCGATGACTGATTTGTCCAAGGGAATATGAAAGCAAAGGACCTTGGGTGATTGTCAGCCAATTGGTAAGGAGCACAGGCTCCAGCAAAGGACCACCTGAAGACACATATGGAAAACTAAGAATAAAGAAGAACAAAATGGTGGAGTTGAAAGACCACATCAGGGAAAAAAATGTGTGCTGATTCATCCTATTAAGGAAAGCAAAATGGGCTGGAAATGGAGACACTGGTCTAGAGAGAAGGAAAAAGAAATCCTGATTTGACTCAGTTCATTTTCTATAAAGAAGCCGTGGAACTGACTGAAGCCCAGAACGAAGAGGGGTAGAGAGGGGGTATCTAGAGGTTGGGGGAGTGATGGTTATTATTAAATTGCAAACAAGACCAAGACAAAATACTCTTCCAGGAATGTTTTATCTAAACAAATGCTTGAAACAAGGTCAAGGAGTTTATAAAATATTCCTTAGGAGCACCTGGCACGAATAGGTCCTCAATAAATATTTGTTAAATGGATAGGTGGCTGTCTTGTACACATCCTATGGCTTTTGGTGTATTTTCTGACTACAAAAAGTTTATTAATAGTGATCTTAGTGAAATGATTATATGGAAATGTAAGCTAGAGGCCAGGTTGGAAGCAGTCCCTGAGGGCTGCAGGAGAGGAAGAATGGAGGGAGGTATTCAGCAAACCTGACAAAATTACAGAATCACAGAAGCAAATGCTAGAGGTAAGAGAGATGTTGCAGATCACTGAATAGCCCAGCCCTCTCATTACATGGCTGTGGATTTGAGGCCCAGTTTTGTTAAATAACTTCCCATATTTATGTCAAGGTTCAGTTCCAGGAAATTGAAACCACACTAGCTATTTTAAGCATGAAACGATTTAATATAAAGAATTAAGTGTGCATTAAATTGTTGGAAGGGTTGGGGGAGTGGCCGCTAGGCTCGAGCTCCAGGGCTTGTTCTTAGAATGATAGAGCCAGTGGCCCACCCAGGTAGCTGCTCTTAAGGCTCAGGCCAGGGAAGGGGGAAATGAGCGAGCTGCCACCGCACCTGTGACTCCAAGGACGAAGACTTCTCTGAAGATGACAACAGGCTCTGCTGCTCTGCACTTTCCTCGCAGCCTCCACGCAGACCACAGCTAGACGTAGGAGGCTGCTACAGAGCACCCCAGCCCTGCAGCATCTCCCCAACCACATTCGCTACTCCTGATTTCAAAACTCAGCCTAGCTGGCATAACCCAACGCTCACCTGGAATCCTCGCTGCAAGCACATGGGGGTGTAGTCCCCGCCTCTGCAGGGGCAGGCAACGCATGGAGGTTGGAATGGATGTTGACTGCCACATAATCGTATTCACCACCCCTGTTTGCACAACTGGGGAAGGAACATCACTGCAACAGAACACGGAAGGCCTATTATTACGGTGCCTCCCTTATCATTGGACGTAAGTGCACAAAGGAGACTTACATACCTTTAGCCCTCCTTCTAAAAATCACATTCTGATACCAAGAGACCTGTAGGTAAGCTGACCACTTGATTTGTTGTTCAAACTAGGCCACATTTGAGAGTGCAAGAAAACATTACTAATATATTACGCCAGGATAACAGGCATGATCCAGAATGACCCCCAGCAAACCCAGCTCTAAGCCTGTGTGTAAATGATTTAAGATTTCTTCATGATCTCACTTCAGCCTCCCTTAGTGACCATATCTCTCGACAAAAATCTTCACTTATTTTTGTTCCATCATTTTTGGAGTTCTCCCCATTTGTCAGTCCTTTTCAGGTCTTCTGCACGTGTGTCATTGCCTGGAATGGCCCTCCCTCTTTCTCCACATGTCTAACTTCTGTGAGTCTTTTAAAATCCAGCTCAGGTATCACCTCCTCTATTGAAATAGTCTAGATTTATTCTAGTAGAGGAAGTTGGGTCTTCTTCAGTTACATACTTACCTACTATCAAAGTATCTGTTTATCTGTCTCTCCCCCCTATATAACTGTGACTGCCTCAATGACAGGAACTGGGATTATTCACCTTTTATTCCCAGAAGCTAGGTCAGATTTCATGCTAAAAAGGTGCTCAAGAAGTGTTTGGAAATAGATGGGTGCTGCAAGGAAGTGAGGAGCAGAGTAAGGAAATCAAGTACAGAGGGAGTGAGCAGAGAAAGGAATGCTAATAATTGCTAGTAATCCTAGTATTTCCATTTGTGAGGCTTCTTTTTTAAAATTTTTTGTTATGTTAATCACCATACATTACATCATTAGTTTTTGATGTAGTGTTCCATGATTCATTGTTTGTGCATAACACCCAGTGCATTTGTGAGGCTTCTTTTTGTATAACCAAACTATTAGATCTTCAGAACTACTGAATGAGTTGAGATGAAATCAGCTCACATTCACTTAGAAACAGACTTCTCTGGATTTCCCGTCTGATACTTGAAGAAAATGTCGGTATTTATTGACTTTGATGACAGTCAGTGGTGAAATGTTTTCACTACATCTACGTTAACCCATCAACTATGCTATTCCTCGATTTGAGCTGAAAGTATAAATGTTTAGATTTCTTGAACTAAAAATGCAAAAAGGTCTCACTGTCCTTTTCACGAGATGATTTCTTTTTTGAGTGAGCAGTTTCATCCCAACTTGTTGGAGCCCTTGTTGTTGATTTTAGGAAATGTCTCACAGTGAACCCTGATTAAAGGATTTATTTCTCACCTTCACTGCTGAAACATGACTTCCTGCAGTTCACCCCCAATTTTCTCTCACCTACATATGATTTTTTTTAAAAAAACCTAGTTTATAATTCTTTACAAAACTCAGTGAAAATATTTTCAGCCAGTATTTCAAACATTGTGTTTTTTGGACTGTAAGGTGATACCTATGTTTGCTAAGGTTTTGACTTTTTTATTTTCCTCCATGTTTGTGTTAAGTAACAAGCAGCTTTTTTGAGAGGGGGCTACTCTTGGAAGACAGTTTCTTTCTGTAAACACATTTACAGTACCTCCTGGCTCAGCCAGCTTTTAATGAACAAAGAAATTCAGATTGTTTTAGGAGTAAGGTGAACAGAGTATACATATTTTTTGAGATCGCCTAAGGGCTGCTCAACCTTTAAATGTCTCTTTTTTGCATATGATATCATATGTTGCAATAACATATTCAAGGAGATTTAATATCTTATGAAAGTATGATTTTTTTTCTTAATTAAGAGTGTTGTCAGGGTTTTTACACTGAACATTTTACTGCTGCCTAACTTCCACAAGTCCAAGTAAATGTGTATAGAAAGCTATTTAGGGAAAGCTGAATTGCTGTAGAAAATTCTAAGTCATGTTACAGAGTAACATACCTATAAATCCAAGTTTCTAAACTACCATATGTTCTTAGCAAAACCAAATTAAATGAACTTCTGCTCTTGGCCAAGATGGAACAACAAAGACTGATTTACCCTCCTGATTTAAACAACCAGAAATGGACAAAATAAATGAAACAGCGGTTTGCAAGATACCAGGTATCAGGCAGTGAAGGATAGGGATTCCTAGGAGATGAGAAACAAATGAAGTGGGCCTCAGCAGTACTCCACAGTTTACTGCCTAGAGGGTTTTTAGTCTGAATCTCAGGGAAGGACAACCAGGCTGAGCCCGAGAGACATTCAGAGTAGAGGAGCCAGAGCTGAGAGTCTGGGAGATGTAGGTGGCCAGAGTTGATAGAACTATACGCGACAAGAGAACTATGCAGAGGTAGAACTCTGACGATCTGAACAGGTTCTCCTCTAGTATTTAGTCAAGTCCTAATCAGCACATATATGTGAGGAATTTTGCAAAGGTTGGAAAAGAACCACCACCTGAGGGGTTTAGAGGTAACAAACAGTGCCCATGCTTGCATGGGGCTGCAAATAGTGCTTGTTCAAACTACACGGACTGGAATGTCTCATGATTCACCCAGCATTGGATGGAGCACACAGAAAAGTCTTCCCTCAGTAGTGGTGAACAATTAGCTCTAGATGAGCACTGCTCTAGTCCTTTCTGATTTATCTTAAAAGCAAGACTTGAAAGGACCAAACTGTTTTCAGGTAATTTGACTGCATCCAAGAATAAAGCTCAAGAATATTTACAGGAGGGGCACCTGGGTGGCTCAATAGTTGGGTCTGCCTTCGGCTCGGGTCATGATCCCGGGGTGCTGGGATCGAGCCCTGCATCGGGCTCCCTGCTCCGCAGGAGGCCTGCTTCTCCCTCTCCCACTCCCCCTGCTTGTGTTCCCTCTCTCATTATGTCTCTCTCTGTCAAATAAATAAAATCTTTAAAAAAAAAATATTTACAGGAATAGGAATACATCAGCAACCAGCAAGGTAAGATTCATTATGTCGGACATGTGATCGAAATTAGTAAGCATGCAAAGGAATAGATAAACGCAACCCAAAATGATGAGCAAAATCAATCAGTCAAAACTGATCCATAGTGACAGAAATGTTAGAAAACAATGCATGAAAACAGCCGTTAAAGAATAGCTGTTTACAAAACAGGAGGTATAAAAACATGCTTGATTTTTTGGCTTCCATATGATCAGGACTATGTGGGAGAATGTATTATAGGCATGTATTTATATGAGTAAAATGTAAATACAACAATATTTCTTTCCCTCTGGTGGGTTTTATTTGTTAGATTAAGAATAGTTTTATTTTAGCAAATAAGTGTCTTTAATGGAAATTCACTTTAGGAATGGCTCAACAATTTTTTTTTAATGCAAAACATGCCATGTTATTAAATTTAACTTGGATAATGTTATTTTTGGCTTAGGAGTTACACTATTCCAATCCTAGTATTTGATAGCAAATACTGTTCTGTCATGATTTATCTTAAATAATTACTAGGGCTTAAATATATTGATGACATTAATGATAGGATTATAAAATTAACCTTTCTATATTTTGGGTATTAACCCCTTCTCGAACATATCATTTGCAAATATCTTCTCCCATTCAGTAGGTTGTCTTCTTGTTCTGTTGATGGTTTCCTTCACTGAGGAAAAGTGGTTTTTTTGGTGTAGTCCCAGTAGTTTGTTTTGGCTTTTGTTTCCCTTGCCTTAGGAGACTTAACTAGAAAAATGTTGTTGTGGTCAGTGTCAGAGAAATTACTGCCTATGTTTTTCTCTTCTAGGATTTTTATGGTTTCAGGTCTAACGGTTAGGTCTTTAATCCATTTTGAGCTTCTTTTTGTGTATGGTGTTAGAATGTGGTCCAGTTTCATTCTGCTACATGTAGCGGTCCCGTTTTCCCAGCACCATTTATTATAAAGACTGTCTTTTCCCCACTGTATACCCTTGCCTCCTTTGTCATACATGAATTGACCATGTGTGTGTGGGTTTATTTCTGGGCCCTCTATTCAGTTCCATTGATCTATGTATCTATTTTTGTATCAGTACCATATTGTTTAGATTGATACAGCTTTGTACTACATCTTAAAATCTGGAATTGTGATACTTCCAGCTTTGTTCTTTCTCAGGATTGCTTTGGCTACTCAGGATCCTCTGTGGTTCTATACGGATTTTAGTATTATTTGCTCTAGTTCTGTGAAAAATGCTGTTGGTATTTTCATAGGGATGGCATTGAATCTGTAGAATGCTTTGGGGAATATGGACATTTTAACAATATTAATTCAATATAATTCAATTGTTATAATTCAATATAATTAAAACAATATCTTAACAATATTAATTCTTCCAGTCCAGGAGTGTGGAAGATCTTTCCATTTGTTTGTGTTATCTTCAGTTTCTTTCATCAGCGTTTTATAGTTTTGAGAGTATGAGTCTTTCACCTCTTTGGTTCAATTTATTCCTAGGTATTTTATCCTTTTTTGTGCAATCATGAATGGTGTTGTTTTTTAAATTTCTCTTTATGCGACTTCATTGTTAGTGTATAGAAATGCTACTGATTTCTCTGTATTAGTTGTGTATCCATAGTTTATTCTTTTTTATTGCTGAGGAGTATGAATAAATCACAATTCGTTTAAAAAAACCTTTCATCTGAACATAAGTCAAAAGTGTTTGATCAGTATTATTTAAGGGAGCATACGACTTCAGATTTAAAAAACGTAGATGACCATTTCAGTATTTTCATTTTATGGGTAATATGCATTTTTAATTCCATGTTTTTATAACTTTGGTAAAAAGTTATTGGCAGTAGCATAGTAAAATTTTACTGCAAAACAGCAAAAAGGCATAAAATGAGTTTTTAATCACTTAGGATAGATTCTGGTTGGTGTTGTGGATGTGTAAATACTTAAATAATCTAAAAGTCCCCTTTACTAAACCTTTTATAGGTTGTCTACCAAATCTGGAAGCGTAGATAATACTTTATTTTTCACAGAAGAAACTGAGTATGTCCTTGATGATATTATATACATTGTTCTATGCCTCCAGACTTTCTGAACACTCTGAGCTCTTATTTAAATGGTAAACGAATCGTTTCTCAGCATTTTGGCTAAGATCAAGTGTAGTATCTGTTCTTACCAGTTTAAATGGTAAATGAGAAGATTATGTTTTATTGTAATAAATTACTAGACTTCTCCATTGTCACAAGTATTTATATCATAATGCAGTTTGTCTTATAGTGTAGCACATTTTTCCATGTGCAATGTTTTAATTGTGATTCATATCCTTGACCAAGGATTTAGCAACAAGTTAATTATAAGAATGATCAATCATTTATGATCAAGAAAGCAACTTTAATCATCTAAAATAGTGAAATCATGGTCCAATGATTAATTATGGAAATTCAGCCAGGAATAAGATTTTAGTGATCCTCTAGCACAACCCATTTATTTTATACATAAGGAAACTGAGGCCCAGATAATTTTGGCATCTCTCCCAAATCATTACAGATGGAGCATAGCAGAGCTGGGCCTAGAGCTCTGTTCTCTTTGTATTATTTTTCTGTTGTTGCATAACAAACCACCAAGAATGCATTTATTAACTCACCATTCTATAGATCAGAATCTAAGGTGACTGGACTGGGTTCTGTGCTTAGCTATTATGAGGCCAAAATCAAGGTTCTAACCAGGTTGAACTCCTGTCTGGAGGCTCTAAGAAAGAATCCACTGCCAAACTCATTCCCACTATTGGCAGAATTCAGATTCTTGTTGTTGTGGGACTGAGGTCCCCATTTCCTTGCTAGTTATTGACTAGGGTTCACTGTCAGCAACTAGAAATCTCTCTCCGATCCTTGCACAGGCTCCCTTCATCTTCAAAGCCAGCAGTGGTACATCATTTCCTTTTCATAGTTCACATTTTTGACCTTCTCTTCTGCAACCAGTCAGGGAAAGGTTTGAGCTTTTAATGACTCATGAGATTAGATCAGGCCCACCTGAATGATGCCTTTATCTTACAGTCAGCTGTGCATAGAACATAATTGTACTGATGGACATAATTTGAGCTTTGAAATTGGCCGCTGTGAAATGGAATTCTCTCTCTCCTTTATGAAGTGGAGCTTACTTAGAAAACTTTACCTTCTAGCAGTGTCAGATTACTAAAATGTACTCTCGTACATTGAGTGTAGGGACTCCTTCCTCTACTCTTGGATTTAGGAGAGGTCATCTACAAAAACCAGAAGTGAGAAGGAATATAATTTCGTCAAGAAGAGGTGAGATGTTAATTAAAATGCTATTCAGTGTACAGAGGGATAATATTTGGAAATGAAAAACTGTGCTGTCCTTCAAACTTAAGTTTATAGTTTTAGATGAATAAGAGCAACAGAAGAAACACACTAGGAAACAGATCACTGGTAGCAAAGCCCTTCATTTCAACTGAGATAAAGAGAAGAAAATGATTAATTTGGGAGATTAAACAAAACATATCAAACTTTTCAAAGAACTGTATAGCCCAAGAATAGTTAATTAAAAAAGAGTGGGAAGGAAGATGAGGACAATTGATGACTGTAGCAGGAAGGGTATCGATGGGTTTATATATTAGGGTTATTTTAGTTTCAGTTGTTAGGAACTAACATCAAACTTTCTTAAGCAAAAAAAAAAAAATTTAAGTCGTAAGAGAGAAAATGAGGTGGCAATAGTTTATTGACTCATGAAATTGAAAAGACCAAGGTTTCAGGAATGGTTGAATTCAGTGGCTGAAAGTTGTCAACGGAGCATAATCTATTCTCTCCATTAGTAATCTTCTCTTTCGTCTTCTTGCATTAAACGCAGATCAACAACTATCCGCATGCTAGTCCCAAGCAGATTCCATGTTATATTCTTCCAGTTTCAAGCTTAGTAGAGGGAAATTCTCTTTCCTAGTAACTCCAAATAAAATAATCCTAGGTCATTGTTTAATTGTTATAACTTAGACCATTTACCCATCCAATAACTGATCACTAGAGTCAAGTAAATGGAATATAGTACTTGGTCATCCCTGGGTCAATACCCACTACCAGAGCTGAGTATACAGGGGTGGAGGAGGGAATTGAAGGTGGGCGGGCATAAAACCCTGTAACTACGTGGACCTCCTAGAGAAAGATAGATCACCCCACACCTTACAGTTGCCAGATTTAGCAGATAAGATACAGGATTCTCATTTAAATTTGAATTTCAGATGAACATTGAATAAGTTTATAGTATTAGTCACATCCCATGCAATGTTTAGGACATATTTATATTTTTAAAAGTGTTGTATATATGAAATTTGAATTTAACAGAGTATATTGTATTTTGTTTGACAACTCTGCCCATGCCCAAACATTTCAGTAATTTATTCAAGAAACAATTGGAATGGGCTAGGCAAGCAGCAATGATGAGAGTCCCCTACCATGGGAAGGACTGTACCTTGCAAGAGAATGCAGGAGTCATCTCTAAGCCAACAGATTGCAATAACAGAAACGAAACACAAACTGCATCAATACAAACCAAGAATAAAGGAGACCAGTGAAAGACCAGTGGTAGGGAATGCGGGAAGAGGAGGCTCTGAAAAGGAGAATTCAGCAGTGTGGGTTGCCTGTACAACACTGGTTTTCCTCTCTCTTTTTTTTTTGTTTCAAGGCCTCCCCTCTTCATCTTCAGGGGAGGCCAGCCTCAGTTACAGGGGCTGATTTCTGATGGGACTAAGATGTAGGTGGGGTTCTGTTCTCCTTACCTGTGAATGATTTTTGCATGGGCATGTGACTGAATTCTGGCCACTGAAACTTATAGTTAAAGGTACTGGGCTTCTAGGAAAGATTTTTGCCTATTCTGAAGAAACATGTACAGGAAGACACAAATTGTGGTACCTGGCTATGATGTTGGAATTGGTGCTGCCATTTTGAAATAATCAAAGAAGCTGATCTGGGAACAAAGTTGATTCACCAGGAATGGCAGGATATGAAAGATGGAGAAAACTGCTTACCTGGTGATCTGTCGATAAACCGATTAACCCAGGAATCACCTGACTTCTGGGCCTCTTGTAATGCAAACTAATATGTTTCCTAGTTGCTTAAAACACTTGCAAGTTTTGTTTGCAGCTTAAAACATTTTTTTTTTTTTTTTTTTTAAGATTTTATTTATTTATTCATGAGAGACAGAGAGAGAGAGAGGCAGAGGGAGAAGCAGGCTCCCGAGAAACAGGGAGCCCGATGTGGGGCTCGATCCCAGGACTCCGGGATCATGACCCGAGCCGAAGGCAGACGCTTAACCATCTGAGCCACCCAGGCGCCCCGCAGCTTAAAACATTTTAACTGACATACAAGAGATTCACACTAAAAGTCAGAATGTCATATATATTGGACATTGAGGTGACTTTTTTATTTGCTAATGATCATAAACTCAAACCATAAAAACGTTATTTGTTTCACTTGAAGGTTAAGACATCTTCCATTTAAAAAAAAAATGCTGTATGCTATCCCTTAAAGTAGTCAGTAAAAACAAAAGCAAACGTGTACTTTAGAATTAGAACTTGGGGAAAAGAAATCACGGAAACTAATATTCATTCAATGGTAATGTCTTTTTTTAAAAAAAGCAACAGTTACTTAATGAGACTTCAGAATTGACATCATAAATTGGCCTGAATATAGTTCTTTGAACTGTCATTATGGAATTTCCCAGTTGGTGAAGGATTAATCTGTTTTTCACAGAAATCTTTTATATCTTGGTGAAATGATGCCCCCATATATAGAGGTGCTGTTAGTGTATCTTTTTAAGAATTATAAAAATATAAATTTTTTAAAAAGATGTCAATGGAAAAATAACTATTGGTTGATTTAACAAGTCAACACAATTTAACTCCTCTCTGCTTCTGATGTTAACATACGACATTTGTTGAATTTTGCACCTATTTTTAGCTCTGATCTTAGGATCTCCACCTACTATTGGAAAATCCAGCTTGTGGCATCCCGGTCACTTCATTTTCACAACCGTGTTCTGTTCACGAAGAATGTTAAATTTATACATATAGACTCATCCTATGTTTATGGTTACTGGTAAAACATTTCTTTCCTCATTTCTGAAATGGGTGCACTACAAAGAAAGCTGGGACATTTTGGTAAACTGAACCTTACTTTACCATTCACTTATCCACATGAAAATTAACTTGTATTCCCAAATGGAGCAGGAGAGCATTAGGAATTTATATAATAAAATTATTGTCAATGTCCTATCTATTAGGGCTAGATTCGGTGACATATAAAAGAAAACCCAAACTTACCCTAACCCTGATGGAAGTGCAATATCCCCCATGTGTAACAAAGTCTGGTGCTCGCACTGCAGGGCTGGGATGCCCGCTCCACAGTCATCGTGGGGTCAGATCTCTTCTTTATAGCTCCCCTATCATCCTAAGCACATGCCTTGATTCTAAGGTTACTTCGTAGAACTCCTGACATCATGTCCATGTTCCAGGAAGCAGGAAGGAATACTGAGTAAGGGACCAAAGGGTCTAACTTACGAAGAGGAATCACACTCCTTTGAGGAGCCTTGGTGGAAACCTTTCATACCAGCCAATTTAAGCCACTGAAGTATAAGCAATACTTCTGCTTATTTCTGATTGAATTGTTCTTAGTCATGTGGGGTGCTTAGTCCCAAGAGAGACTGTGAATGACTTTTAGCTGGGTTTATGACCGCCTCAAATAAAATTAGAATTCTACTCCTTAGGGAAGAGAGAATGGATAGAGAATAGATGATTCTATCACAGTCTCTATCACAGTATGTTTGAGATTGCTTTCCAACCCCAGATGTATTTGTATCAGATTCAGAACTTGATCAAAACTTATATAGTTTTCCAATTTTACCTTTGTCTCCTATCAGTTTTCGGACTATAGAAGTTCTTCCGGGGTGGGAGTGATTTCACCAATCTACACTTAGACTTCCTATAAAAGTGATTAGTTATGTAAACATGCCATGCTCCATCCTGAAAATGTCTTAAGCCCATGTGTTCATAATCAGCAAAACAACTTATAAATTTACTTTATCTGTTTAGGAAGTTCAAAATTCTTATTTAACACTAGGTACCATCCTGTCTTTAACACTAAAAATAACTATATTTACTGTGACTTAGTTGATCACCCAGAGTGCCCCCAATATATCTTCAATAAAAATAAACTTTGTAGTAAAATTATTCTCTTTCTGAAAATTCATATACAACAATTGGGAAGCTAGAGGGGACAAAAATGGGTGCAATCAAAATGTTTCCAGATAGTAATTAATTCTTATCAGTAACTCAAAATGTTAAGTTTCAAAGAAGTTTCAAAAAAGGAAACTCACTCTCAGTACTAAGAATGATTGCCTTTGATATTTCTGTGAAGCTTGGAAGGTACTCTGAGCATCACTTTTCTGGAATGATGCACACTGCACCTGCTGCAGAGCCTTATTTATTTATTTATCTTAAAGATGCTCTTCCCACTGATTCTATTATCACTTCAATCACCCTCTGCTGTCCAACTCAGCTACAGCCGTTCAAGTCACCTTGAATGCACTTACTTAAGGGGATGCCAGCAGAATGCCCCCACAGGTCTAGTTTGCTACTCCCAATGCAAAATGTCACTCTGTTTATACTTCTGGAACTTGCCTATGGCCTCCTCTGTGATTCCTTTCAGTCCTTTTAGCAGTAAACAGATTTGATGGGCGGGTGTTTGGACATGATTAAGAGGATACTCACCTTTAATTATTCCTGTTCTTATATTTGATGGGGCACAGAAATAATTCAGAATTAGACATAGAGGCATCTTAAATTTTATCAAAGCAGGTGTCAGCTTTTAAACTTTGAAGTTTTATAAAGGTGTGAACTATTACTGAAAGGCATGTTCTAATACCCTGATTAGATCTGCTTAAACTAGAAATGGTGTAAGTCTTTCAAGCCTAGATAATGGTTTGTGACTACATGATACGAACTCAGCTCCATTCTGAATATAAACCCAGTACAACTGTGTGGTTCCCAGAGTTAACACCTAAAGAGGTACCAAGTAGTTTTTTACCTTCTCAGGGTCTGACATGTATGGGTACTCAGTAAATATACATTGAGTGAAGATCAGTGCCATCTATTGGCTAACTCTTTCCAATTTCATATTAGGTTTTTAATCTACTAAACAAGCTTGTCTCATTGGATTTCATCCTAATTTACCTGAAGGTAAACATTCTAGATTCTTTTCTCCTTGTACCTATTTAATGCTCTGCAGGAAATATTGTTAACCTTCATTCTTTCTAAAGTTATCAGCAGTTTAGATTTCCCTTCACTAAGTCTAGATTTTTTTCTTATCTCTATTTTAAAAAATGTAACTATTTAATTTCTGATATATAAAACAAAATGTAAAAAGCTAAAAAAAGGTGTAGAAGACTTCTCTTAATGGGAAATCACCACCACCACCATCATCATCATGACAGTAGTAACAGTGAATACTATTTGTTGAGCACTTATATCTAAGCACTGTACATAGTGCTTTTACTATAATCGTCTCTTCACAGCAAATCTGCAAAGTAGGGATTGTCCCATTTTTACAGGTGAGGAAAGTGAGGTTTAGAAATGGTAAGCATCCTAAATAAAATCATATAGGATAGCCACTGGCAGGATTTGAAGTGTGTGTCTGATTACAAAGCCCATGACAATTACATTGCAAAGTGGGCCTACTGGGAATAATTCGTTATGACTGAAGATATTTCACAGCCTCAGAAATGTCTGTAATTCCTACTGATGTGTATAGATAAAAAGTGCCAGAAATTCTTTCACTGTCTTTGCAATGTTTGATACTGCCTACTTTAGGAATCATAGAAGGGGCGCTGTAGTGCTCAGGGGGAGTTAGGGACAGAAGTATTATGACTGAATCAGGGCAATGATTGAAGGAAAAAGGCTTCCTTCTTCCTTTCCAGGTTCCTCATGCAATGAAAAAAGAGATTTTCTTCTCTTACCAGAAAACCACCTATTTAAGGAGGGATTCAAAGACCAAACCAAAGGTGTGTTAGAGCACAATGGAACTGTCTTTCTGAAATAAGTATTCAGTCTTCTCCATTCATGCATCAGATTTAATGATATGATGACATGGCTAGTATATTTGCATTGGACACTGTCACTGGCAGTTCTGCCAAAAAGAGCCATTTTTAGAACTGGGAGCTCATGTATGAGTTTCCTATTTGTACATTAGCTATCACATCCTTTCACTTTCCCAAGTGTGTGAGAAGACTTGAGGTTGAATTAGGTAAAGCTGTTTGCAGGTGTAGTGTCTTGCCCTCAATGTGGGTTGCAGCTCTTAAAAGCAACTTTTGAGGAAAACTTTCTGTTTGATGTGGATGGTGGTAAGAGCTATTTATGTATTGTGGAGTCAATGTGATTCCCCGATGAGAAGAAAATTCCCAGCTAATGATCTAGCATTTGGGCTTGGGTCAAAGTGAATTACAGGATAGCTTTCAAACCTGAGTAGTCATATTCAGAGCTTATGCCCATACTTGCAGGGGTGGGTGCTGGTGTTTCTGTGTGTGTGTGTGTGTGTGTGTGTGTTTGAAGATTTTATTTATTTATTTGACAGAGACATAGCGAGAGAGGGAACACAAGCAGGGGGAGTGGGAGAGGGAGAAGCAGGCTTCCCGCGGAGCAGGGAGCCCGATGCGGGGCTCGATCCCAGGACCTGGGATCATGACCTGAGCTGAACGCAGACACTTAGTGACTGAGCCACCCAAACGCCCCTCTGTGTGTTTTTTAATAGTGGAAAGGGTGTGAGTAAGATCTGTACTTCTACTACTTCTAATCCCATATGTCTAGGGCTTGGTCATCAATTTTCCTGGCCAAGAGACACCTCCCCCCCCAACTTTGTTAAAACCGCAAAAGTGGGGAGGAAAATGCCTATTTGTTAATGTCAGACGCCGATTCGAACGGCTTACGGGCCCCAGTGCAGCATTAAGTAAGCCTTCCATATAAAGCATGAGTCAGAATGGGCTCTGTCAAACTTGTTTTTAGATATGGGAGGTTGTTATGGACATCAAGGCAGTTTGTAAAATAAAATCCTTTCCAGCTTACATATATTTGAAATGGAAATGAATCTACTTTCGGTTTTATACCAACAGTTTTGAATAATATCTTTTATTTTAGCATCCACGTGATAAATTTTATTTTTCATTTCACGAAAACGTTTTTCTTCACCAAAAATATGGAAATCTGAAAGCAGATAATCAAGATTTAGAACCTGAGAATGCCTCTCTCACTCTCTATCTCGATAGATAGATGAATAGATAGATAGATGTATATGGACATTTGTATCTCGTGTGTGTGTGTGTGTGGTCCATTGGGAAAGTAATATTAAATTCCTTCAACTGTATAAAATGAAAAAAATGTTTCTTCTTTTATTTTTCTTTGGATATATTTTCTGACTAACTTCTTACTTTGATGTCTCACACATTCACATATATAGCTATGGCACTGACATGCTATCCAGATGATGGCCAGTACACATGTGGAGACCTGTAGTGTCTCCTAGCGGCATTCACTAGAAAATCATACTCATAAGAAATAAAGTCCTTTATGGTGACTGATAATTATACAACTAGCTGCTTTTGTGTTGCCACGCTCGAATTTGGTTTTTAAATTAAGGCTACTAGCAAAGGAGTGATTTAAACTTACGTGATACAAATTTTATCTGCCCCCCCCCAGGATTATAACAACTCCAGTTAACCACAATAAACTTATCAACACATGATTTTTTAATTTATAATCTCCATTTATTTAATAACTACTTAGTAGCTGTTCTGTCTGTATCCACTCTCTGCGCTGAGGATGCAGCTACACAAGGATGTACACACTGTTATGCTCATGGAACATTCGGTCTGGCATGATGGCACCTGCTTTCTGTACAGTAATCCTCAGTGTTGCTCTTCCATGCTGAATTTATAGGAGATCTGTCCGATCACATGCATGTATTCAGTATTTGAAGAATAAACTGAAAAGCAGCATCTCAGTGACTATGGATTATAATGTTAGACCCCCTAGAAGATTCTTTTTTTGTAAAAAGTTGTCAGAAGGCCCCTTGGGGAAGCTGAAATGCCTGAGTTCCTTTTGTTTCTTACTAGAGTCGAATCTGGGAGGCCTTGACGATGTAGGTCCTATTTCCAGCAGCATTGACCAGCAGCTGAAGGAGACAGTGAGACGCCGCAGACACACGGGAGAGAATGATTACAACATCGAGGTGCTGCTGGGGGTGGACGACTCCGTGGTCCGCTTCCACGGCAAAGAGCACGTCCAGAACTACCTCCTCACCCTGATGAACATTGTGAGTAGCCCCTCCTCTCTGAGTCTTTGTGATCTTTTAATTCACTTCTCCTGTTGTGTTAGTATCTTTTGGAATCCTATGTGAGGACCCACACGGCTGCCCCCCCCACACCCAAACTGTACACCTAATTGCATTAAATTCAAATCTCAATCTCCATATTTAACATACAAGAATGCAAAAATGAAGAAAGCACGAAGCAAAATTTTCTTTTGGGTGATCAGCTAGTTTTCCATTTTCATCAAGGGGAAAATCATAAACTGAAAAAGTCATAGTAAGATTGAACTATAGCAGGAATTATGATTTTCGGTTTGTTCTGGGGTTAATCAAAACTCTCGTGACTTTGTCCACCTGCCTTGATATGGACCATGAAGGATGAAATAGCATCATTTTGTATCCCAGGATGACAAAGAATGATTTAGGCCTGATAACTTTGTGTGGATGCTTGTTGCCAGGGCTTTTGAATAAGAGTGGTATCTTTCAACATCATACGACTGAAGGTAATACCCGTACAGAGCACAGCCTGCCCAGGGCGCACTGCTGCACTGCACTCAGCAAGAGCTCTTTACGTTTTCTCTTTTTTTCTCCTTTATGAGCCTTAAGCATATGGAGAAGAAATTTGGTGCACATCCTAGAACTGGGATTCTCTTTCTCCTTGTGAATTGGCAGAGAGCAATTGAGGAGAAATAGTACCTAAACCACCTACTTCGAAAAGATAATTGAGATAATAGTGCACTCTGTTTTATATATTTTACCTCCTAGAATTATAAAATACCTATTTTATCGATCTAGCAAATTTATTACCCAAGCCTATTCTCTTTTTTTCAGCTTTTGATTTTTAAGTTAATTTCTTTGGGTATCTATATTGTTTCTTTCCAAGCTTAAGATTAGATTTCAAATAATTATAATGGAGAAGAATAATTATTAATTGTATTAATCATTTTATTTATACTAATATTTAAGCCTATATGTTAAATATATTTTTGTTTATTGAGATGCCAATTTATAAAATTACACATACACCTGCCATGTGTCTGTGAGATGGAAAGGGAGTACAGAAATTATTTCTGTTTGCTCATTGGCACTACTTCCTGTTATGTATACTGAACATCACACAGAAAACAAATTATTAGCTTTGACAATAGATGTGTATAGAGGATCATTATTTGTGAATTACATGAATGTCTTCGACTACTGATCATTCATTTTTTGTCTGTCTTACTAGTGGAGAAACTCTGGGCATGCTGTTTCTCCTCTCTGAGCCTGCTTCAGTCTCTCCATCTGCATAACGAGAAAACTAATAGGACTTACTTTACTAGGCATGTTGGGAGGATTAAATGGCTAAATACAAGTCACTGTCCTGTGTATACATGCAGAAGGAAACAATCATATTTTAGCTTTCCACATGAAATTTACTTCCAAATCCCTAGGGAGATGCTATTCCCACTCACATCATTCATTGTACCCCTAGGCTGGTTTGTCCTACCACCAGGGAGGGCAGCCAGTCGTTATAGACTTATTAGGCTCCATCCTGGTGCTCAGGACTACAGATGGCTCTTGGCATCATGTAGCAGAGATTTGATATGGTTCTTATCTTCACAGAACTTATAATTTAGTCAAGCAGAAAAGAGAAATACATAGGAATTTTTTTTAAGTTGAGCAATAAAGACAACGCTATTGTTGAGACTTACGTGACAGGTGCTATAGTATAAGTGCTATGAGACTTTGGAGAAGGCAGCTATGACAACAGTCATCCAAGTTGCAAAGTGTTGAGAGTATCAAATTGAGATTGAGGAGGCATTTTCATTCTAGTTCTGTTACCCATTGGCTCTGTGGCCTTCGACAAAGGGATTTCATTTCTGAAATGTTTATAAAATCTGGGGGGTGTGGTGGGAGGGATGGGGTGGCTGGGTGATAGACATTGGGGAGGGTATGTGCTATGGTGAGTGCAGTGAATTGTGCAAGACTGTTGAATCACAGACCTGTACCTCTGAAACAAATAATGCAATATATGTTAAGAAGGAAAAAAAAAGAAGATAGCAGGAGGGGAAGAATGAAGGGGGGGAATTGGAGGGGGAGACAAACCATGAGAGACGATGGACTCTGAAAAACAAACTGAGGGTTCTAGAGGGGAGGGGGGTGGGGGGATGGGTTAGCCTGGTGATGGGTATTAAAGAGGGCACGTACTGAATGGAGCACTGGGTGTTATACGCAAACAAGGAATCATGGAACACTACATCAAAAACTAAAGATGTATGGTGATTCACATAACAAAAAATTAAAATCTGTTTATAAAATCGAAAGGCTCAATAGGATATTCATTAATTCTGTAATTCATGAAGTTGGGAGTTAAGCTGGATCCTTAGGGCTTTGTTCTTCTATTGTGTTTTTTGCTGTTTGCTTTTGTCTTTTGAAGGGCCCATGAAAATATAAAGGATTTCTAAGTAGAATCTTTTGACAAGAAAGTAGAAATGGATAAAATACATTTGCCAGACAGTAATTCTAATTTGAAGGGTGTCAGAGAACAAAGTGCCACATTTTAGGCTTAATAACACTCAAAAGGGTTGTTCTATTTTTAAGTCTGTTAAAAAGTTTAGATAATAGACTGAGTCTTTGTCTCAAATACTAGAAATTATTCTAAAGTTAATAGTGCATCAGAGAATGGAACTATAGTAGAGAAAATCTTAAAACTTAAAAAGTTCATTGCATCTGGAATAATTGATGTAGGCAGGGTTTTGGGGAGACAGTAATAACACTCCAATAATAACACTTGAAACATATGTCAGGAGTAATGTCAAACTCTTTTTTTTAAAGATTTTATTTATTTATTTGAGAGGGAGAGACAGAGACTGAGAGAGCGTGAGAATGAATGCGGGGAGGGGCAGAGGGAGAGGGACAAGCAGACTCCTCACTGAGTAGGGAGCCCCATGTGGGGCTCAATCCCAGGACCCTGAGATCATGACCTGAGCCGAAGGCAGACGCTTAACTGACTGAGCCATCCAGGCACCCCATGTTAAGCATTTTTTAAATTTATCTGCTATTTATTTATTTTTCCCCTATGATGTCCATCTTGTGACTTATTTATTTTATAACTAGGGGTTTGTACCTCTTAATTCCCTTCACCTATTTTGCCCATCCCCACAGACCTCCCCTCATTTATCTGCTATTTTAAATTAGCCATGTGAATTGGACACAACTGTATTTCATCTGTTCCAAGGCCATATTGCCTAATGACAGTAATGATTGTATATATGAGTGTGGTAAAGTTCTAAAGTGATTTGCTATGTGAATCTGGCAGTTTGGACACAGGAAAGGCAGCTCACTAAATTAGCACTTCTCTCAGGAAGTTTAAGGGTCAAGTGAACAAATCTGAACGGGCCCCAAGATGATTTTGCTATAACTGTCTAAGAGGGAGAGGGGGTGTCCTCTACCCACACCTGTGGCTTCTCTGAATCTGTGAAGGAGGAGGTAGTTCAGCTGCCTTCCATCTCCTTTTATTTTTAACTCCTTCTTTTTTGTGGATCTTGAAATTTATCCAAGTCTCATCTATAAAGAAGAAATAAACAGATCTGAATATATTCTAAAACAGCATGACTAATGACTAGATTCTTGGCAAGCTTTTTATGTTTCAAATAAGATGTATGTGATATGTGTTAAGCCTTTGTTAGGATCTCATATCATATCTTGTTATGTTAAGAAATTTTAGTTTTGCTATTTTGTAACATGGCTGACTCGGCCAGAAAGTGGTTCTCAGCAATGCGGCATGTCTCATTATGCAAATATTGATCCATTGCCTACTGTGTACAAGGCCATTTTAGGCTTAGAAAATTTCCCAAGAAACACAGTAGAAGATTCTCTGCCTTTTTTGGAGCTTGAAAGAGGAAACAGGTGATAGTCAAAGAAGAAATAAATATGTAAGTTTAGGTAATAATAACTGTTGGGAAGAAAAATAAATAAGAGTAAAGAGATACTGTCAAGGAGAGAAGAGGCAGTGTGGGGAGTATTTGGGATAGGAGGTTAGAACGAGGAGGAATATTATGTGGACAGAGATACAGAGATTCTGTGAGGACGAGAGCTTGGCAAGGAGCTGGGAAAAGAGTGATCCAGGCAAATGGATCATTAATTGCAGAAGTTCTGAGTCAAGAAAGAGCTTCTGATTCAGGAGTGTTTGGTATACAGGCCTAAGAGTTAGTGTTTTCTTTCTTTCTTTTTTTTAAATTTTATTTTATTATGTTATGTTAGTCACCATACAGTACATCATTAGTTTTTGATGTCGTGTTCCACGATCCATTGTTTCCGTATAACACCCAGTGCTCCAGGCAGTACGTGCCCTCCTTAATACCCATCACCAGGCTAGCCACCCACCCCCCTCCCTCTAAAACCCTCAGTTTGTTTCCCAGAGTCCATATTCTCTCTTGGTTCATCTGCCCCTCTGAATTCCCTCCATTTTTCCCTTCCTTCTCCTAATGTCCTCCATGTTATTCCTTATGTTCCACAACTAAGTGAAACCATATGGTAATTGACTTTCTCTGCTTGACTTATTTCACTTAGCATAATCTCCTCCAGTCCCATCCATGTTGATGGAAAAGTTGGGTATTCATCCTTTCTGATGGCTGAGTCATATTCCATTGTATTTTTGGACCACATCTTCTTTATCCGTTCATCTGTTGAAGGGCATCTCAGCTCTTTCCACAGTTTGGCTATTGTGGACATTGCTGCTATGAACATTGGGGTGCATACGGCCCTTCTTTTCACAATATCTGTGTCTTTGGCGTAAATACCCAGCAGTGCAATTGCTGGGTCATAGGGTAGCTCTATTTTTAATTTTTTGAGGCACCTCCACACTGTTTTACAAAGTGGCTGTACCAACTTGCATTCCTACCAACAGTGTGAGAGGGTTCCCATTTCTCCACAACCTCTCCAACATTTGTTGTTTCTTGCCTTGTCAATTTTTGCCATTCTAACTGGTGTAAGGTGGTATCTCAGTGTGGTTTTCATTTGAATTTCCCTGATGGCTAAGAGTTAGTGTTTTCTAAGCACAGTAGGTAATTTGGATGAACACCCTTAGCTAAAAATCACTAGTAAGACAATAAAAAGAAAGAATTGAGAGAAAAGACCGGGAAGAAATCTTTTTTTTTTTTTTTTAAGATTTCATTTATTTATTTGACAGAGAGAGAGAGAGAGTGCATGAGCAGGGAGAGGGGCAGGGGCAGAGGCAGAGGGTGAAGCAGGCTCCCCGCGGAGCAGGGAGCCCGATGCGGGGCTCGATCCCAGGACCCTGCGATCATGACCTGAGCCGAAGGCAGACGCTTAACCAACTGAGCCACCCAGGTGCCCCTGGGAAGAAATCTTTGAAAATAAAGAAATAGAAATGAAATTTCTTAGAGTGAAAAATATAAGTAGTTGGACTATCCTGGAAATTTCTCCAGCAGTTTTCTTTATATTTTATATTCAAACCCTATTGCCAGAAATCTGTTATCATGTGAATAACCATAAAGCTTGCTTTATTGAACTCTGAGTATTCTAGGCAGGTAACAACTTTTCCTTGATCTGAATATAGTTTTTTAAAAAAAATCTCTTGACTTGCTAATTTCTACCTAATGGGCTTTAGTACCCTTATACTGTTTCTTTTTTTTTTTTTAATTTTTATGTAAATTCCAGTTAGTTAACATAGAGTGTAATATTAGTTTCAGGTGTACAATGTAGTGATTCAGCACTTCCATACATCACCCCATGCTCATCACAAGTGCACTCCTTAATCCCCATCACCTGTTCAACCCACTTCCCCACCCATCCTCCCTCTGGTAACCATTGGTTTGTTCTCCATAGTTAGGAGTCAGTTTCTTGGTTTGCCTCTCTTTCTCTTTTTTTTTCCCTTTGCTCCTTTGTTTTGCTTCTTAAATTCCACATGTGAGTGAAATCATAAGGTATTTGTCTTTCTCTGACTTACTTTGCTTGGCATGATACTCTAGCTCCATCCACATTGTTGCAAATGTCAAGATTTCATTCTTTTTTATGGCTGAGTAATAATCCATTGTGTGTATATATACACCACTTCTTCTTTATCCATTTATTAGTCATTGCACATTTGGGCTGTTCCCATAATTTGGCTGTTATAGATAATGCTGCCATAAACATTGGGGTGCATGTACCATTTTGAATTAGTATTTTTGTATTCTTTGGGTAAATACCTACTAGTGCAATTGCTGGATCATAGGGTAGTTCTATTTTTAACTTTTTAAGGACCCTCCATACTGTTTTCCAGAGTGGCTGCACCAGTTTGCATTCCCACCAACAGTGCAAGAAGGCTTCCCTTTCTCCACATCCTCTACAACACGTGTTGTTTCTTGTGTTGTTTATTTTAGCCATTCTGACAGGTGTGCGGTGATATCTCATGGTGGTTTTGATTTGTATTTCCCTGATGATGAGTGATGTTCATATGTCTGTCAACCATCTATATCTCTTCTTTGGAAAAATGTCAGTTCATGTCTTCTGGCCATTTTTAATTGGATTATTCATTTTTTGGGTGTTGAGTTTGATAAGTTCTTTATATATTTTGGATACTAAACCTTTATCAGATATGTCATTTGCAAATATCTTCTCCCATTTCGTAGGTTGACTTTTAGTTTTGTTGATTGTTTCCTTTGCTGTGCAGAAGCTTTTTATTTTGATGAAGTCCCAATAATTTATTTTTGCTTATGTTTCCCTATGCTTTGTTTTGAATCCCTTCAGGATTCAGGAGACCTATCTGGAAAGAAGTTGTTATAGGAAATGTCAAAGAGGTTACCACCTGTGTTTCCTCTGGAATTTTAATTGTTTCATGTCTGACATTTAGGTCTTTTCATTACCTCCATTTTGAGTTTATTTTTGTGTATGATGTAAGAAAGTGGTCCAGTTTCATTCTTTTGCATGTTGCTGTCCAGTTTTTCCAACATCATTTGTTGAAGAGACTCTTTTACCCATTGGATATTCTTCCCTGCTTTTTTGAAGCTTAATTGACTATAAAATTGTGGGTTCATTTCTGAGTTTTTTATTCTGTTGATCTGTGTGTCTAATTTTGGGCCATTACCATACTCTTTTGATCACTATAGCTTTGTAATATAACTTGAAGTCCAAAACTGTGTTGCCTCCAGCTTTACTTTTCTTTTTCAAGATTGGCTATTCAGGATCTTTTGTGGTTCCGTACAAATTTTAGGATTGTTTGTTCTATCTCTGTGAAAAAAATGTTGTTGGTATTTTGATAGGGATTAAATGTGTAGATTGCTTTGGGTAACATAGACATTTTAACAATATTTGTTGTTCTGATCCCCGAGCATGGAATGTCTTCCCATTTCTTTGTGTCATCTTCAATTTTTTCATTAGTATTTTAGTTTTCAAAGTGGTCTTTAACCACTTTGGTTAGGTTCATTCCTAAGTATCTTATTATTTTTGGTGCAATTGTATATGGAATTAATTCCTTAATTTCTCTTTCTGCTGCTTCATTATTGGTGTAGAGAAATGCAACAGATTCTGTATGTTGATATTGTATCCTGTAACTTTGCTGAATTTTTGTGTCAGTTCTGGCAGTTTTTTGGTGGTCTTTTGGGTTTTCTATGTATGGTCTGATGTCATCTGCAAATAGTGACAGTTTTACTTCTTCCTTGGTGAGTAGGAAGTACTTTTGTACAAAAGTACTTTTTGTACAAAAGTAGGATGCCTTTTGTTTCTTTTTGTTGTCTGATTGCTATGGCTAGGACTTCTAGTACTGTACTAAATAACAGTGGTGAGCGCAGACGTTCCTGTCTTGTTCCTGACCATAGAGGAAAAGCTCTGTTTTTCCCCATTAAGGATGATATTAGCTGTGGGTTTTTCATATATGGTCTTTATTATGTTGAGGTATATTTCCTCTAAAATATTGGTCTTTATTATGTTGAGGTATATTTCCTCTAAACCTACTTTGTTGAGGGTTTTTTTTTATTATCATGAATTGATATTGTATTTTGTCAAGTACTTTTTCTACATCTACTGAAATGATCATATGGTTCTTATCCTTCCTCTTATTGATATGATGTATCACATTGATTGATTGAACCACCCTGGCAAGCCAGGAATAAATCCCACTTGATCATAGTGAATGATTTTTGGAAGTGTATTGTTGGATTCAGTTTGCTAGTATTTTATTAAGAATTTTTGCATCTATGTCCATCAGAGATGTTGGCCTGTAGTTCTCTTTTTCAGTAGAGTCTTTATCTGGTTTTGGTATCAGTGTAAAGCTGGACTCATAGACTGAATTGGGACGTTTTCCTCCATTTTCTATTTTTTGGAATAGTTTGAGGAGAATAGGAATGAACTCTTCCTTAAATGTTTGGTAAAATTCACCCGTGAAGCCATTTGGCCCTGGACTTTTGTTTGTTAGTTTTTGTGATTACTGATTCAATTTCTTTGCTGGTTATCAGTCTGTTCAAGTTTTCTATTTCTTCCTGTTTTGGTTTTGGTAGTTTATATGTTCCTAGGAATTTATCCATTTCTTCCAGGTTGTCTAGTTTGTTGGCATATAGCTCTTTAAAAAATATTCTCTTATAATTGTTTGTATTTCTGTGGTGGGTTGGTTGTTATTTCTCCTCTCTCATTTGTGATTTTATTTATTTGAGTTCTCACTCTCTCTCTCTTTTTGATAAGTCTGGCTGGAGGTTTATCAATTTTATTAACTTTTTCAAAGAACCAGCTCCTGGTTTCATTGATCTGTTATGAAAAATGTTAAATTTGGAGAAGCTTGGTAAAGGGTATATAGGAATACTTTATATTATTTTTGTTCCTTTTTTTGTGAGTCTAAAATTATTTCAGAATGAAGTTAAAAATAAATGTAACAAAAGAACTCCTGATTTTATGCTTTCCCTTGTTTCATTTATTTTTCTAGTAACCTTTAAAGATTATAATATAAAATGATCTTTTTTGGAGAGTTCAGTTATGGATAGAGATAAGTAGTCAAAAGGAATGGCTTGTGTATTTTTGCTAACCACACATGAGGAAAATATGCAATGAATATGTGATTTAATAGTAAATAAAATCAGTATTGAAATACTATAGAACATAACTCTTGTACATCAACTTTTATTAAAGTATAACTTACATACGACAAGATTGATGAGATTTTACTTAAAATTACATTTCTGTTTCAGTGTGGTTCTCTCTCAGGTACCTTCAGAGATTATAGCAAACAAATTCAGTCTTGCCTATTTGTCCTTCGCTTTCTTAGCACCCTATTATTCAAGCCCGAAAACTTCTTTTATCACAGAAATGTTTTTCCCTTTGAGGATGCACTTCACTAGGAGAAATTAGGTTTATGAATATGTATAATGAAACCTAGAAAATACTGATTGATTGAAAGGAAGTATAGATTGGGTGCTATAGGGGCAGAATATTAGAGATATCTTTGAAGTACGGGAATGAGGAAGGATATGAGGAAGATGTATATATGAACTTGGCCTTGAATGGTAAGTAGAAGTTAGATCTTTGGAGATGGGTGATAGGGAAATCCAGGCAGAGAGGAGATTTGAACATTCACATCTCCTGTTTGAGTTTGGTTGCTTGAAGGAAATCGATGCAAAATAAAATCAAGATAGATAGCAATTATACAACTCCTCAATGAGGGTTTCTCTTTGTTCAGTTCTGTTTTAAAAACCAGTTATTGAACCGACAATGGATGGGTATTTACCATGTTTAAGACATTGGGAGGATACAAAGAAGTTCTTAGCAGGTGAAGACCAGGAAACAGAGTTTGTAAAGGTGATGAAATGAAAACAATTCCTCTAAATATTAGTTTGATTTGAAAGAAGGGCAAGCTGGTTCTGTAAAATCATGCCATTTTATTTTTTTTATTGGAATTGGTTAAACTTTTATTAAGTGAATGTCAATTAAAAAGACATAAAAGATATGTGTTCCATCTACTCTAATTCTTTTGGATACCAGAGTTTCTTTCAGTCGCTATAATACCGAACTAGTATTTACCGTATTTCACCCTGAGTGCAATTGCTGTCCATTATTAAGCTTCATATTTACAACATCAAAAACAGTGTCTGACACATCAAACAAGAAAAACATCAGGGGATCAGGGAGAGGGAGAGAGAGATGAAGAAGTGGCTCACAGGGCATTTGCATGGAAGTGAAACTATTCTATATAATGGATATATGTGGCGTATAAAGACCTTATGTTTTTGTCAAAACTCATTGAACTATAGAACACAAGGAGTGAACCCTACTGCAAACTATGGACTATAGTGGATAATAACGTGTCAATACTGATTCATCAATTGCAAGGCATGTACCACCCTAATGCAAGGTGTTATCCTAATATGTGAGGAGGTAAACGGGTATATGGGAACTCTCTGCACTTGCCACTCAATTTTTCTTTAAACCTGAAATGGCTCTAAAAACTGAAGTCTAAAGAAACACACAAAAAAAGTCCCAATAAAACAAAACAGTGCCTGACACAGAGTAAACATGCAGCAAAATTTTAATTGATTCATTGTTTTAACAAATACTTGAATGCTATATACCAGGTATATAGAGGTGAACACAAAAGATTTATTTTCTGTCCATCCTGAGATTACAGACTGGTGGAGAAATCAAATAAATACATCATAGGTTATGCTAAGAGCAATGCATGGAACCAGCAGTTTGCTTGGAAAAGGAATAACAGAGCAAGTAGATGATAGGGATTTTATATAACCATGATGGTAAAGAAAGCCTTGGACCAAGAAGTGATGTTTAAACTGAGAGTAAAAGAGAGAACCAGCCACTGAACAATGACCTGTGTTGTAGTTGCTAAACAAAGCCACTGTGCTTTGAGTCTGACACGCAAGGAGTCAGGTGGAGCTTAAAGAAGATTAGCACCTTTAAGATCGCAGGAGGAGCTTGCATTCAGTTTTAGGTAAATTAAGGGAAAGCCATTGAAGGCCTCTTGCTGTTTTGTAAAGAATAGGTTGGAGAGGTTTAGAATGAAGGCAGACCAATTGGATATCAATTGTAGAAGTGTAGGTAAGAGATGATGGCTTATTGGACAGTGGTGATTGCTCTAACAAGGGAGTATTTATGGTAGAATCGATAGGATTTGCCAGGGGAGCAGATAGGGGCTGAGGGAAAGGGGTGACTTAAAATTTTCTGGCTTGAACGCTATTGGATGATGATGGTGCCCTTTATGTAGATGGAGTGGTCTATGGAAAAAAAAAACAGATTGTGTGGAATCAGGGTTAGTGATGAAATCTTTGAAGGTGTTTGAAACCATCTAGTTCAAGTGCAGGTTCAAAAGAATGATTTCATGTTGTTAAGCATGAAGGCTTATACCAAGTAACTTTTAACCTTTGCTCTGGCCTGGTCCTATGCTAAATATTTTACATGAATTAACATTCCTCAACCCTAAATATGTTCACTTTTAGTCTTAGTTTGTAAATGAGGAGATTGAGATTTAGAGAGGTGACTTTCCCAGAGTCTTCCAGCTAATAGGTGGCATGGCCAGATCTTGAGCCCAGATAGATCTCTCTGCCTTCGGAGCCCAGTGCTCTGCTGCCTCCCTAAACTTTACTGCGTTTGTTACAAAGTCAAGGCATTTTGTGTATCCCTTGCCAGATCAAAATCTTTTTTTTTTGCTTATAAATTGATTCTTTTTATTATGTTATGTTAATCACCATACATCACATCTTTAGTTTTTGATGTAGTGTTCCATTATTCACTGTTTGCGTATAACACCCAGTGCTCCACGCAGTACATGCCCTCCTTAATACCCATCACCGGGCTAACCCATCCCCCCACCCCTCTCCCCT
Source organism: Zalophus californianus (assembly GCF_009762305.2). Taxonomy (NCBI): domain Eukaryota; kingdom Metazoa; phylum Chordata; class Mammalia; order Carnivora; family Otariidae; genus Zalophus; species Zalophus californianus. The sequence continues at coordinate 57,630,720 of NC_045596.1, read as the reverse complement.
CTAGAACCCTCAGTTTGTTTCTCAAGAGTCCATAGTCTCTCATGGTTCATCTCCCCCCTCCGATTCCCCCCCCTTCATTCTTCCCCTCTGGTTCTATTTCTCGAATAGCATGATAGTTATATAGGTGTGAAAATCACCAATTACATATATATGCATTTTTATATATAAAACATAGTTTAAAAATATTTAATAAAAGTATTAGAAGCGGAGTGCTGTAACTTTTTAAAAATCCTGCAAAAAACAGGTACAGTGGCTTTTTGAACTTCATTGTAAAGGATATAAGAATAATTGTCTCCTTAGGTTGTGATCAAAATTGATCACTTGATCACTTGATCAAAATTAAAAATATGGATTTTACCACATGGAATATTAAACATAAACATATCTAAGTGCTACTTCTAATTATCATTAAAATGATAATTATGAAGAATATTAAGAATTTTTATGTTAAACTTTTAAAGTGAATAAACACTAAACATTTAGTAACCTACAATAAAATGAAAAAAAAATACAATAAATTGTTAAGTTACTGTCTTTGTATTAGGTTAAAATGGCTTATTTTTCTTTTTCTACTTTGTTTTTTTAGATCTTCAAATTTTCTAAAACTAACAGGACTTATAGCCTAAAAACCGTGTCATAAAAGTGCTCATTTCTCAAGACTGTTGAATCACAGATCTGTACCTCTGAAGCAAATAATACATTATATGTTAAAAAAAAAAAAAGCCAGATCAAATTCTGATGTCTTTTCTTTTACCTGTTTCTGTGTCTTATTAAAATACCATTCAAGGGCGCCTGGGTGGCTCAGTCGTTAAACGTCTGCCTTTGGCTCAGGTCATGATCCCAGGGTCCTGGGATCGAGTCCCACATCGGGCTCCCTGCTCAGCGGGAAGCCTGCTTCTCCCTCTCCCACTCCCCCTGCTTGTGTTCCTGCTCTCGCTGTGTCTCTCTGTCAAATAAATAAATAAAATCTTTAAAAATAAAATAAAATACCATTCAAGTCATTGAAATGAGAATTCAGTTACTTGCCTGACTGAATCAAATCAATTAGCAATCTTTTTTAAGATTCTCTGTAATAGGGCGATGAAGCAGATTCTGTTTTTAGGAGGGTGTGTTGTTTTCACTATGCCAGATGGTCCCTGTCATCAACACTTTGCTGTCTGTGGCAGGTATCGTTGTCATATACTAAGATCTAGGAAGTGATCTGGGTCTTTTGTGCCTATTAAAATTTTCAGTGTTCTGCAGAGAATTGAGTCCATGCTTTAATCTCAGGATTTATCAAGTGAAAAGAAAACAATTAATTTAAAAGTATGAGAAATAATCATATTTCCAAGTAATCATTAATAATTAAGGAGAACTCATTAAGTCTTTTTTATACTGAAATTGGCTACTTATGTACAGTGAACTAATAACATTGTTGTGTCATGTAGACATGGCAGGCTTCCCTACCTAATATTTTTAAAAGAAAATCTATACTCTGTGTAAGTACTCTGGTCCTAACAAAGCATTAATAATAGACTTTTTCAAGTGTTAGCAGATACATGTGGCTACTGGTTAATTAATGATGATTAAATCTCTGCACTGCATTTGATTTCTCAACTAATGATTCTTAAAACACTGAACATGAGTGCAAGGCAGATTTGTCTGGGGAGTATGCATGTTCAGGCAACCTAGGCAAATCATGAAGCAGTTGTCTATTTTGGGTCATTATCTTTAATCCATTTCTTACATTAGAATTGACATCAATCCTCTCTAGACATTGATTTCACCCAACAGACATACCTTCCCATAGGCCAAGTCCTGTGTGCTTCTAGGGAGACAAAAATTAATAAAATTGTAGCTCCTTTTCACAAGGAGCTAGTTCTAACAGGCAGGTGATATCAACAAATAATAATAAAATTTGATAATTTCTTGAAAAGATTTAGTTATAAATGATTATGTAAGCATGAACTGAGAAGAAAGGGATGTGGTTTGGCAAATAATGCTAGTGGCAGGTGGAGTCTTCATAGAGGAGATGCCATTTGAGTTGGACTTTAGAGAATAAATTGGCATTTCCCTGCTAGAAAAGGAGATGATGGCTCTTGGAAGATGGGGAACAGACTGGAAAAAATACTAACAGTGGTAGTTCATGGTGTCTTTGGAGCCAATGGAGAGGCTTGTCTATAGGTAAAATTGAAGGGTATTTAGGGGAGATGACAGAAAATGAGGCTGGACAGGGAAGCTGGAGTTACCTTTAGAAAAATGTTCGTGCCATTCTAAGGTATTTGAATTTCATCTTGCTAATGAAGAGTCAAAGGGTTTTAAAGATGAGTGACTTTGGGCGCCTGGGTGGCTCAATTGTTTAAGCATTTGCCTTCAGCTCAGGTCATGATCTCAGAGTCCTAGGAATGGGCCCCACGTCGGGCTCCCTGCTCAGCGGGGAGCCTGCTTCTCCCTCTCCCTCTGCCGTGCTCTCTCACATGCTCTCTCTCTCTCAAATAAATAAAATCTTTAAAAAAAGAAAAAGAAGATGAATGACTTGATCACAACTCATAGTCTCTCTGGCTCCAAACCCCTTGTGGTTTATACTGCATCATCCAGCCTCAAAAAATTGTCTTAATTTCCCCAGTGTGGATTGACCATAACAGGTCACAGAGACAGACTGGAGTAAGCATGGGTCAGTTTGACCATCCCTTATATAAACATGCATACCTTCCCTGGAATATCCTGGACCCATAGTTCTAGAAGAGTCTGAACATCACAGGTTAAATTAACATAACAACAGGATGACCACACAGTGCTGCCTCAGAGGTCCCTTTGATTTACTGAAGCATCTCAGCTTCCTCTTTCCCCTTCCCTTTTGTTTCTTTTTTTTTTTTTTAAAGATTTTATTTATTTATTTTTGAGAGAGAGAGAGAGTGCATGAGCACAAGCAGGGGGAGAGGCAGAGGGAGAAGCAGACTCCCTGCTGAGCAGGGAGCCCTTAACGGACTGAGCCACCCAGGTGCCCTTTCCCCCTTTTTTCTGAAGCCCCAAATCTCCTTCCTGACATTCACTCATTTTTCCTTTGTTATGCTACAAATATCAGACTGACCTTATCCCTCCCAGATTTATAGCAGTCTTTATTTTTCCCAGGGTCCTAAAACACAGAAAAGCTTTTTAGTTTGTTGAGGGAATCATTCATTCTCATTCTTGATGAAAGGGAATCAGTTCTACCTAGGCTTTTGGTATGCTTTCACTAAAGGCTGGAAGAGTTTTTAAGTCCCTGTAGCTGAAATGCCTCTTCTTGGTCCACCCAAAGCTCCTTTGATGCTTAAAGGAGGTAAAGTCATAATTAACATAAAAGGACAGACTCATGCTTATTGAAAACAACCATCTGACCCTTATAATCTGCCCTTCCGGAGGACTACTGACATGGGCCCAAATTACCCAAACGCAAACATTTGCAAAAGATTTAACAGGTTATTGCGACAGTTCAACTCAGGATGGATACTAGCTCCTGGCTGTGGACAGAAAGAGATAGACTTGAGAGATGTCCACAGGACTGGGTAACAGACTGACTGCAGTATTTGCAGAAGAGGAGGGAATCAAGGATGGTTTAGTCTTCGACTGTGTAGAATATTGAGAGAACAGACTTTGGGGAGAAGACAAGTGTACTTTGAGATATATAGATATATTCCCAATAGGTAGTTCTTTTACAACTGGAGTTGAAAACATGGCTCTGGAGCATGGGAGAGATGAATCAGTGTTACAGACATCAACATTTGGAGCTCATCAGCCTATAGGTATTGATTGAAGAAATAGCAGTGAATGATATATTGCAGGGAGAGCGCAGAGAAGAGACAAGTGTTGAAAATAAAACTTTGAGGCACACTGACATGTGAGCTAGGCAGAGAAAAGGGAGCTAATATCACTAAAGAAACAGAATAGTGTCATTGGAGAACATGCTTCCAAATAGTACTACATGGTGCTGAGCACTGTAGATGGGTTGGTTTTTCATGATGAGGGAGAATGAGAACGTTAATTAAAGAGGAAAAGGAACTCCATGAAAGGGAGAGATTGAATACAGGCAATAAAGAGTTAACTTTTTGGAGCAGATCATTTGGAGCAGAAGCAGCTAGAGACTTAGCACTTCCACTGGGACAGAAAGAAAAAGGCAAGCCAAGGTAGTTGTGAAAAAAGAACAGCCATCAGCCTCACATAGACTTATCTGAATTTATTTGTGCTAATCTTTTGGGGTAAAATCCTGTAACCTCTGTGGGTCTCAGTCTCTTTCTAAAGTGGTGATAAAGATGTCTCCTTTGCAGGGCGTTGAGCTATTGCGATAATGTGGGTTGGGTTTCTTGCACTTGCTCTTCAGACATAACCTCGTGACTGTGGGTCTCCCTGCTCTGACTACTCAGTCCTAAGTAGCTTCTTCCTCTCCCTCTGGTCATCTGTCTCATCACTCAGATTTATTTCCTTCAGAGCACCAATTCCTATCTGATATGACCTTGTCTGCATGTCTTTTTTTTTGTATTTATTGATTTTTGTCCATGCATATAACTTATTTTACCTTTTAGAACATAGTCATGATAAGAACAGAGACTCAAACTCAGTTACTGGTCAGTGTCCTGCCCCAAGGACAATTGGACACATGGTAACTGTTCAGTAAATATTTGATAAGACTATTAATAAAGGTAGTTATTATTAGTCTGTGATTGGAGGTGAGAAGAGAAAAGAGTCAGCTACCTACTCTGAGTAAAAGGAATGTAGAGTATGGACTGAGAATCCACGTAGGTGTGTGTTTGGAACTTTTTAGCTCTGCAAGAGATGAGTTGTGGAGAGAGTACTGTTTCTTCCCAGTTCGTTTCAGAATGCTTGTATGTCCAGCCCAAATTACCTAGGCTATCTTGTCATTACTTGTTTGCCTTCCAGAAACCAAGTCTCTCTCTCTCTCTTTAAAAATCACACTTGGGTATCATTTATTTTCTTCTGTATGAATAATGGTATTAATGATGGCTAACACTTTTTTGATTTTTCACTTGCAAGGGCCAGCACTATTAAGCTCTGTAACATATATGAGCTCATTTATTCCTCTCAACAATCCTATAAGGACACTATTATAATTAGCCCATTTCACAGGTGAGAAGACTGAAGCACAGAGGCAAATAAAATGGCCAAGGTCACATAGCCAAGATCAAACCGAGGTAATCTGGCTGCAGAGCACATGCTCTTAACCACTCAGCCATACTGTCTCTCAAGACCTAATCCACCCATCTAAAAGAAAAATGAGTGTTGCTTTGTTGAAGCCAGACAAAGCTGTTCATCAGCTAGTCAGACAAAGCAGGTCAGACTGTCCTGCCAGGGAAATGTCCTGGAAGAAATTGTCCTGTCCGGGAACAAACCTGGAAGGAATTTTCCTTTCAAGGAAAGGAATACTTGACTTGGTTTTACCTTTTTTTCCCCCCCCTTCACATCATTGGCAACCCCTTCTAATTTAAGGTCATCTGAAAATTGAGTTAATGTTCTGTTTACCCCTTCTTTTCAGGTAACTTAATAAAAGCTCTAAGGTCAAACCTGAACACCTCACAGAAAATCTACACACATTCTAATAGATTGGCTCACGTGGTAAAAGAATATTTGGTTTTACATAGATTTGCATTACATTGTGTCAAATATGTGACTTCTTAGAATATTTATGCTTACATACCAAAAACACTGGTTATAAATTTCAGCCCTATCTTTTCTTTTTTTACTCAGTTTTTCCAGTGATCTGCTCTAGCATCTCTTTCTTTTTCCTAGTATTTTTAGAATACCATCATATTGATCATTAAAAAAAAAATCATTATTTATAGTAAGTTCAGAGTCCAATTCCTCATTTCCTTAAAATTTACATGAAGGAAGATTATGGAAAAAAAGGGGAGTTGCTAAGTCCTCTTTCTCAATATGCTCACACACCAATTTCTTAAATTCAGGGATAGCAAATCACTATCGATTATTCTAGAACCAGCTGTTTTGTGTAGAGTGACGGTGCTGTGGTCTGCGGGTCTGTGAAAGTATAGCGAGATGGTGAGCACTACTGACTCTGGAGTCAGACTGCCTAGGTTTTCATCCTTTGCTGTGTCTATCAACTGTATGATCTTGGGCCAGTTACTTGACTTCTCTGGGCCTCAACATCTTAGATGTAAAATGGAAATGATAATATCTCTAAAGTTGTTGGAAGGATTACTTGAATGAATATAAAATTTTTAGTGCAGTGTCTAAAATCTGAAAAGCTCTGTATAATGTTAGCTGTTGTTTTTGTTTGATGTTGTTGCTTTTACTTAGGAAAAAAATTGCTTTCCTTGTCACTAAGAGTTGTAAAAATGCTTTCTTAACAAATATTATTTTAGTTCATCTTGACAGACTCAAGTGGTTCATTCAGTAGGATATGTTTTTAGTTCATTCTGTATATAATTTATTGATTGTTAAAAATCTGTGATTAATTTGTAGTCAGATTCTGGGAGTTTCTCTATGCCTCATATGTTTTAATAGATGACATTGAAAAACAATCTAAATTAAAGATGTCTTCAATATTTTTCCTTTGCTTTCAAGAGTCAAATGACTCAATGTTTTCCTTAGGCTAGAATATTTTAAAACTCTTATTTAATTTTAAGGAAGTTATTTTATTTATGCATAAATATAGGAAGAGGCAGACATTAGCAACTGCTGAGTAAATACCTCCAGGTGTATTAAGCAGCCTTTACCCCCCTCAAAAATGTGCATACTGCCATCTGCTGGAAAGAGTTTTGTACATTACGACAGTATTTTTGAAAAAATTTAAGTGTCAAATGATTTTTCCCATAGTTTTTTTTTATAGATAAAATTTAAATCACATCTTTCATTCAATTGAGATTTCAAGTGTAAGAGTCTTGCAGTCGCTTTAAGATAAAACTAAGAAGGAGGCAGTTGTATTTCTTGTTCTTTTCATGTAGATTATGAAAATACACCCATAAGTCTTTAAAATCTTTCCCAAGAATAGATGGAAGGGTGCTAAAGTTCTTTGTGTTTTTCTGAAGGCAATTGTGTGGCATTTTGCTAGATTTGGACAACAACCCTTTGAAGCAGGCAGAGCAAGTCCAGTCATAATTTGCCAGTGAGAAAACAGAAGCCCAGAGAGGTTAAGTGATTAGCCCAGGATCACTCAGTTTTTCAGTGGCATAGCTGGGAGAGAATCCAGGTCTTTGAATATCTTATCCTATGGTGCTGATTATTTCTTCAACTCATCATATCCTGTAGGCCTCTGAGTATAAAAACATTGCATCCTCTTATTAATAAGGCCTAGCAAGATGAAAAGTAGCCAAATTATTAAGTACATTTTAAAGAGAATAATGTATTTTTTTTAACTTTGAAAAGCAGGATAATAAGTGATATCTAGCACTTTGCATTGACATCTAATGTGTGATGGTTTGCCATATTGAAGGAATACTTTCTGCTTTGTGTACATACCATTGCCTTGTATTTGGTGATTTCTACCCATAATAATTTATGTATGTCCTGTGATGGTTTCACAAGTGTGTGCTGACCTAAAAGTTTCCCTGACTGATTTTTGATTTGGTTTCTGCTGGCATACCCTGCTATCTAATTAGCCTGGCTTCATAGTGACTTTTGTTAAACAATACTTTTCATTTGGTGAATGGTAACTTTGACTTTTAAAGAAGTGTCCTTCTATTCCATCATTTTATGATGTACTATTACCATGGGGAACATAAATTTTGTCCATTGGACTTCCTTGGTATTGTACTGATTTTAAAATTTCCCCAGGATACAGATGAATTTACTAATTTAGGGTGATTATACACTATACTAACTCAACTCTCATAAGCTATTTGTCATTGTTGCCACCTTTCCTCCATGGTACGAGTCTAAGATTTCTGATGTGTCTCCTGCATTTTATTTATTTATTTTTTAACTTTTAATTTTTTTAAAGATTTTATTTATTTGACAGAGAGAGACATAGCAAGAGAGGGAACTCAAGCAGGGGGAGTGGGAGAGGGAGAAGCAGGCTTTCCGCCGAGCAGGGAGCCTGATGTGGGGCTCGATCCCAGGACCCTGGGATCATGACCCGAGCCGAAGGCAGACACCTAACGACTGAGCCACCTAGATGCCCAGTGTCTCCTGCATTTTAAAGTACAGTTGTCACTGCTGCTCGGCAGTGGCCCTCCTTCCATCATCTCTGCTCTAGAAATTATTTTTTTTTTACTTTTCTTTCATTTAAAATTTTATCGTTCCCTATTTTGTGCTTTTGGGTTTTTTCTTTTTTTCTTTTTTTTAACAGCAAATGCATTTACATTTCAATTATGTGAAGCTGAGTATGTGTGATGCAGCCATGTTACTAATTCAAAGCATCTGCCTTACGAGAAGTCTTTTGGAATGCCCCTGAGTCTCTGGATGAATGTGTTAGTGACATGCCTGGCTTCAGACTTTTACTTGTATTGGAATTAAAATGTTAGGAATTTCTTATCAGATAATTAATCCAGAAGAGGAAGGGGATTCGGACTACAATCAAGCATGTATGGAGTAAGATAAGACAATGTGCCTGTGACCAAAAAGGTCGTAAGAAATCACAGTTTTTTGGTCCAGCATTTGGTCTTTTCTTATATTGACCTGGACTCTACCCCTCTCAGTTTAAACCCATGGTTTTTATTTATTTTCTGTAGATATATCAAATAAATTGAACCCCTTTTCCATATGGCAGCTATTAAGTCTTCTTTCTAGGTTTTTCTTTTCTGTTTCCCATATTCTGCTGTTCCCTAATGTCCCTCTCTCCTTCTCACTCGTGAATTTTTTGAGCAATCTGTTTGCATGAGTTAAATCTTTTAATTCTTGCACCAGCCCAGTCTGGTAGTATTCTTATTATGCCCCTTTGACCAAGGCGAAGAAAGATGGAGACCATACAACAATGAGGGGTTGAACCAAGAGGTCGATGAGACTATCGGTGTCCAGTGTTAGGCTCTTGGCCACTGTGTCTCCCCTTCTTTATGTGACACATTTTCGAGGCTTCTTGCTTTTTGCTCTTTTCTGGATACATTCATCTTTGTCAACTTCTCTTTTATAAGACATCATAGATAAAATGTACTCAATACTTCAAGGATACCCTGGCCCCAAAGGGATGGCTTCCTCCTGGACTGCCTGTCTGCACACCTGTGCCACAAAAGAGCACATTGCAGAGGTGGTTTTTTTTTTTTTTTTTAACTTGGCTTATCTTGAATTGGGTCTTGCCATTCTCCGTGTGTATGTGCATTTGTAAACTCTATGTGTGTGTATGTAAATAGTGCATTTTTCCACTTTGGAGGATTTTGCATCTTCTCTTGTCAAACTGTACTTAGTCTTCTTTAGTATATACTCATTTCTGCAGCTTTTTTTTTTTTTACCTCCATCTTAGCTGTCCTCTCTTTTATTCCATACAAATTTAGTAAGTATGCCTTTAGTCGTATTTCAGGCCTTGATTTTGTAAGGTGTTCTGTGCAGTTCCATTAGATTCTTGAAATATTTCAGTTGGGATTTCTTGCTCCTGTTTCTTGGTCATTGTGGTAATTTGCAATTTTATGATTCATGAATTTTGTTGGGGAGCTTTTTAGAACATTCTATCATTCTTAAGTTAGATTTCTTTTTAAAGTCTCTCTCTATGAGATTATGGTTTTCTTTTCTCTATAGGTTTTCCATTTGCTGCACTTACAGTCCAACAAGTCTCCTGGATCTCAAGTTGAATTGCAGTTAGTTTTCCATCCCTGTTTTAGTTATTGTGACAAATGTTTGGTCCCTGTCCCTGGGAATAGCTAAGAATTTTTGTAATCTAGTCAGATAATTCCACCTTTCCCATTCCTGCTAGCATTTGCCAACTTAATAAGAACCTTTACACACACTGATTTTGCACCAGCTTAATCAGAAGACACAATGATGGTCCCCTTTAGATTCATATCTGCCAACAGTTGACTGTGGGTTTTGCATACCAGTTAACCTCTACCGTCTTCATCTTGCTCATCTATATAAGTCCGTGTTGGGCTATGAACTGTGAGGTTGCTTAAATTCTAATATCTATGATTTTAAAGTATACCAAATCGCTTTTAGAAATTTCAGCCCAACTTTAAAAAATTAAATAAAAGGAGTGACTCAACTTAGTTTTTCTGAGCTATACTTAAGGGTGATATTATCTAATATGCACTCATACGTTCACCTTAGTAATTCAAATGTTGAAGGACTTCTTAATAATTATTGATTCAGCTGCCCCACTCCTAGAAGGGGAGCACTGGGAGGGCTGCCCACTTCCTGGCCTGCAGATGAACCACCATAGCTCCTGCATACCAACTCCATTTCAATGGGCTCTCCCAGCCTGACGTCAGACCCCTGGTGGTGACATGAGCACCCAGACAAATGCCTGCTGTCTGTTTTCCTCTACGGGGCTGTGGTTATGCTCAGCTAGTAGACTCTTCTCAGAGTCACCTACTTGTGGTTGCTTTTGATGAGTATTATATGTAAATATAACACACTGGACTCTTTCTAACACAACAATAGTTGAATGAAGCCCTTTTAAGGTATATTCTCCATTGTTCATTGTACCGTGGGGTTTACAAAATCAGTAATTCACATATCTGGGGATTGTTTCAAAGCTAAAGGTAAGAGAGTTCAACTTAGACCAAATTTAAAAAAAAGTAACTTGACTCTAGTACTTGTGATTACATGGCTGACCCCTGAAATGTTGTACATTTCATGAAATCATCATGTCACCTTTCTTTTAGCAACGATCTGCTTTGTTTCCAGGTGAATGAAATTTACCACGATGAGTCCCTTGGAGTGCATATAAATGTGGTCCTGGTGCGCATGATAATGCTGGGTTACGCAAAGGTAAAATGTCTTAAAATATGTGAACTATGAACGTGAAGGACTGGGCTGGCAAACAGAAGACTAAATTTCTGTAGCTCTAGCTACCATGTGGTATTAATGTCTCACAGAGACCTAACTGAGGAAGGGAAACTGCCACAATCAGCATGGATCTCCCAATCTGAGCAGATAATGATTTTTGTGCTGATCCCATTTGCTCTGCTTATCTATCTAATGGAGTCATAGGTAGTGATCCTGGCGCTAGGTATGACTATATGAGTGAAAACAAATGGATGCCATTGTGAGGAAAGAGAATTTCCTCAGTCTCCCATTATTGTCAAATTCATGAACCGTTTATTAATTCACAACATCTATGCTGAGTGCCTACTGTGTGTCAGATGCTTTCTAGGTGCTTTGAATATATCAGTGAAGAAAAATAGCAGAGATCCTTTCTCTCTCATGATTTGTTAAAATATTTTACATGTATCTTGTTCCACTTAAGAAAAATGAAGTATACAGTGGCTATTCACTTAGAAGAGCTTTAATCCTTTTTGAAAACAAAAAAGGTCAAAATGCACACAGTAGGAATTTCATATAATGTAACTAACTTCAGCTGGCTTTAAAATGGCAGTAGATGTGTCCTTGTCCTTGGAAATAATGGAATGGATAACCGTGGTTTCTTCCTTTGAGAAAGTGCCTAACTTGGCAATTTTCTTGATATTTAAGATTATGTGCCCCTTCCCATAATTAATCCTCCTGATTATGAAATACTAAGGAAATCATGCAGTTAGCAAACAGGAAAAAAATCCATGTGTTTGCATTTCATTATGTATTTAACACCCACTTATCATTTTCTGATGAAAGAGTGTCATTGATCTCTACTGTATTCCGTAAACCTGACCTACTTTGTGTTACTAACACTAAATACAAGTCAACTCCAGCTGGAGATGTTAACAGCCTTCAATTGGTTGTTATATGATTTGTTTGGAAAAGTATGTGATCAGCATGTAATAAACCAAGCTAATTTTATTCAGAATGTAAACACTGATAATGATATTTGCTGAAATGTAACAAAACTCTCAGCCGGTCAGGCAAGTAGAGACTAATTTGGGGTTCCAAATTCAATTTCTTATTCTATTAGAACTATTCCGGGAAGTATGGATACTGGGTTCTTGAAGGATGGGCCCTTTTCCCTCTGAACTTTTAACTCCTGATCACAATGTGGTAGTAGCAACATTCCAGGCCATGCCAATCCATTGCTTGTGACTTGCCAGATAAGAGTACATCTCTCTTCATCGCTCCGAGGTTAGAAAAAGGGGGAGTTGCTTTCTTCAGTGTAAGGTTTATGTAATTTGACCACCTCCCGAAATGAAGATTTGACCAGCTTTGCCAGCTCATTGAAGAATTTATATTCTTCACATTTGTTGATCAATTCTGGGCCAATAAAAATAAAAATAAAAATTTTAATTAAAGACCTTTCACTTTAACAACTGTGGATAAGTCTCACACCAGAATTGTTTCCTCTTTTTTTTTTTAATATCTATAAAACTAAGAAATCTGAGCTGAATTAGGAAATGGACTACTAGAATTCTTACCCCAATGATTAACATTGAGTTGCCCCACGATAGCAAATGTCAGAGTTACGTGTTCCCATAAATGTGTCAGTCACCTTTCACGCAGGTACCATCGATCATCATTCACATATCCTTCATGGGCATTTAGAATTCCCAAACAAGAGCAGATATATGCATAAGCCCTAAATAATATTATTGAACATCTTTGAAATATTGCACTTCCAAATGTTGACGTCAGAGCAAGTGATGAAAGGAAGCCTTTGGGAAAGTGTTAAGCACTTCTTCAACGCTCTGTTTCCTCTTAGTCCATCAGCCTCATAGAAAGGGGAAACCCATCCAGGAGCTTGGAGAACGTGTGTCGCTGGGCTTGCCAACAACAAAAGTCTGATCCGAACCACTCTGAACACCATGATCATGCAATTTTCTTAACCAGGCAAGACTTTGGACCTGCTGGAATGCAAGGTATTTCTATTAATATGCAGAAGAAAAACTTAAGGGCATGACTTTTAAAAAATAATCCTAAATCAAGTAGTCTGTTCAAATGTTCAGCTCCCTTTCCACCATGCACCACTTTCCACCATGCATCAGCCAAGCATACACTTTCTTTCTATTGCTTCCAGTGACTTCTGTGGAATTCACAATTCACAATGTTAATGCCACTTAAATGCTCTAATATATTATACTTGCCTTTAAAATAATGACTGTGCATTTGGGGTGTGGAGGGGATGCTGTAAAATGCAGTGTGATTTCCACTAACTGCTCAGAAAGGGAAAGGAGATGCCATGAGAAATGATTGCTGCCAAAGAGCTTTCTTCCAAAGTCAGCTTCCATTTATCTAATAAATTCTGATGTAGACTTCGGAAAAAAAGTGGACAGATGAGTTTCTTTTCAACGTTGATGGAATTTCTGGCTCCCTTTATCAGTACCATAATAGGAAGGACCATTCACTAAAAACAGAAAGACAGGGCTTTGTTGGTGGGCAGAACAGAATAGTAACCCCAGGCAGTTCCTTCCCTTAGGGAAGGAGAAAACGCAGACCCAGTGAATCTTTTTAGAGACCATTACCTGTGTGTGGCTTTCCCAAGAGAATGTGGTACAATGCTAGCAGCGAAATAATACTGCCTCTGTTTCCTGAAAAGCTCTTTTTTTTTCTTCCTAGGCAAAGGTCCAGTAGTAGTTCTTAATGGGCTTTCTCATAAAATGAAAATAAAAGTAATTGTTATTCTCTACAGGATATGCTCCAGTCACAGGCATGTGTCATCCAGTGAGAAGCTGTACCCTGAATCATGAGGATGGTTTTTCATCTGCTTTTGTAGTAGCTCATGAGACTGGCCATGTGTAAGTCACTGTTGACAGCTATAAAGCCAAAAAAAAGGTCTTTTCTTCCCTGCTTCTCTCAGTATTGTTCACACTTTGGGCAGAGTACATGCCAGCATGCAACTCGCATTCCTTGCCAAGTGTGAGGAGCTGAAAACAGGGAAGAGGTCACGCACTGAAACTAAATAAGTGACTCTGGCTTGCAGAGATACCCCTGTGCTTTCCATAGCTATGGGACAAGAAAGACATTTCTGTCAGATTATTCTCTATTTCACAGTCTCTGGGACTCCTCCGCAGAAGCCACGTTAATTTATAAAATGCATATTCCCCGAATTTATTTCCAAGATTGGAATCAAGCAAAATCCATGGCCCCTCTGATTCTTACCGGTGAGGTCTCACTTTTATTGTAGGCTGGGAATGGAGCACGACGGACAAGGCAACAGGTGTGGTGATGAGACCGCTATGGGGAGTGTCATGGCCCCCTTGGTGCAAGCAGCGTTTCATCGTTACCACTGGTCCCGGTGCAGTGGCCAAGAACTGAAGAGATACATCCAGTATGTCCCCTTCTGTGTGTCCTGAGAGCATTTATGTCGTAGCATAACACAGACGTGAAACTGTCTTTTAGGACCTCGATCTTAACCAAACTCCCAGTGAATGAGAATTATTGCTCATGATAAACATTTTCTTATAACTCAGAGCTTTTGGCACAATGATCCTGTAATGTAATCACAGTATTTTAAGCCGTAAGCCTAGAATTTAAGAGAATTTTTAACTGTGGTCTCCTTTTAGTAAACTCCTTATGGAATCTTTGACTGGGTGGTCAAACTTGAGTTGAGGATGAGGAGAGAGAGGACGGTCATGTGATACCTGCAGAGAGTGCCTCATTTTCCCTGTAGGATAGGGGCCGGGGTCTGTGCCACCATACTGTGTGGGATTCCCGCAAGGGTCATGAATAAGGCTGTCACCGTTCTACTGTATTCCAGAGTCATGTTTGGCTTCTTTGGGGGGATGAATAAGGATGATGGGTCTTTTCCTGAATGGAAGTGAAACCAAAAACCTTAAAAGGTATGACTCTGTGATCTTGCTATATGATTGGATGAAATTCCAGAGTCTGTAACCTAAGAATAGTTTTTCATTAGGCTGTGTTAAAAAAAAAAAAGAACATTTAATGACATGAAATATTTTCCTTTCTACAGTTCCTATGACTGTCTCCTTGATGACCCTTTTGAACATGATTGGCCCAAACTCCCAGAACTTCCTGGAATCAATTACTCTATGGATGAGCAATGTCGTTTTGACTTTGGGGTTGGTTATAAAATGTGCACTGCGGTATGTCACTCAGTCAATTGAGATTTTTGCATCTTGAAATCTATTTGCATAGCTCCTATTTGGTGAGCTTTATAGACACACTGGTGCAAGCAGAAGAGTATCTATCGATGACTTTGTGTTTGTTGTGTCACTGTGCTGAAGCTAAGAGCTTTGAATATATTATCTTATTTAATCCTTAGCAGACTAGAGGGGAGTTGGTATATTTTTACTTTACAGATGAAAAAGCCAAGATTTACAGAGATTAAGCAATTTGCTTAAATCACGCGTCTGGTCAGTAGGGGAGCTAGATATTGAAACTAAGATTGTCAGGCTATAAAGCTTTATGCTCTGTTGCTCCCTTAGTTTTTGTGACCTTCGGAGATGGCTTCTAAGCCTTCATTTGGTTGCTTTTCATTAGTTTGTTTGCCAGGATTTCATGTAGCTGTGACCATAGGGAAGGGTCATCCTCATATATTCTTATGTGAGAGTCCTATGGTATAGCATGAAGGTCAGGAATATGGGTTTCATACTCAGGCTAGGTGGGTTGTCAGAATCTGGATCTCCTACTTACTAAATAGATGAGTTTGAGCACTTTATTCAATCTCTCTTAGTTTACTTGGGTGTAAAATATGGATAATGATAGTATTTATCTCGTAGAATTGGGATCAGGATTAAATTTGATACCATAATTACAGTGCTTAGCACAATGCAGGCACATGGTAAATGGGGTCCAGTAAAGCCAGTCCTCCATGTGGCTGTGCACATTAGGGCTATGTTTCACTAAATTTCTACATTGAGCTTTAGTAGTTCATTAAAAAAGGCAGGGGGGAGAAAGGAGGGGCTTTTTATATGTTGGAGCAAGCTTTATATGTTAGAGCAAAAAATTAAGTATTTCAAGATATTGAAAAGAAGTTGATCGCTGTTTGAAATCTTCCATATAGAGCTGTCTGCAGCCATTTGGTCTGTGTATAAGGTACATGCTGTCAGCGCCTCATTACCTGCGTTAATGCTTTCGACCTGAGAATTCTAAAGCTTTGGCTCAATGTCATGGAAAAGTACAATTTCTACATTAAGTAATAGGGATTAGAACCAAAAAAAAAAAAAAAACCCAGGTCCAAAATGAGTACAATTTAAAAAAATAAAAGCTGTGACCATAGGCTATATGCAGGTAATTAGTGCTGTAAACAATAAATATGTGGATAAACTGGTATTTTTTTTTTTTCAAATCTAGATAATGGTAAGATATTTCTAGTTACAAAGAGATCAGACAAGTAAAGACCACACACAAATATGTGTGCTTCCACATCCATTTGGATATTATAATGTGGTGTTTTAGGAAAACAAAAACATTCTCACAAATAAGAATACTAAGACTCTAGTCTGACTGTTACTATCTCACTTATAACCTATAACCGTAACTAAAGCCTTACCTTATAACTTTCAGTCTCAGTCATGGATTGTTTTGAGGATTAAATATATGGAAAGTATGTTATAAACTACATGAATGTATTGAGATTTTGTTACACCTAGGACACCTTATCTCGTGTAGCAAGACTTATAAATATTTTCTGCTTTTAATCAGCTCAGTATTGTTTATAATCTGGCCAGTTCATAACTACAGGGATAAAGAGAAGCAGTTTTGATAACTTGAGAGCTGTAAAACCATCTTAATAAGTTTTCATATTTAAAATGGTCATAATATTTACAAATTCTTTAAAATTCCCATATTGTCTGAAAACCATAAAATAGAAATGGTATGCAGAAATGTTGAAGTCAGCCAGAGAGTCGCAGACAAATTATTGTTTATCATTGATATTTTAGAAAAGCAGAATAAAAGTATTCTTTCCTTGGAATTAATTCTTAGGCAGTATTTTTTTTTTCTTATCATGCCACAACTATGACTGTTAATTTAAAATTAAAACACCCAAGGAACATGACATGAAGAAAGTGTCTAGAAGATACTCTCAGATATATGTTGGTATGACATGCCATCTCTATTTCATTGAGATCCTGATTCTCTCTTCCAGTTCCGAACATTTGACCCATGTAAACAGCTGTGGTGTAGCCATCCTGATAATCCCTACTTTTGTAAGACAAAAAAGGGACCCCCACTTGATGGGACTGAGTGTGCTGTTGGAAAAGTGAGTATATCTATTTATACAATGAAAATCTAATCTAGGTTTCATCACCATCATCTTTAGAAACCTGGAAAATTATGACCCTTGCTGTAGTCATTCTTATACCAACCATGGTGTATGGGGTTTCATTATGATAATGCAGTAGCATTGTTTCCTAGGGCTTCGATGGCAAATTACCACACACAACCTTGGTTCCTGAAAAAAACAGAAATGATATTCTCTTATAGTTCTAGGAGCCAGAAGTCCAAAATCAGTTTCACTGAGCCAAAATAGTTGTGTGGATCATACTCTCTCCAGAGGCTCTAGGGGAGGATCTCTTCTTGCGTCTTCCAGCTTCTGGGGGCTGCCTGCATTCCTTGATTTATGGCTGCACCATTCCAGTCTCTGCTTCTGTGGCCACAGTGTCCCTTTCTCTTCTGTGTGCAAATTTCCCTCTGCCCCTCTCTTAAAAGAATACAGGTGCTGTGCTGGCATTTAGAACCCACCTGGATAATAATCCAGGATCACCTCTCCATCTCAAAATCCTTAACCAAATCACATCTGCAAAGACCATTTTCCAAATAAGGACATTTACAGATTTAGGGGATTAGGACCTACCATCTTTGAGACCACTGTTTGGCTGTTCCTGATAGAATAGGAAGCAGCAGTTCAGCAGAATATCTGGGCCCCTGCTAACGGGATTTGATTTACTTGCTGGCGTCCCACTCCTTGTGAAAGTTGTCCAGAAATAAAGTCATGTGAATTTATACAGAAGATTTGGCCTTGTTCCTTGGGGAAAGATGCCCAGCGGTTTTAAATCTCAAATTGTGTAGTCAAGATTGAATGCTCAGAAAGTGGCCAGGGGCCAATCTACGCTACTCATAAGGGGAAAGATCACCAAACCCAAAACAAAGACATGTTAAGAACTCAAGTTGAAGAGCCATGACTAGTTTGGAAATAAGATACTGTAGACAGGACTAAAAGCGGCAAGGAAGATTTATGTAGCTTTTAGTTCTTTTAAAGCCATTTAGAGCTCTACTTCAAATGTGTATGAACTGTATTTGCTCTGGGAATTACAAGCATAAAAATGATAATAATAAAAATAAAATCTGCCATTATGGGTGTTTAAACTTTGTTAGGTATTATGCTAAACATATTACATACAGTGTGTTGCTCTGGAAAAATTCAATGTTACAAACTTTTGACTAAAAAAACAAGAGCAACAATGAGTTGATTCATTTTTGCTTTATGAAAAATATATCCTGTAAATCAACTCTGAACATCCAACTTCTCTAAATATATTTGTGTTATGTTTAAATTTACCAAATCTGAGTATTAAGAAACATTTTTATTGTAAGTAGGACAAAAAAGGAAGTCAAAATGTTGAAAGGGAAAAGAACTAATACCTGTTGAGGACCTGCTCTGTCCTAGGTACTATAAGCTAGGTGCCTCTGTAGTATCAAGGTTCAATAGTTCCCATTTAATTACTTCCTGGTCAGTTGGTCTTACCCTCCTCATGATCATTTCTGGGTCTCAATATTCCTGATCTAAAGATGTAAAGATAACAAATGACCTATCTATCTCTCAGAATCATTGTGATTAGAAAATTTAGAAACATACCTAAGTGTTTTGAACACTGTATATGTTTAGATATGTTAATTAATTCCAAAGTTAAGGCATATATTTTTTAAACAACCCTGGTAATCTAGCTAATGAGGGATGAAGGGTAGAATACTTCCTACTATGCAAGTTGGGGCCTCATATCATTCTTAATGGTTTTGTTTGATATTCACTGTAAATGTATCATTTAAAAACTTGTCTGAGTGAGTGATTTTTTTTTTTCATTTTATACTTAAAAATGCAAGTCTACATTATCCTCTATAGGGTACCTTATTGTTATAATTGAGCTGGGTTCATTTTAAATGCATTTTTACCTGGGGGCAGAAAAGGAATAAAGGCCTTTAACTGGTGGTAGTTGTGTAATAACTTGAGCTTTGGCTTAGGCATGATTTTCATAATTGCCTTTTGTCATTTTCCTCAGTGGTGCTATAAGGGCCACTGCATGTGGAAGAATGCTAATCAACAAAAACAAGATGGCAACTGGGGATCCTGGACCAAATTTGGCTCCTGTTCCCGGACATGCGGAACTGGTGTCCGTTTCAGAACGCGCCAGTGTAATAATCCCACGTGAGTAAACTCCTGTAATTCTAGTTATTTTTGGGTAGACCAGAAAATGCTCCAGTATTCTGTTATTAATATTCTGTTTCACGAAGTACATGTCAAACACAAAACATGAAAATTAGGGTTTTAAGTGTCTATTTGGGATAAATCTCCATTCATCAATCTTGTGAAGAGTCGTCAATGGCGAAGTTGAGGCTCAAGCAAAGATTAGAGATTTTGGAAGCCGTTGCTATTTAGAAGTCTTCAGGAGCTAGGCAGGGAAGGCCCGTCCCTGTGCTGTTAAGGCCTGGGCCCCAGTGCTGGGAGGGACACTGCAGGAAGCCCAGGTGTGTCAGCCTGTCAGCGCCGGGAGCAGCTCCAGCCGGGGGCTCACTCCCTCTGGGGTTAGGAGAGCAACACAGAGGAGCAGGACCACAGAAAGATGGTGAAAGAAGACCAAGGAACTGGGGGAACAGCTCCCTATTCACTCACTCAGACTAAATATAGTGAATCCCTCTTGTGTGCTCAGCAAACCTTAGGACCTTCTTTCTGGTCTAGGGTTTACCATGTAAGGAAAGCGCCTTCTTTAGTCTCCGGCAGCAGGATGGTTCTGAGAAAGTTTTTCATAAAAAATATCAAATGTCACATACCTGTTTTCATGGGAAGAGATGCTGGTAGTGTTAGTGGGAGTAATATAAACGATAAAAATTATCATAAGGGCAGCTAAAGTTCACCATGAGCCATGCTCTGTTGTAAGTATGTTAAATATGTTAACGTATGCAGTCCTCTGCATGTTTCTCTAAGAAAGAGGGGATTATTTTTCTCATTCTGCATAGGAGAAAACTAAGACATAGAGCTGTGATCAAATGTCTTTGGGTTACATGTACATGTTTTATGCATGGGAGAAAATATAATTTTCCTCGGTCCAGACATATGTTTTTTTAAAATTTCTTTATATATTTCACTGTGCATTCAAAATATACCGTTTGAAATGCTGACTTAAGTTGAGTTTTTGGTCCCCACTTCCCCACCCCGTCCCAGACAAACACACATAGGGGGAGGATGGTGCTTTTGGAGAGGGATGGAAATTAGGAAGCATGAGTTCATTCCCTTTGTGCCCATAGCTCAGCAGCTCTGGCTTTCTGCCTTCCACACTGTGTCTGCAAGCTTCAACTGCTGGCCCAGAGCCAAAGGGCCTTTTTCAATGTTGTCTTTTCTTTTAGGCCCATCAACGGTGGTCAGGATTGTCCTGGTGTTAATTTTGAGTACCAGCTTTGTAATACAGAAGAATGCCCAAAACACTTTGAGGACTTCAGAGCGCAGCAGTGCCAACAGCGTAACTCCCACTTCGAATTCCAGAATACCAAACACCACTGGTTGCCATACGAACATCCCGACTGTGAGTAGATGCTCGCTGTCTTTCCCACTGTGTGGATGGGGACTCAGAGTGTAAGCCTTGTCAACACCAATCCCTGGGACTCTGGGTCCTTACTTGGTAAATTAGAAAACTTGGTGTTTATAGGGGTAAGTCCTGCTGGGTTTCCAAGAACAAGGCTAGCGTAGTCCTTTCTCTAGAGAGGTGAGGACTGTGGGCTAGTTCCTGGCCAACGGCATTCCCACTGTCACTGCTGGAAAGACCCGTGGAGACATGTTGAGTTTCCTCATTTGACTGACATCCTTCTACTAGGAAACGCTCTAGAATACTGTGATCTTTCCTTTCCGAATAACCAGGGAAACACCACATTTCCTTTAGAACTGAGAAACAAGAAGATCATGACTTGAGAACAAAAGGCACGTCATAACCTTTTACTTTTGTACCGTTACCCTAGTTATTAGAAAAGACACTTGGGGATTCCCTGTTAGCGTTTCACTTCATACCTCTGAATTTTTTTTTTTATTATGTTATGTTAGTCACCATACATTACATCATGAGTTTTTGATGTAGTGTTCCACGATTCATTGTTTGCATATAACACCCAGTGCTCCATGCAGAACGTGCCCTCTTTAATAGGAATGTCTCACCGTACTTCGTAGTTGGGTGGATGAAACAAAATAGTGACATGGTTACCATATGACTCAATACACTGACGAGTTCAGTTTAAAAGCTGTTTTAAAGGAAAGATTGCATCCACACAGGAATTCCAAGTTGCCATGCATTAAGAAGAAATGCATTAATTTTTATCTGTTTCGGTGAAGCGAGTCACATAAATTATATTACATTTAACTAATGAGATCCTACATGAGGCATAAACCATCCTAGGTCATCGGTTCAAACAAAAGAGAAACGCTTTTAATTCTCTAAGTGTCACTAAAATGAAATTGGTTCTGAATTAAAGTTTATTAAAGAGCTGTGGTTAAATCCGTGGTTGACATCCAACCTGCTTTGCCTGGGACAGTCCCAGTCATTCCTGTGCAGTTATTAATTCAGCCACTTTTCACTCTCAGAAGTTTCACAGTTTAGATCAGTTGTAAGCCAAGTATCTATCCTTTTCTGCTACTCTTTCTTTTATTTATTCATACAATGTTTTGTTTTCAGGACATCGTGCGGAAACTCTGTATTTTAAAAATAAAATCACTGTAGTGTGCAAATATGTCACTTTATGTACATGGTCGATTTAATCCTCCATCTTTGCAGCCAGGAAAAGATGCCACCTTTACTGCCAATCCAGAGAGACTGGAGATGTGGTGTATATGAAACAGCTGGTGCTGGATGGAACGCACTGTTCTTACAAAGATCCGTACAGCATATGTGTGCGGGGAGAGTGTGTGGTGAGTTCACATGGCATCCCTGGAAGCTTCCTGCGCCGTTGTGCAATTCTGCTTTGACATTCGTTCACCTGCATGTTTTCAAAAGATCTTAACCCCGTCTCATCTGTAAAATCACATTAAAATGAGAATCTAGGACTAGCTGAGGAGGCCTAAACCAAATGCGGGAGAAATTTTCACTTTTCACATCAATGTTTGGCCATTGGCAGAATCGAGATTTAAATATGGTTTTGTCTTCTTCCAGCCAAATGCCTTTTCTAAATTACTCTGATCCCTCTGGTTGGGGATACAACAGCTCAGGATGGATAGTGCCTTTTTTGCTTTGAGTATTTTACTAGTAGTCATCTACTTTTCCACTATGGAGCTGTTTTCAAAAACGCAATGCTAAGTGTATTTTATCTTTTATTTAAAAAGTAATAGAAATTCTCTCTCCCCCACTGTCTCTCCTGCTCTCTCTCTTACTTTCCAATTGATTCTAAGTTTAAACACTGAATTCCACCTCAGAACAAAAGAGGCGAAGATGCAAAAACCGGGTTTTGCCCTACTGAGACTCTTTTTTATAAAAAACTGCAGTTGACTTTCTTGTTCATGTTCCCGAGTTGAATTGACATGAAATCAGCGTTATTTACTGAACACGTAACTCCTCTCTGTTTCTTCTTCACTTCAGCACAACCAAAGTGTTGTAGGAATGAATCTCAAGAATGCAGAGACTTCGCATTTGAAATGAATTTCCCCTGAAAGTAGAATCTGACTTTTGTCCATCTCTCACCCTCCCACAGTACATCAAACGTGTGGTCATCATTGTCTCTGCCCGTTTTCATTCCAAACTTCTGAGTGCAGTGGCCTATCATGTCCCCTTACCCTGCGCTGATTTCCATGAAGGGGCCTGCCCCAGTTCAGAAAACCTTCCGTGGTTCCCTGTTAAAGTTTCTGTGAAAATGTAAACTCTGCCTGATATTCGAGGTCTTTCGTGGCCTGTGCTTTGCAAATCTTTCACTGTTCTTCCCCTCTCGTACAGTACTAACTTTCCATTGGCTTAAACATGGCTTCAGTATTGCTCTCAGAACCCACTTTCCATGAGCATACAATTTCCATGGCTCTGTTTTTATCCCTCTGCATTCTTGAAATGCCTTTTGACAGGGCCCTATGAAAATATCCAGCCCTTCGTAAAGTTTTTTTTGTTTGTTGGTTGGTTTGGTTTGTTTTTAGTTTCAGAGGTAGAGTTTAGTGATTCATCAGTCTTATATAATACACAGTGCTCATTACATCGTGTGTCCATCACCCAGTTCCCCCAGCCCCTCATCCCCCTCCCCTCCAGCAACCCTCAGCTTGCTTCCTAGAGTTAAGAGTCTCTTACGGTTTGTCTCCCTCTGATTTCGTCTTACTTTATTTTTTGTAAAGTTTTGTTTTGCATCCCTAGCCAGCTTATAAAGCTTATGCTAATGCCCAGCTCATCGTTTTATTACTCATTTTTCCAAATAGGAGAGCAACAGGGGAAAAACACTTTTTGTCTTTTTGTCTTCTCAGCATCAATGACAATATCTGTGCTTAATAAATGTTCGATGGGTCATGACTATGTGTGATGGGGTAAATATTTCGTTAGACTGGGGGAATGTATCCTAGAGTAGATTTTAACCTAGAGTACAAGTCATTTGACTTCATAGTAGTTCTTCAAAAAGATTGAGGCATTAAAAAAATCAGAGCTTGAGTCAAGGTTTGGTCAGACTATGTCACTGTGGGCTCACGATAAAACAAATGGTTTGTCCTTGTCTAGGATGCTGACCTTCACTTGGCACATTGAAATTAGTCACGTTTAACATCTTCTCTTTCCAGAAAGTGGGCTGTGATAAAGAAATCGGTTCTACTAAGGTTGAGGATAAGTGTGGCGTCTGTGGAGGAGATAATTCTCATTGTCGAACCGTAAAGGGGACATTTACCAGAACTCCCAAGAAGCTTGGTAAGATGGGGTCTCTCATGAATCGGGTATCCTTCTCCGTGATTTATACTTTTTGGGACTTCTTTTAGGAATGTAACATTTTCCCTATAAACATAACAAAAAATTAGCTGCTGATTTATTTTTATTCAGATTACCTTTTCTTTTCTTTTTTTTTAAAGATTTTATTTATATATTTGAGAGAGAGAGGGAGAGCAAGCACGTGAGAGACAGAACGAGCATCAGCGGGGGGAGAGACAGAGAGAGAGGGAGAAGCAGACTCCCCAGTCTTTGGGGAGAACGAAGCAGACTCCCCACTGTTTGGGGAGCCCGACGCGGGGCCCCAGCATCATGACCTGAGCTGAAAGCAGACGGTTAACCGAATGAGCTACCCAGACACCCCAGATTGCCTTTTAAGGAACTAAAAACCAAAAACAAAAATAAAAACACTTGGACTGAATTCATACTCCATGGCATCCATGATGAAAGAGTGTCTACTTAATTTAAATAAGAAACAAATAAAATCAATATCAATTATAGTAGTTAGCTAAAATATGTTTTGTTTTATTTTGTGTTTTTATTTGTTTGTTTGTTTATTTTATTTATTTATTTATTTTGAGAGTGAATGAGAGAGTGTGTATGCAAGCGGGGAGGGGCAGAGGAACAAGGAGAGAGAATCCCGGGCAGACTCCCCACTCAGTGTGCAGCCCAGCTCAGGGCTTGATCTCCCGACCTCTGAGATCATGACCCGAGCAGAAATCAAGAGTCGGACGCTTAACCGACTGAGCCACCCAGGTGCCCCTATTTTGTGTTTTTAATAAAACACATTAGACCTACTTATTAGAATTGAGGCTTATTTTGAATTTTCTGTTCACATAAACTGTTGTTCAGAAGTTACAAAAAAAAAATCACAAAATTTTAAATACAACTTTTAAAATATTGCATGAGCTTTGCTTCTTTTATTTTAAAGGTGAACAAGTTTATCCTATCTATAAATCTACAAATCTAGACTCCATATTTCACATGATTTTAAAAGTTTTATATTACACAAAATTAGGTACACAACCAAAAACAACCCTGAGGTATGACTGTTTGTGTGTGTGAATGTTAGTGTTTATTTTAGAGTCAATGCCTGGACTTAGGCATACAGTGAAGTTTCAGCAGATGGGGAAAAAAAAAAAACAGACATAATATGTAAAATTATGAGTAGTTTCATAATCGTTCACTGGAATTTTCATAAGAGATTTGGATACAAACATTTATTACGGAATGATCTGTTTTAGTTTGTGACAAGTATTATTCAGTTATTCAATAAGCATTTATGGGGAAAATGTCTCTGGGAATTCAGCATTTAAAGATACATTTGATGTGGTGCTTCCCTTGAGAAGCTTCTCTTTCATCATCCCCATTCAGTTGGTATAGTCTCTGGTAAAATGACAAAATAAGACAAAACAAAAATAAAGATAAGAAACTGATTTACTTTGAGCACATTGTCATGGCGGTGATTTTCCCTTTTAGAAGAAGAGAAAGTATAAAAAAGGTAGTCTTCATCCAAATGGAATAATTCTCTAGTTCTTTGTACTCTTGTTAGACCTCAGCTACCCCAGCGCAAGCCAAGTGCACACAGACCAGTTTTGCTCTTTGACACATTGAGTGGGGCAGAGAGCTAGGTCACTCCAAAGTGTCTTTCGTTACTGATGGTTTTGATATTCCTGTGTGATCATTTAATAGTTAAATGGTTAAAAAACAAATATTGCCATTTCTGGCTGATGATACTACTTTAAGAACATTCACAGAACTAAAATGATATATTGTGGTTTTGGTGGAGTAACATATAATTTTCTTCATCTTATTGTGAAGCAATTAACTGTGCTTTCTCTATGGCAGCTATATTATTCTTTTTGGTATGAAATCACTCATATTATTTTATTTCCAGAGTAAATTAATGTAAGGAAAAAAGTTTTTGCCATTAATCATCCATCCATTAATCATCCATTCTGTGGTATGAGGTCGTGGTGCGTTTTTTTCAGATAAGTCAAAAATTAGACTAAACCTGCAACTCAAGGTCAGGAGAGAAGAAAGGTTTTCTCAGTCATACAGATTCAGACTGTTCAAAGATAATCTAACATCCATTTCTTTGCACTGGTGTTGTCATCATAGTCACTCAATAGACTAATTAACGTTTTCCAACAGGGAAACATTTAAGCAAGAGGTGCCATACAGAATTCAAGTTGCTGGAAAGTGAAATCTGCAAGTATTCAACTTCCAATCACCTTTATCATTTCTCATTCATTCTTAGTCTTACTTTCATTGACTATTAACTTTTTATTGGCATTAGCTAACTATTAAAAATGCATTTTGACTTCAACACATAAAATTACCGATTATTTGATATCTTACCTAATAGAATCTATATAACTTATAGTATAGTCAATGAAACAGCAAGACTTTGATAAACATGAAACCTTCACTAATTAAAAACATTCTATTTAAGGGAAGACAAGAGGCGCCTTCACTTTACCCAAAGGAGCTCGTAATATTTCTCTTGCTGAAACAAGGGAAGCTAAAAATGTACTGGGTAAGTTGTAGCAAACTGCAGAAAGATGGGCATCCATAAATGGCATCAAGCTGTTTTGCTGTGCTTGGTCGGCATCTTAAACATGTTCCGTCTAGCCATTGCACACTCAGACAAACATGCTGCGGTTCCTGGACTCGACTTTACCCAGACTCAGGTACTGAAAACCCCGACCCCAAAATGACTATGCCATTGAGTTAAGACAGTAATAAATATTGGGAAAAGGTTGAGTAAATGTACCCACAGGTAGATATTTATTGTCCATATGGAAATGACAAACATACTTCTTTCTGAGAACATTGGCAATTGTGTATTTATAACTGAATTTCTGTCACACTCATCCTGTAGTGTGTGAGTTGAATGTTTCATATGTAAGGTGTCAGTTGCAGCATCTCCCTATATTAATTTATATTTCCTGGATAAAACGTCTTGATTTCTACTTGTCCTATTGTTGATTTAAAGTTAGGATCTTAATTCTAAGTGATCTTAAGATAATTTTTAGGACATGTGATAATACTAAGATTTGTTTCATATGACATTGACTGTAATAGGATTGATACAAGATTTTATAACCCAAGGCAATCAATTAAGCATATTGATTTAATGATTTCTAGATTAGAAGATTGAGTTTAGGGCACATTTTTAAGGCAGTGTAAGTAAGACATAACTTGCGGCATTTTCCAACCAAATGGTTTGGTCAAATCTAAAAAATATACTTTAAAACTTTCCCATAATAAAACTTGTTCAAGGCTTTAAAATTAATGGCTGATCACAAGAAAAATGAAAGCCACTCACTGATCCTTGTTTTGAAATCTCTTTAGAACAAAGCAGGCTTTCAATATGAAGATATTTCATTAATTAGAAGTTTAGCTATCTATACTTGCCCTTAAGCTTTTAAAATAATATACAGACAGGTAAAATATCTCAAAAAGTTCACCAACGAAGTATGCTAAAAACTGGCCCCACTTCAAAAGGGTGGTTTAGAAAACTAAAATAGTGTAATGTATAAACTTGACAAATCACTATGTTGTACCATGTTGTGCACCTGAAACTAATGTAACATTGTGTGTGTCAGCTGTACTCAAAAATAAATAAATAAATAAATTTAACAGCAATGACAACAACAACAGAAAACCTAAACTCACATAGAGGGACACAGGAAATTTGCCTGAATTGTTGTTGACACAATTCACAGTTCAATACAAGATAAATGACTGATAGGTTAGAAACAAGATCAACTCCCCCCCTCTTAATACCTTTAAAAAAAAAAAAAAAAGAAGGGTTTCCTCTAATCTCATACCCATTGTCACAAAAACGACCAGTGCTTTGAAGTTCATTCCTGAAACTGCTTCTTTGAGTTTATGGATGCCCTCTTCTGCATGCAGAAGCAGTAAGAATTTCATGCTCGGCTAACCATGGTTGTTGCTTTTGTTTTCTTCTTTGCTTTCTCCGATATTTACTACACATGCAAAGGGTACCTTAAGATGTTTGATATACCCCCGGGTGCTAGACATGTGTTAATCCAAGAAGACGAGGCTTCTCCTCATATTCTTGGTAAGTGTTTCTGTCTGCTGGCTTTGCTTTAGCATGCACTTAGAGAAATGTCAAAGAAATCATATAGAGAGAGAGGTATATGTGTGTGTAGACGTATGTGGATCTGTATGTATATGTGTATATATACATAGATACGCAAGATTCGGAATTCCATATAAATCATTACTATGTGGTTTTTGTTGGTCATTTCTCCCCACTCTTCTTTCTTTAAAATAAAAAATATTCAAAAATAGAGCTTTAATTTTTGGTGAAACCTGGGTTGGTTCATTATTTATATGAAGAAAGGTTATTTAACAAGTTTATTATGCATTTTTGCTCTGTATTAGGGGATGAGGAAAATAAATATGTTAATAAAATGCACTAAATTAAGGAAGAATATCAGAAAAAAAATTTGCCATAGTTATGT
This sequence comes from Zalophus californianus, assembly GCF_009762305.2. Lineage (NCBI taxonomy): Eukaryota > Metazoa > Chordata > Mammalia > Carnivora > Otariidae > Zalophus > Zalophus californianus. The sequence continues at coordinate 57,602,192 of NC_045596.1, read as the reverse complement.
TGGCAAATTAGTTCTGATATTTTGGTTGATGCCATACTATATGCCTCTCCTTACTTTTATTGCATTTTAAGTTCTTTTACTGAAAAGCCAGTATCTGTGATGTGTTGAGTTTCTGCCTGACACATGCAGATCCATTTGCATGGCTGTTAAGAATTCTTTTCCTCCTTTATGAGAGGATCACATAAAAATGTCATCCTAAAGGGTTTGTTTTCAAAGTGTATGTACAAATGTAAGCATGACTTCCACAGATTCCCTGACCTATTAAAGCACGAGGAAGTTCTCTGAAATGAAAGCATCATCTGTCAACCCCATGAAAATTTGTCTCAAATTGCTTTTCTTTTAAATGTGTGACTTAAAAAATGAATTATTTTATGGTGTTTCATAGAATTTTTTTTAGTATTTAAATTAAATTCACTACTAGATTCCTTAATGATCTAGCAGTCAGCCATAGTTCTTTTTCCAATAATTCATATTCCTTATTTTTTGTCCTAGAACTCAGATTATTAACTCTGGAAACATGAGATAGTTTAAAAAAACTCAAGAGGAATAAATGTATTTAACTAAAATTACTCATGTTATCTACACATTTTCAGGAATGGTAATAACATGAAATTTTATTTTCTAACTGATTATATGCTGGTAAATACCTGCCAACTTTGAAATCCAATTTGTTATGTTTTATCTATTAGAGAAAGCATTTTTAAATAATATATAGTAGATCAATAATGCATTAAGAACTCTATCACCAATAGACAGCTTTTTCTAGCCATATCAAGTAGGGACGTGGCCTTGGAATTTCACAGACATAAGAACTAATTGTTTGTTGGTCTAAAAATTAGTTCAACTATGTTGGATACCTATCAATACTTTTACTAACTTGGAAGAGATAACACAGTAGCACATTATGTTATGTGCTATCCTAGCATAAATGATTTGTGTTAATGATTATAGAAGTATCCATAATTTTCTAAATATGCCCAGCTTTCTGAGGAAATATACAGGAATGGGTTAGAAACTGTTAACCTCTTTGACAGTCCTTTCAAATGGGAATATTTGTCGATTTTTATCTCCCTTATTTAACCATCTTGCTATTGTTTTTGACTAGTTAGGAGTGCTGCTTGAGGATTTTGAAGGCCAAATGAAGGGAATGGGAGTCATATCAGAACTAACACTCATTTTGATTGCTTTGATGCTAATAAACAGTCTTTCATTTATAGAAAGGGATAGACTTGCTGTGGGTCATCAAACCTGTAATATGATCAAATAAAATGTATGCTGGTTACCCATTTTTCTCCCTCTAGCTATTAAGAACCAGGCTACAGGCCACTATATTTTAAATGGCAAAGGAGAGGAAGCCAAGTCGCGGACCTTCATAGATCTTGGTGTGGAATGGGACTATAACATTGAAGATGACATTGAAACTCTTCACACAGATGGACCTTTACACGATCCTGTTATTGTTTTGGTATGTGGTATTACAGGCTTACTATGTAGTTGGTTCTATAATTTTATAATTAATTTATCTGAAAACACTTTTATCTTGAACATTGAATAGTTAGTTACTTGTTTTTTATAATTCCATTTATCTGTCCCTCTCTACTCTTTGTGCAACTTTGTCATATATTTTATTATATGTACATTATAAACCCAATAACGTAGTATTATGATTCCTGACTTCCAGTAATCCATTATCTATTAGAGACAAAAGATGAGATAGATTTTTATATTTACCCACATAGTTACCGTTTCTGATGCTCTTCCCTCTTCCCTGTAAATCTGACTTTCCATCTAGTATCATTTACCTTTGATATAGAGAACATCCTTTAGCATTTCTTGCGGTGTGGGTGTGCATGCTAGCAAAGAATTCTCTCAACTTCCAATTATCTGAAAATATCTGTATTTCACCCTCATTCTTAGAAGATATCTTCAGCAGGTATAAACATTTTGGTAGCTAGTGCTGTGTGTGTGTGTGTGTGTGTGTGTGTGTGTGTGTGTGTGTGTTAGCACTTTAAAGATGTTTTTACGCTGTTATAGGGGAGTTGAAGGAACTGGAGGGCCGATTAGGGAGGTAGATGTGACCACGGGGTGCCAGCAGTGCGCCCTGGCTTTATTGCCCCCTTAACAGGTTTGCAGGTCGGCCACCAGAGAGAGGCAGAAGGGAACTCCTGGGACAGAAGGGATTGGAGAGGGGGTGTTTTTGGTGCGGTGATGTCAATCAGCAGCTCAGTGGGGAGTCTGCTCTGAGAGCTCCTGAGAGCAGCAGCAGCTTGGGATCCTTACAGCCGCAGACCCCTCTATAGTTAGCAAATGGCCAGTGCAGTTTCATCAGGGTTTGCTAAGCAAGCAGGTTCTAACAGGCTAAAAATATGCCTGTTTGGGCTGGATTGAAAAGAACTGGGTATGTAAAACTTTGAGTTTGGTGCCAGCGGGCTTCTGAGCTAAAGGCTCTCAGCCTGCTGTGAAGAAACAAACAAAGTAGGGGCCAACGTACAGGAACTATCTTTCGACTCATAACGTTTGTCTTCTACAACCCATCATTTATGATGAGAAGTCAGCCCCATTCATATTGCTCCTCTGCATGTGAAGCATCCACTTTCCCCGACTGCTTTTTAAAGATTTTCTCTTCATCTTTTTGTTTTGTTTCATTGTTTGTCAAGCCATTTGACTGTGATATGCTTAGTTTGTGAGGTTCTTTGTGTCTGGCTTGGGGTTCACCAAGCATCTTGGTGATCTAAGTTGATGGGTTTTTGTTGTTGTTGTTGTTGTTGTTGTTTTACACCAAATTTGTGTTGATTTTCCATTGTGTGCCAAGTGTGTTTTTCCCCCATCTCTCACTCCTAGGACTCATTTACACATATGCTAACCCAGTTGAAATTGTTCCATACGCCTTCTGGGCTTTGTCCATCCTTTTGTAATCACTTTTTCTCTGCTCTTCAGATTGGATAATTGCTATTGAGCCGTGTTCAAGTTCGCTGACTGTGTCTTATGTGGTCTCCAATCTGTTGTTGAGCCCATCCAGTAAATTTTTCATGTCAGATGGTGTTCTTTTCCTTTCTAGAATTTCCATTTGGTCCTTTTTTTTTTTTAAATAAAAAAGTATCGTTTCCATTCCTATGCTGAGATTTCCATATATTTCACTCATTATGTCTAACGTTTCCTTTAAGTCCTGTGTCTTCATGTTGTCTGTTTCTATGGGCTGCTTTTTTTTTTTTCCTGGATTATGAGTCACATTTTCCTGCTTCTTACAATTTTTTAAGTGTATACTGGAATTATAGTTAAGTGTATACCAATTATATAGTTGGTAAGTTGTAGGGCATTTGGTTGCCTTCTTTACAGGCTGTGGGGTTTTGTTCTGGCTGTCATTTCCTCCTGATCTGTGAAGCCTGATGTATTCTTTGTTAGGGCTGATCTGTTTCAAGTTTGTCCTTATTCTTATAGCATGGCCTTTTTGATGCTTTAGCTGAATACCTGAAGTGTTAGCGAGGCCTCTTCATCTGGCTAGATAAGAACTCCTATCTCCCTAGCACCACCGGACCTTGGGTGTCTCTGTCCTGCTCCCAGCCCCACAGCAGCTATTCGCTGGTAGACAGCATGGTGTCTTGGCCTGGGCATGCACAGACCAGCCTTCCGTCTAGGATGCATGCAGCTTCTGGGTCATCCCTCTGTGCAGCCCCTTCTTCTTTAGGGCCCTCCCTGCAAGTTCCAAACCCCACTCTCCATCTCCTCAGCTCCTTGAGACTACTGTCTTGGCTTAGGCTCGTGCTCCCTGTGCAGGGCCCACAACCTGACCCTGTCAGGAAGCCAGGACCTGGCCCATTTCTCTTTCTCACAGCATCACTGTTCTTCGCTGTATTATTCATTGCCCTCCCCCACAAAAAAATTCCCTCATCTGTTCTGTCCAGTTTTATTGTTTTTAATATCAGCAAGGCAACTCTATTACTCCTTCATGGATGAAAGCAGAAGACATCTACCTGGTTTGAAGAATACTGTTGGATTCTGTATGTAATTTATCAAATTATAAAAAATATTATCCTAATTTAAAACCAAATATCCCCACTCAATCCCAAGGATGTTTTTTCTTTCTTTGAAAATTATTTGGCAAAGTGTCTGTCCAAATCTTTTGCCCATTGTTAAAGTAGCTTTTTTTTTAAATTTTACTTTATTGTTATGTTAGTCATAAAGCAGGTTGTTTTATCTTTTTTGTTGAGTTTTAAGAGTTCTTTATATATACTTGATATGTCCTTTATGAAATAATATGATTTGTCAAATATCTTCTTCTATAGTTTCTTTTTGTCCTCTTAACAGTGTCTTTCACAGAGCAAAATATTTTAAGTATCCTGAAGTCTAATTTATCAATTATTTGTTCTTTTATGGATCAAGATTCTGGTGTGTGTATGTGTGTGTGTGTGTGTGTGTGTGTGTGTGTGTGTGTGTGTGTGTGTGTGTGTATTTCTGCCTAATCCAGTGTTAGAGCATTTTCTTATTTTTTGCTAGAAGTTTTATAGTTTTATATTTTACATTTTGAGTTGATTTTTATATAAATTTTGTGTAATGTGTTAGGTGCTTATTTTTGCATGTGGATGTCTATATTACCTATTGCTGCATAACAAATCACCCTGACCATCTTAGCTAAATACAAAGCGGCATTTATTATCTCATAGCCTCTGTAGGTCAGGCCACTGGGAGCTGCTGCAATGACTAGCTATGGCTCAGGGCATCTCATGAGGTTGCCAGTAGCTGTGGCTAGTCACCCCAAGGCTCCAGCGGGGACATCTGCTTCCCTACTCAATCACAGGGCTGTTGGAAGGCCTTAGAAGATTGCCTCTAAGCTTTCCCATGTGGTGGCTGGTGGGCTTGCATTCTTCACTACATGAGCTTCTCCTTAGACTCCCTAAGTATCCTTATCACATGACAGCTGGCTTCCACTGGAATGAGTGATCCAAGTTACAGAGTGCAGCCAAGACAGAGACTGTCTTTTTAAACCAAATCTTGGGAGTAACATCCCATCCATGCTGCTGTTGTCTGTTTGCTGGAAGCAAGTCACTGAGTCCAGCCCACAGTGAAGGGGAGAGGAATTAAGCCCTACTCATTGAGAAGGAAAATATCGAAGGGTTTGCGGACACATTTTTAAAGCCACCACAATGACTTGTTCTGGTACCATTTGTTGAAAAAGAAATGGTCTTTTTTTCCATTAAGGTATCTTTTCATCTATGTCAAACATTATTCATGTTTCTGTGCGTTTATTTCTATCATTCTGTTTCATAGGTTATATAACTTTATAGCAAAAATATACACTAATCAAAATTTTATTAAGTTTGAATGGCTGGAGCTCAGAAGGTCCGTTTCACTCCCATAATTACACTGCAGTCTTCTGATGGCCCAGGGGTCTGGCCTCAGAGCCCTGCCATTAACCGCCATGCTAGCCTACTGGGCTCTGTCCACTGATAGCAGGGCACCTGCAGGGAACAACGTGAGCTAGAGATAAGGAGGAGATTTGTAGCTAGGACAGTGGGGTTGTGGACAAGCACTGCTGTATCACCATGACCTTTCTTTTCCTCTCTAAAGGCCTGGAACCCCAGGCTGGGAGCCCAAGAGCATGGCAATAGCTGTCTGGGGTGGAAGCTGTAGGCATCTGGCTAGAGTGTAAGGGTCAATGCTTGGTTTGTAATGTTGTTTTAAAAACAAAGACTAAGGGAAAAACAGAGAAAAGAACCCAGATAACCAAATCCTTCATCCTAGTGGGTTCAATATTGCTCAATTTCTCAAACAAAACCTATTTCTAAAAGTTTTGTTTTAGAAGTGACTTTGGTTTTCTCTGGTTTAGTGGAATCATGGACAATTTTCATTTTCTTTGTATTTTTCCATAATGTGTACATTTTCTGGAGAGAACATTATTATCTTTGTCTTTATGACAAAACAACTATTTTAAAGAATAATTTTCAAATGCAGTAGGGAGATATATAACTTAAGGAAATCCACAGTGAATCTCATTGAAAATGTATTATTTTTATTATATAAACTCTTATACCTCTATTTTTTTTATGGTCAAAGTTTTATATGTTTACATTTTTTTTTCTTAAAGAGAGCATCCTTATACCTCAGTTGATAGAAAGAGAAACATATTTTTAGAAACTGCTTGAAAGTTTTCCAGTTTTAATAGGACAACTGTTCTGAAATAGTTATAATTTTTATTGAAAATGTAAAACCCCTTCAGGTGACTTACCTATCTATTTCATGTATCCATTAGATCATCCCTCAGGAGAACGATACCCACTCCAGCCTGACATATAAGTACATCATTCATGAAGATTCTGCACCTACAATCAGCAGCAACAATGTCATCCAGGAAGAATTAGATACTTTTGAGTGGGCTTTGAAGAGCTGGTCTCAGTGTTCCAAACCCTGTGGTGGAGGTAACAATTGAACCCATTTAGTACGTTCAGTGTAATTCATAGAAGGCCAGTTATGGTGCTTTTCCCTTAAAGATTGCCTCTAATTGAGGCCATTATCTGAGAAATACCAAACATAACAACCAAAACATAAGTACAAAGCATTTTTACTGAAATCTCTAAATCTACAAAGGATGGATGGGAGTCTGTTCCTAACAATGGTAAACCTTCTTAAAATCCTCTTGCCCTTTTCCCTCATACTCATATGGTGGTACTTTTAATGACTTTACTTTTCCCAGACTCACCCAAATGCAGTGTCCTGTGGTTCTGGCCTTTCTTCTTCTTTTCCACTTTTGCTTTCCATACCTGTGCATTTCTTTTCTATCAGTGTTAGTAATAAAAGAGCTATTAGTTGTACCAGGTGGCAGGTACTGTTTTAAATGTTTTAAATGTTCTCTATATTAGTGCATGAATACTCAAAATGGCTCTGTGAGGTCAGCACTATGATTATCTCTGTTGTACTGATTGGAAAACTGAAGGACAGGGAGAAGTCGTTTGCCGACCCTAAGATACAGACCCAGGTGGTCTGGCTTCTGGCTACATGCTCTTACTCCATTGTGCTGCCTCTCTGCCCTTTCTCCAGTAAATCCCATTAAGTCGTTTGCAGAGTTTTTCAGTTTTTCACTGCATCCATTCCTCTGCTTCTGAACAATAAACGCTCCAGAACTGAGCTGGTCTAGAGGGAATTTTCCCCAACAGGCAGGAGAAGGCAAAGGGCTGAGTCATGATGCTGAGTAACCAAGAACAAAAAAATTATTCAGAGTAGGGAATGCATGCGTCAACCATTTATTTTATAATTCTAAATTCAAGGATGTACTATTTATTTATTTATTTATTTTTTTAAACATTTTATTTATTTGACCGAGAGAGAGAGAGAGAGAGCACAAGCAGGGGCGAGCCAGAGAGAGAGGGAGAAGCAGGCTGAGCAGGGAGCCCGATGCAGGACTCGATCCCAGGACCCTGGGAGCATGACCTGAGTGGAAGGCAGACGCTTAACCGACTGAGCCACCCAGCTGCCCCAAGGATGTATTTTTAAAGAGGCTTTTTTTTTTGAGGTGAAGGGGACATAAAATGTTTTTAATTATTTAAAATGACACTTAATCCATTACAAAATGCATGTTTAATTTGAATCTTCTCTTTTGCTGCTCCCTCAGCATCTACTTGGTTACAAGGTTTGTCAGACACACCTTTTTAATATCTACCACATCTGTTCCTTCCTCACCAGGTTTCCTTCATGATTTTGGAAGGGAAGATTATTGCAAAAGTCTTTTAACTAGTCAGCTAATTTGATTTTCTTCTCTTCCTTTATTTCCAGGGTAATCTTGAATGAATGACTGAATGAATGACCAAATGAGTAGTTACAGTATTTGTCTGATTTAAATCTTGTAGCCTCCTAATGTGTTGTCCTGAAGACACCACATCATTTATGTAGTATTCTTGTCAAAAGTGTTTTTGACCTGAATCTAATCATTAGGAGGCAATTAAATAAACCTAAATTATGGGACATTTTATAAAACAAATGGCCTGCACATCTCAAAAATATCCAAGATAAAAAGAGGCTCAGAAACTATTCCTGCTTAATTCCATGACAGCTAAATGCACTGCATAATCCTTGATTGGGAAAACATTGCTATGAAGAACATGATAGGGGCAACTGGCAAATTTTGAATTTGGTCTCTATATTAGATAATAGTACTATATCTGTGTTAAATATTCTGGTTTTAAGAATTATGTAGGAGATGTACTTGTTATGGGCAGTATGCCTAAGTATTTACAAGTGAAGGATCAGGATGCCAGCAACTTACTCTCAAAGGATTTGGCAAAATTTTATGTATATTATATATATTGCATATTATAATTAAGCTATTACATATGTAAAAATATATACATATGCACCTCAAATACAGTGACCCGTAATACAAGGTTAATTTAGACGCAAGGCATAACAATGTTCATTGTGCTTTCCTTACAACATTTTTGTAGGTTTGGGATTTTTTTTTTAATTTAATTAATTAATTATTTACAGATGTCAGGGTTGGTGAGTGGGGAGACCTTCAAAAACTCCCAGTGACCGCCAAGATAAAAAGTCCAAACGCTAGTCTGGCACTCGAGGCTTTTAGGATTAGATTCTTTCCTATCTCCTATCCCCCTCACACAGGAAACTTCAGCCCTTCAAACAGACCTGCCGTTTTTAACATGTCCTTTCCTTCGCTTGGAGTATTCTTCTGCTTCCTTCCCTTTACCCGACACTGTTTGAACTTGAAGATGCTGATCAAGAAGTGCGGATCTTGTGAGCAGTCCCTGCCCCTCCTCCGGCTAAGTTGAGACCCTCCCCTCTGTGCTCCTTTGGTGCCCTCTACAGTAAATTATGTACATAACCCTCTAAAAGCCTGTGTCCCTGGTACTGTCACAGTGGTTGTTCAGATCTGTCCCTCACACTAGACTGTGTGTTCGGGGGTCTAGTTCATTAGCACATGAACACAACTATATTTAATCATTTGTACTTTATTAAATGTAGGCCCTGAAAAGTTAAGGATTTTGTTTATTTAATTGACTTCTGGACCTTCAGCATCTACAGCAATGCCTGGCTTCCTGTGCATCCTCAGTCAATATTTGTTGAATGAATGACTGAATGACCACATATGTAACAGGATGAATAAGTGAGTAAACCCAAAGAAATGTGTATCCTTTCCTAGGTTTCCAGTACACTAAATACGGATGCCGTAGGAAAAGTGATAATAAGATGGTTCACCGCAGCTTCTGCGAGGTCAACAAGAAGCCAAAACCTATTAGAAGGATGTGCAATATTCAAGAGTGTACACATCCACTGTAAGCACTTATTTTAACTATCACGTCCTGAGCACAACGTGAGAGGGATTTCAATGTCTCTAGTTCTTTTTAGTTGTAATTTTATTTTTGGTCAAAGCTAATAAACGTACCTGGTTTAAAGAGTCAGATCATTTCACAGGAATTATATAGAGCTGTGTTTCCCTGCCCTTTACCGTACTCCTGCTTCTCAAAAACAACCACGTTCCAGCTATGATGCTTCTTTTGATATTGGGTAACTCCTTGTTTCTAGCTCTCTTAAGTAAAATGTTTTTATCATTTTTTGGTTTTGGGGGGTGGGGGAGGTTTTGGATATTATGTATATTATGTATATTGAATTTCCAATGTGGAAAGTGAAGGGTTGAGCATTCTTTTACAATCCGTCCCCAAATATACACCGAGCCCAGACTTCTCTCTTCCCCAGTATTCCCAGTATTGTTATAACCTACCTTTTACTGATATTAATCTTCAGAGTTTATATTGTCTTAATGACTTCTGTCTGTCCCAAGAGGTGAGTCATTTGCTGCTCTTTCTTTCCTTGTGAAACTTCCTTTCTTGAGAATTAATGAATATTTTTATTTTTATGCTTTGTTTTCTACTACTTTTCACTAATTCATCCCCATACTGTCTTCCATGAGTATCAATCTCCTATAAATACTAAACACTCAAGTATCCTGTTACGTGCAACTTCTGAGAGATATCTCTTAGAGAATTTTGTGTGTTCCAGCTCTGCCCTGGACTTCTGTTCGTCCTGGGGTGTCTTTTTACCTCTTCCTAGATAATCCTACTGCCTCTCCTTTGCATCGGATCTCCCAATTCCTGCATTTCTTGTCTTCTTACCTTTTCTTGTATTCACTTGTTCTGGTAACCATGTCGTCCAGTAGCTTCATGAAAAATGTATATACAAAGTGAAAATTTTTGTCTTAAAAATTCTCTTACATCTAAGAAAAGTAGCTAAGAGGTTAAAGTATAAGAGTATAGGAAGTCTTTCTTCTCTCACTCTTGATCGTTGGGATACACACACATAGAATTCCAAACCGTAATGTATTTTCCTTCAGAATTTTGAAACCATTGTTCCATTGTTTTCTAGATTCCCATGTTGCTGTTGCAAAGTCATTTACTCTTCTGGTTCCCAACGCTTTCTGTTTTTGTTTGTCATTCAAAGTTTGTAGGATCTTCTCTTTGTTCCCGATGTCCTGAAATTTCACAGTGATAGAACTGCCTGTCGATGCTCTACTTTTCTCATCCATTGTGCTGTGTACTCAAAGACTTTTTAAAACACAAAACCAGTATCTTTCATCTCTGGGACATTTTCCTGTGTTTTTTCTTTGAAAGTTTTCCCCTATTTTTTCAATATTCTTTCTAAGATATTTGTAGTTAGGATTCTTAAACAGATCTGATTCTCTTTTCTTTTCTCATCTATTGTTTATGGTTCTACTTGCTGAATTTTTCATTTTTACTATTGTGTTACTATCCAAGAGCACTTTAATATCCAAGCACTCTGTTTTGTTCCTCACGTGTTCCTTTTTTAAGGCATTGGATGCTTATTTCACAGACGTAAATATTCTTTTATCTGTTTTATGATATTAAAGATTTTCTTTTCCATGCATTATTTCTTTTGAGTTCTTTTCCTCTGTTTGTTTTTTCCCCCTCCATGATTTGTGTTAGAGGCTTTTCTGTGTCCGCTGATTGCTGGCTCTTCATGCACGTCAGAATACAGTATTAAAAGGCTGCTTGGAAGTTTGCTTTATGGTCAAGACTTGCTTGCTGGTGGGCTTCACTGTAGGACAAGCTGGCTGGACTCTTTCATTGAAGACCCTCAGTGTATATTTAGGGCTTTTTAAGGAAATGATCCAATGCCAAAGAGCAGCATCAATCGTCTGCCTAGGGAGCATAAGCCTATTTGATAGCTGTTCTGGAAGTCATTGCACCATTCCAGTTGTGGATTCTTACCTAGCCCCTGTTTTCACTCTGGTCTCTTTCTCTATTGTCTTTTGACTATGTCTGTTGTCCACAAGCTAAAGGTCTCGTTCATCTTCCACCAAGGATAAACGTCAGACCTTCTGCTGGGTTAGAGGAGGGGCAATCCACAGGTGGGGGTAAGGATCAGGAGGTGGACGTGTTTGCATGCAGACTTTTCCTCAGTTCCCTGTTTTCAGCCCTGCCTTCACCCAGTTTCGCAGTGCACACTTTCCACCTGCGGCCACAATCCAGCACGTTCCTGGAGTTTTGCCACCAAGTCAGTCTGCTTGCGAGCTTCTACGGCTGAGTTAAACTTCATCCCTCTTAGGTCTGCGGAGCTGGTAGCCATATGTCCCACTGCTTATCTTTTGGGGCATTCTATCCAATTTTTTTTTTTTTTTTTTTACCTTTGTGGATTTATGCCATTTTTCTCCTTTGTTGTCATTCTAGGAATTCCAGGAGGGACTAAACTTAACCAGGAGTATCTATGACTACGAAATGTATACTTCTCATATAATATCTGTCTTCAAATGAGAGTTGCTATTGAGGGCTTTACAATTGCTTAGTTGCCACAAACATTCTACTGCCAGTTTGACACTCGTCAAAGCCATCCTAAGCTGGGGATAGCAAAGACTGCCAAGGTTTTAGCACGGTTATATTTTGATGCCCCATATATGTGAAAAGAAAAAAAAAAAGGCAGAGGGAAAGTAACTCTGGAAAGGATAAAGAGTATCCTCAAGTACATTCTGACAGATTGAGGAACCAGATGGAATCGCTGGGGACGGCCCCTTGGGACCACACGTAGCCACATGTCATGGAGACCTGTCCCTGATAATGCAGCCACAGCCGATGTGGAGAGTGCTGGGGCCATTGACGTCGCCCCAGAATTGGGGAATGTCTCATGGGAAATCTTTTTTGAAAATATCTTTTTAGAAATCTTTCTATCAGGTGCATTCAAGCCCCGGATGCACACTACCTTTACCTTTTTGTCGGGCCTCATAAGGGCCGCTATGAAGAACTGAATTTTCCAAACAGGATAGGTACATCAGGCAGCCTTCTCGGGGGCAATTGTAGAAATGAAACTGTCATCTCAGATTCTTAAATCGTGAGGAAACTCAGGATTTCATGGAAAAGCAGCAGCCGCCAAAGCAGTTTGTCTCAGCAAGTATCAGATGGATTGTCTTTCTAAATTTCCTTTCAGATGATTAACACCTTGAGGCAGTGTGGCTGAGAGCCCGCTGGTGTGTTTCTGAAAAACTGCCATGCTGCCCGCACCTAACCCAGCAACCTTCAGATGAGTTTCAGAAACCCTCTGTCGGTGGATCCTCCTTTAGAGAAAGAGGTTATGCCAGATCACAGGGAGACAGAAAAATACCCAGGCATTAAACACAGAAGTGTCGGGCCTATTGCTGTTAGAAAATGCTCAGACTTTGGACTTGGTGGATGCGTCCCTCTTTCTGAAACTGCTTCCTGAGCCGGAGCGTGCCCCCACCCCCCGGGGCTGCCCGTCACCCAGGGCTCAGGGCAGGAGGGTGCGCGCGGCAGCCGCTAACTGTGTGCCCCCCTCTACCCCCCCCCCCCCCCCCCCGCGCTGCAGCTGGGTCGCCGAGGAGTGGGAACACTGCACCAGAACCTGCGGGAGTTCCGGCTACCAGCTCCGCACCGTGCGCTGCCTGCAGCCGCTCCACGACGGCACCAACCGCTCCGTGCACAGCAAGTACTGCTCTGCCGACCGGCCAGACAACCGGAGGCCCTGCAACCGCGTGCCCTGCCCCTCCCACTGGAAAACAGGGCCCTGGAACGAGGTGGGCGCGCGCCCGAGAGAGAGAGAGACTGAGAGACTGAGAGACTGTGTGTGTGCACGCGCGGAAGCCTGCGTGGCGTATTTTTAATTTGGCTCACGTATCAGGTAGGCGTTGTGTGAGTTGAGATGCGGCCACAGATTGTGTCATCGTCAAGCACCTGGAGGTGCCAGGAAACAGGGTTTTAGAACAGTGCTCGCATTTAGGATGAGTTGGTAGGGGCAAACCACCTTTGGGTGTGTTGTGACATAGAGGCACGTCTAAAGTTGACTGGTCTCCTGTTTCCTGTCTTCGTTGACTTCACACCATTCCTACGGGGTGAATTCCAAACGCCTGACAGTGAATGCAGGGCCCTGCCCCGTTTGGCACCATGGTAACTCTTCTCCTTCTCCTCCCCCTCGGCCTCCTCCAACCCCCACCCCCACTCCTCCTCCTTTTATTTCTTCAGGTCTAACTGACATAACACTATATATCAGTTTCAGGTGTACACGGTAATGATTCAGTATTGGTATATATTGCAAAATGTTCACCACAACAAGTCCCACGCTAACTCTTCTTGCTCTGTTGTTCTTTATTCCAACTCTGTGTTCCAGTTTGAGAACCTCCTTGCTATTCCAAAAAGACCATTCTCAATGGAGTCTCCCCACCTTTTCGCTGATGGCCCTACCCCCACCTCCTGACTCACCACCTCCTCCTCCTCCACTAGGGCTCATCTCCAGGGTCCAAAATACCACCTGCCAGGGCTGCCTTTCCCACAGTCCTCCCTCTACATTCCAAAAACAAAGAGGCCTACCTCTAGTGTGCCATTCAAGACAGAATACTGTAACTTCTGTCTTGGAGTCGGTGCTGCAGCTGGTCCACACATTTCTCGAAGACTCTGTGTTGCTTCCGCACTACACAGCCAGGACCTGCCCAGCTGATGTTTGTTTGCTGCCTCAGTATCGTGTGGCCTGAATGAATCCCACACCTTTGGTATTTCTAAAAATTCAAAAGGAGAAAAGTTTATAGGAGGAAAGGACATCACAAAGCAGAGAATGAAGGAGGAAGTGGAAAGCAGGCCCAGGAAGGAAGGAACAGGCGAGTGAAGGTCACCTGCATGGGACCAGAAAGATAACTCCCATCTCCTTCTCCTCAGGGTCCTGGAACAAAGGTCCCTCCTCTCTAGCTCCTACCTGGAACAATGGCTTAGATGGTCCTGGACTTAATTTTAGAGCAGTTAGCCCCTTCATTAAAGAAATTAATTGATGGGAATAAAATAATCATAGTTCCAAAGAGGTTGAATTAACCAAGGTAGCCTGCCAGTAAGTTCTACCATCAGTAAGGAAGGTGAAAGAACAGGAAGGTCAGTAACAGGATCTCTCCCTGAAAAGAGGGGCCACTACTGTTTTGGGAGAACTTTTGCAAGTATTAACATTACAATAATGGCCTCTTGCCTGTCACTTGCTTACTGCCTGTGGGGCACAAATGCTTTACAGACTGTCCCTTTGCCTTCGTTTAGTCCAACAGTCCTGAGGCAAGTGATAACCTTCCCAGCTTTCAGAGAAGCTGCCATGTGCCCAGGCTGGTCAGTCTTGCAGTCAGGTTCTAAACCTGTGATTATCTGTCTCCAAACAAAATGGAGAAGGAACTACAGAGCTGTGCAAGCGCGCGTGTGTGTGTGTGTGCGTGCGCGTGCGCATGTGCATCCACAGGGAGAAAGGTGGTCTTTGGTGGAATAAACCTCTGTAACCATAGCCTTTGTTTCTCTAGTGTTCGGTAACCTGCGGGGAAGGAACGGAGGTGAGGCAGGTCCTCTGCAGGGTGGGAGACCACTGTGCAGGGGAGAAGCCCGAGGCCGTCAGAGCGTGTCAGCTGCCTCCCTGTAATGGTAGGTGTGACGCCAATTGGTTTCACTGTTCTGACAATGGTTTTGAAGCCTCAAAAACCAGAATTTCAGGACAAACTCTGGAATTTCTGTTTGCTTATCCAAAAATAACCTAAGGAGCACACCCCTGACACATGAGCCTAATCCTCTTCTTTCATATCAGTGTTTGAGGCAGTGTCCCATGCCAGCGAGGTAGCATAACCCCAGTGGCATCCCTGGTTCCTGTCAGAGTGAGGGCACGTCGCGTCTGTGAATCTGCTGTCGATTTGTTTTTCAGGTAGAAGCTACTTATTTTCTCTCTGTGCCTTTGTAATTTAGCATCATTGTAAAAGGCATAATATTGCAGAAAGTTTTGAAATATTTTTTCTGTAATTATCCAGTTTAGACATGTGGATGATCAGTGCCATTCACAAAGCCATTTCTGTGGGGCGCCTGGGTGGCTCAGTCGTTAAGGGTCTGCCTTTGGCTCAGGTCATGATCCCAGGGTCCTGGGATCGAGTCCCGCATTGGGCTCCCTGCTCAGCGGGAAGCCTGCTTCTCCCTCTCCCACTCCCCCTGCTTGTGCTCCCTCTCTCGCTGCTGTGTCTCTCTCTGTCAAGTAAATAAATAAATCTTTATAAGTACAAACAAAAAAACAACAACAAAAACCAAAGCCATTTCTATTACCTCTCCATCCATATACATGCCCTTCAGCAAGGCAGTTTGGGAATAGACACTTGCACGCCTGCAAACGTTTGCCTAACCTTCCTCCTTGCTATTTCACAAGTGCAGAGTGTATTTTAAACGATATATCAGTTTGCTGTTGTGACAGGAAATATGTATGGGATGGCAGCCATTTCTGTCACTCTGTCCCTCTTCCTCCTTTTCTGTGCTCCCTCTGTCTACATCCATCTCTGTCCTCTGCCTCATTTTGTATCTCCATTTGCTGTCCTCTGTCTCGTTCTCTGTGCTGGTCCAGCCTGGCTGCCTGTCTCCGACTTGCTGTCGTCTGCCTCCTGCGGTTGCTCACTTTTCTCTGCGTCTGTCACACGTGCTTTCTGACCTCGTCTCCCTCTTCCACATTCTCCCTCTCCCCCCACCCTCATCTCCTGTTTTTCTCCTTCTTTTTGTCTCCTCTTGTCTCTCTCCTCATCTCTTCCTGTCTCCTTTTTCCTTATTGACCTCTGTCTCTCCCTGACATCTCCGCAGCTCTGTCCACCTCCTGTGTCTGCCTGTGTCTCTCCTTCACGCCCACCTGGCCCTTCCTCGGGGTCCTCCTGCCCTCTCTCCCCCTCCTTGTCCCTCTGCCTTTCTCGCCCACTCTGTCTGTATCTGTCTCTTCGTCTCCCTCACTCCCGTCTCTCTCCTCTCCGTCCCTCGTCTTCCTCACCTTCTTTCTTCCTCCTAGCCCCCACGTCTCTGCTCTCAGACTGTGTCTGGCTCTTTCTTCTTGTCCCCCGCACTGCGCCGTCTGCTGTCTGTTCTCTCTCTCTTCCCCACCTCACACCATCTCCCCTTTCTCCTGTTTCCTCACCCACCCCACTTCTGCCATCACAAGCTTCCCCTTAAACGCCGCTTCCCTGAGTCTGTAGCTAATGACAACTGGATGTTGCTGTCACACTAGTGAGACTTGGAACTAAAGAAGTTGCCTTTTTATGGCCTACAGCCTAGGAAGCCATTAACTAAATATTGACATCTGCTGCGTGGTACTTTCTTTTTTCAAGAAAATTGTCAAGGCACTGTTTAATCAAATGTCTTTTTTTTTTTTTTGAGGAAATTTCAGGTCAAGTTGTAAACCTTATAAACTATTGCATTATAAATTTTCATTTGAAATGGTGGTAGCAAGAACAAGTATGGCCATGAGGGGGAGACAAAGGACTTAGATAGTTAATCATTTTTCTCTGGAAAATATAGTTGAAAATTTAAAACACAAGACAAAGCCAACAGAACAAACTTTACCCGGTTAGAAGCTGTGAAGTTTACTGTTGCCATAATATTTTACTCTTCTGTATTACTTCCAAGAGGCTAAAAACTTTGTGAGTACACTTGACTGTTCTTAATAGTTGGTAGAGCGATGCATTTCTGCAAATATGCCTAGTTGTCAGCAAGAATCGCTTGATCCTCTTCCTCTGGCTAAACGAGACTGTCTGATTGTAGAATAGAGGTACAGATAACATGGCATAACTACGCAGGGATTCCACAATGTTTTAGGGGCTGTATTGCTCTGACATCCAGGTCTGACAGCCAATTCTATGAGGTCTAAAAGGCCATACATTTCTCTCTTTTTTTTTTTTTTTTTGAAGATTTTATTTATTTATTTGACAGAGAGAGACACAGCGAGAGAGGGAACACAGCAGGGGGAGTGGGAGAGGGAGAAGCAGGCTTCCTGCGGAGCAGGGAGCCCGATGCGGGGCTCGATCCCAGGACCCTGGCATCATGGCCTGAGCCGAAGGCAGACGCTCAACGGCTGAGCCACCCAGGCGCCCCAGGCCATACATTTCTATCACACATTTCAACTAATAATTCCCATCAGTCTCACACTGCAGTTAAAATCAAATGACTTTTTGAGACTATGTGTAATACCCTTTTCCTGAACCTCGTATAATGATCTGGGCATGGAACTAGAAGGCTGAAAAGCTTCCTTAATTTACTGATTGGGTTTGTCATGTGAGTCCTTTCCCTAAGCCCCGTTTTGATTGTACGATTTCATTGTCGCTGTTAAGCTCTGCCCATCTATCCTGAGACAAATTACCATAAAGTGAATGTATCCCTTTGCTCTTATCTCTTTTTTCTTTTTTCTCAGAATATCTCATCCTTTTCCTCGTCTATACAGAATGGCCCTAACTAGATCATGTTTTGAGCCAGTCCTTGCAGTGCTGAGGTGCTCACACAGAGGCGAGCCTTGTACATGAACTCCTCTAACACAGAGAGACTAGGTTATGCTTTGAGCTGGGCCATGGAAAGGGGGTGAGGGGGTGACGGGTCAGAGGGAAAAGAGAGTACAGGGTCAAATAAAGTCCTCTCATCACAGGGCCTAGAGCCTTAAACATACAGGAAGAAGAAATCAATATTCTTTTTTTAAGATAATACGCATGGAAAAAGTAATTCAGAAATAATAGGGATATTTGAGGGGACTCCAATTAATGTGATGTGCAGGCATTCACAACATAATTAGATGATTACCTTAGCTAATATGAAATATTCAGACATGTCATACTATCTAGTAGATCTGTAAATGCCAGGCAAACACAGGTCATTCCAAAATTTGGAACGGGACATGGTATTATAACTCTAATGGGTAGTTTTATAATTAATTTTATAATTGGTAATTGGTAACAGATATAGGTGGTAATTTTAGCTCTCTCAGTCTTGCCAAATGACCTTTTTTTTTTCAAACTTTAGAAAAAAAAGATTCTTTAATTTCTCTAGCCATTTATATACAGGTTCCTTACCTAGCAATAGAGCAGCATTCCCCAATAATACATTGTAATTTTAAGTGATTATAGTACGTAAGTGCCACCATTTACAATTCTTTGTGTTTACAAATCAGACATAGTTGTTGCACGATGTTGGTGGGCTCTGCATAGGATGTGCCCTAAAATGGATGAAAATAAGTACAAACTAATGTGTCCATGAGTTCAACATTTGGATTTTTTGAAATCTAATTCTTATAACCTGTACTCAAAAAAAATTTAAAAATAATAAAAAGAGTGTACACACGCGCATCAAATGTTTTGAGTGTTACTTTAGTACTCTTTAAACGTAAAGTGTTATCGATTCAGTGAAATTAAATTTAAAAACTATGAATGATTCAAAAGAAAGTTGGCACACTTTACCCAAATTTATGCTTTTAAATAATAGTCTGAGAATATTTGATAGTAAAAATGAAACTATTGCATTGACTCTGGATGTTACCTTGGTTTTTCTTTTGGTAATATGTTTTTAAGATTTAATTTGTTCCAATAGGGCCTTAGAATTTATTTATTTATTTATTTATTATTTTTTAAAAGACTTTATTTTGGAGAGAGAGCGAGCAAGCAAGGGGGAGGGGCAAAGGCAGAGAGAATCTCAAGCAGGTGCCTGCTAAGCACTGAGCCTGACGCTGGGCTCAATCCCAGGACCCTGAGATCGTGACCTGAGCTGAAATCAAGAGTCAGACGCTTAACCAACTGAGCCACCCAGATGCCCCTGTTTATTATGTTTTTTTTAAAGGTTTATGAGAGAGAGAGAGAGAGAGAGAGCGAGCAGGGGGGAGGGGCAGAGGGAGAGGGAGAGAGAGAATCCCAGGCAGATTCCCCTGATGAGCAGAGAACCTGATGCCGGGCTTGAGCTCAAAACCCTGAGATCGTGACCTGAGCCGAAATCATGAGTCAGACGCTTAACCAACTGAGCCCAGGCACCCCAGGATTTATTTTGATTTTAAATTTAAATTTAATGTAGAAGCTAATCTATTAGAAAGCCAGAAATAGCATAAAGTTTTTTAAAAAAGTCCCTTTATATCCTAAAAAATATCTGTGGCAAAATGAATCCTATTTCCTCATTCTAAAATCAGATATAGGGGCGCCTGGATGGCTCAGATGGTTAAGCGTCTGCCTTTGGCTCAGGTCATGATCCCGGGGTCCTGGGATCAATCCCCGCATCGGGCTCCTTGCTCAGGGGGAAACCTGCTTCTCCCTCTCCTTCTACTACTCCCCCTGCTTGTGCTCTCTCACTCTCTCTGTCAAAGAAATAAATAAAATCTTTAAAAATAAATAAATAAAAATAAAATCAGATATAGGTTCCTCCTAGGAAGAGAAAAGTACCTTCAGTCTGCAGACTTGATGGCGATATGAAAATGGTAGTCAACCCAAGTGCTTTGCACAGAAAAAAACTACTTATTTTAGTGAATTTATCTAAATGTTCATATTTGTTTATTGAGGTATAATTGACATATAGCATATTAGTTTCAGGTGTATAATATAATGATTTGATATTTTTATATATTATAAAGTGATCACAACCATAAGTCTAGCTAATGTCTATCACTATATATAGTTATAAAATTATTTTTTCTTACCATGAGAACTGTTAAGACCTATTCTCTTAGCAGTTTTTAAATATGCCATACAGTATTATGAACTGTAGTCACCATGTGTACATTACACGCCCATGACATGTATTTTATAACTGGAAATTTCTACCTTTTGACCCCCTTCACCCATTTCACCCACTCCAACCCCCGCCACTGGCAAACACCAATCACTGCATCAAGGAGCTTTTGTTTTTAGATTCCAGATACAAGTGAGACCATGCAGTATTTGTCCATCTTGGTCTGACTTATTTCATTTAACATAATGTCCTCAAGGTCCATCCATGTTGTAAATGGCAAGCTTTCATTCTTTTTTATATCTGAATAATATTCCACTGTATACATACACCACAATTTCTTTATCCATTCATCCATCCATTGATAGTTAAGTTTTTTCCATATCTTGGCTATTGTAAACAATGCTGCAGTCAATATGGGGGTGCAGATATCTTTTGGAATTAGTGTTTTCCTTTTCTTCCGATACATACTTTTGGGACTTACTGGATCATATGGTAGTTATATTTTTAAATTTTTTTTGAAGAGTATCTGTACTGTTGTCCACAGTGGATGCACCAGGTTTACATTGTCACCACGAAGCTTCGTATTTTTAATGCAAAGGCTCATTTGGGCAACTCCCAATTAATGTCAGATTTTACTTGAATTTTTTTATATTCCGAAACAGTTTTCATTTCTTCCTTTTGTTTTCTGTTTCGATGTGTGTGTTGTCTTTGAACCTTTGCAGATGAGCCGTGTTTGGGAGACAAGTCCATATTCTGTCAAATGGAGGTGCTGACGCGATACTGCTCCATACCAGGTTATAACAAGTTATGTTGTGAGTCATGCAGTAAGCGCAGTAGCACCCTGCCACCCCCGTACCTTCCAGAAGCTGCGGAAACTCACGGTGATGCTGTCTTTAACCCTAGCGACCTCCCTGGAGCTCTAGTGATGCCTACATCTTTGGTTCCTTACCATCCGGAGCCCCCTGCAGAGAAGAAATCTCTGAGTAGGCTGTCTTCAGTGGGAGGTCCAAATGCCTTCACTGCTTCCAGGCCACACAGTAAACCTGATGGTGCTAATTTCCCCCAGAGGAGAGCTCAGCAAGCAGCAAGTAGGACTCTGAGACTGGTGTCCCCGGCCACCAGGAGTGGCGCCCTCAACTCCTCCTCAGAAGTGCCTACTGCCCGCCTCCTCGCAGTGAGTGATTCCACGGGTGCTGCTTCTCAGGCAAGAACCTCAAAGAAAGGTGACAAAATTGCTGACAAGAGCCATCCGGTCAGATCATCCGCTTTGGAAAGATGAGAACGCGAACCTCCAAGGCTCGAAATCAGAGGAGAACCCTGGACAGGCCCCCTCTCCCCGTGGTGCATACAGCTTGTTGAAAGTGTACATCTCCGTAAATTGTCAACTCATTTTGTCTGTGAGTGAAGAGCAAAAAGTGCTGGTTCACTTTCTCGTTGCTTTCATCCTCCTTTTGTTCCACATTGACTCATTTACCAGAAGTCATTGGAAGAAAGCACCAAAGATGATTAATAGAAGGAAAGTAAGTTGCTAAGTGTGTTGGTCACTCTCTCATGCTGCAGAGGGACTGGAACCAATTATGTATCTCGGCTGATTTTTTTTTTTTTTAAGTTACACTAAAAATAAAAAAAAAGAGGTGCCAACAGTTTACACTTTAACAAAATATTTTGGAAATGGAGCAAAAAATTCTTAGACTTGTATTCCTATTTATCTATATTAGAAGTATTGTATGAGCGAATTTGCAGCTGTTGTGTAAATACTGTATATTGCAGAAATCAGTATTATTTTAAGAGATGTGTTCTCAAATGATTGTTTACTATATTACATTTCTGGATGTTCTAGGTGCCTGTTGTTGAGTATTGCCTTATTTGACGTTCTATGGGTTGATTTTCGAAGCAGAATTTTATCAATAAGAAGTTAGAATTGTAGCTACTGACAAAGGGTTTTGTTGTGTGGTTTTGTCTAATCAACAGTGCGATACCTAAATTACGGAAAAAGAAAAGTCACAAATGCTGCGGATATACAGATTCCAGCTTCCCTATTACCTTCCACTTTTTAAATAAAAAGTAGGATTGATGTGTCAGTCGACTAGGGCTCACAGGGACAGAGACTAGTAAGTTAGCCTGTGCAAGACGAAATTAAAACCCTCTTACCAGGACCTCAATAAGCACCTCCGAAGTGTCCTGGGTTCTTGTGTTGATTTGTCTTTTCCCTTTGTTGACATATACAAACGGCTATACTCAATGTACTGTAATAATAACAAAAGAAAAATGTTTTGAGATAATTTGTTTGTATGTTGGTAGCTGAGAAAAGCATCATCGAACTAGAATTGACACCCGAGTATAATAGGGCTTTGGGGCTTTGGAGGAAAATTCAAGAAAGGATTTGTCAGTGGTCGCAATATTTATTTTCTGCATGGTCCATATTCAAATGTTCACAACCACAATGCATCTGACTGCAATCATGTGCTAGTAATTTATGTCAGTGGTCACCTTGCTCACAGTGAAGCCAGAAATGCTCTCTCCAGGGAGTAGATGTAAAGTACTTGTATATAGAATTCAGAACTGAAGATATTTATTAAAAGTTGATTTTTTTTCTTGATAGTATTTTTATGTACTAAATATTTACGCTAATATCAATGACATATTTCGGTAAACTAGAGAGACATAATTAGAGATGCGCATTTTGTGCGTGGAGGAGAAAGGTCAGCGAACAACAACAGCCAAAGCAAAGAGCTAGAATTCGACAAATTTGATGTCACGCAGACTTTTTGCATTTTTAAAGTAGTTGATACAAAGTTAATGACTTGTTCCCTTTCGTTGAAACAAAATAGTAGAGGCCCAGATAGCTGTTTAATGAAATAGTGAATTAGAAACATTTTTTTAAAGGATCTGAAAGAGATCAATACTGAAAAGAAAAAAAGGAAGTGTTGTTGTGAGCATAGTGTTCTTGAGGTCAGTTCCTGAACTGTCTAAAACTATATAATGCAAATGAACTCTAGAGATGTTAACCTCTGTAAGCACAGAATGTGCAAGGACTTTTGCCTCACAGCTTCACCTGTTGCCTCTATACCTCTAAAGAATCGCTGCTACTTCGTGCAAGACTTTTAAAGTTTCAGTGAATTAGGTGAATTCCAGATCATCAAACAATCTCTGAGCCTCAAGTAGAAGTCATTTCCACCCCCCTCAAAGTTTCCCCAGAACGAAATTCTCTCTAGTTTGCTTGCATATGTATGCATCTGGTCCACAGGAGAACGCAGAGAAAGATGATCACACACATACACCTCCCAGAAAGATGTATCTATTTGTTATACTTCTGATCTTTGAGCTTCCTTTTCTACTAGGCTAAAAATTCCTTTTTATCCAGGTGTACACTACTGATGCCGTTTGTTGTATTGAGAGCACGTAGCAATAAAAACGTTAACAAAATCTAGACCCGGCTCGATCTAGATCTTATCATCACATTCATCGCTGAGCAATGAAAACTTTTCTTTCCTCCTACGAAGTTGAAATAGTGTCAAATTCATTAGCTACTTGGACTTTGTCCAAAGAGGCTCAAAGAAAGCGACGGTGTCTCCTATCCTCACACCAAGGTGTATCACAATATTTTTTTTAATTAAAAGAAAGGGAGACTATGAGTGGTGGCTTTTTGCTTAAATCCATCCCCCAGAACTATGAAGATGCAGAGAGGAAAGGGCAATAATGCTAGGATGTACGAGGAGGAAGAGGGGGGCGGGGACTTCTGTCTTTCAAATTTGCAATCTCAGAGTGGTTTTTAAAGAAAAGCTGCCCAGCAGCTTTAGAACCCTGACGACCTGAGGACTGCTGGGAACACGTGACACCGGAGTCGGGAGCATGGGCAGAAGCAGGGCATCAAGGAGGTGGTGGGCGGTGGGGTGGCAGCTTTCCTTATGTCACAGGGACGTACTGTATTGTCACGGTTACCAGCCTAAAGGGCAAAAGCAGACCAGCTCAGGTTGGAACTGCGCCTGCACCCTTACACCTGAATGATCCTGGGTGACCAGACTATAGTCAGCTTCCTCACCTGTAAAATGGGAGGCAGAACTGTCAAACATCATTGCGTGATTGCCATGAGAAGCGAGAAAGTAAAGTTGTTAGCACGGGGCTTGACACCTAGTAGCTCTCAATAAATATTAAGTATCATCATTGTCCTTATATTACCCCCATGCTCCTCCTCCTCCTCTTCATTAAGTGACCAAACCACAGCTTTCCTGTAGGGTCCACAGCTAGTTTGAATCATGGTCACTGAGTCTCCTTAATGGCGGTAAAGAACATAGTGTCAGGAATCCTAAAGACAAGCACTTTGGCTTTAAAAATTAATAGGAGGGACAAACTCATTAAAAATGATCTCCAGTCATCGGTTTTGAAAAATTTTAGCTAATTACGTCCACTCTCCCTTGACAAACAATAAGTAGTCAAACTAAAGAATGACGATTAATTCTGTATTTCTGCAAAAATGGCCCGTGATGAAATAATGCCCCAGATTATTAGCAAATAAAATGTTTTTCATGTATTTACATTAATACACTTTGCAGAAATATCAAGTCATTCCTTTAAACATAGCTTATCATGAATAAGCTGCTTAAATATATGATAGAAAAAAATCACTTGAAGAATGATGAAGCGTGGACAACCAAAAAGGACATCACTTGTGACAGAAGTATTCAAAGGGTAAAAGTAAAAGGTTAAAGTAAAACTACTTTTTAAAATGCAATAAAATATAAAAACCGCCCAAGGGTACATAGGCACTATCAACACATCAACTAGTATCAGAAAACATTCGTTTTGGGCCCTGATACTTGAGAAATTTATTTAGATCTAACGACAATATTCAAAAATTAATTAAAATACTGCCTACCGAGCAAAGAAAGCATAATCTAAAATGAATTTGCCATCAAAAACACAAATTCTAAAACAAACCAAAATGCTATCAGTTTCTGCAAAATCATCAGAGAGTTCACCTAGGTATTAGAATTACTCCTTGAATTCCCCCATCTTGATAAATGGCAAGAGCATAAAAAGTTGCCCATCTTCTTCACCAAGACACTAAGGTTCCTCGTAGGAGCGCTGGGAACATTGATTCGGCCTTTGGTCCTCCCTCTTGTTCTCCCCTGGGTCACACAGATGGCGCCACTTTAGATAACTACCCTGTAACCTCTCCGCTGTGCTCCTCGCTCCATAAAAGCTGGGGATTAAGGTCCAGATAGTGGCAGCGAATAGGAGTGCTGCTTGGCTTGTTTGGTGGTCCGACCGCCTGCTTGATTGTCCCTGTCTGTAAGTTACCCTGGGTAAAACTGTGTGAACGGTATGGAGGGGCTCGCTTCTTTTTCTGGTATTGCAATGCCTTCTCAAGTGGAGGATACATTACTGACCCTCCTCCACCCTCTAACAATTGGTTACTCCACTGGATACCGAGAAAGAAACAAGCATGAGAGACGGGGCTGAGCGGCGGAAAGCCCTTTGTTCCTGGGGGAGCACCCAAGCTGGCCAGCCACCGCCATGTGGGGGCACTTGGCCAGGTGTTCTGAGCATTTTGGACCAGTGCTTGAGTACAGATGCCCTAAAAACACCCGTGGGATTGCTAGCTATCCTGTCTGAAACGGGTGGGGAAGCACCAAGGGAAGGGCCGAGAAGGGGTGGCAGCTCAGGTGTCTTCACTGTGGGATCCTGGGAAGATGATATTGAAGACCGTTTGTTACCGTCAGCGGGGGGCACGGCATGGTGCCTGTAGTATCTGTCCTTGCCCTATGCTTGCTTAGCCGGTCACTACAGTAGTCTCTGGGGGGCTGACTTCAGGAAAGCCTAAAGAATCTGTCAAAAGGGAAATAGATGGATTGAAAAACAGGGAAAAACAAAGGATATTGCCGATAATAAAATGGAAAGGGGGCCCATCTGGTAAACAGTTGTGGCAAGAGCTAATATCTGGAACCCTGAGAGAAAATCTAGACAAACAACCTAATTTGGTTTTGCTAAGCCTAAAGAAGGTGTTGCCTAAGGGAAAGCAGTTTACTCCCTTGAAGGAAGTCTTAAGAAGCCAGGGGTGTCGCAGAGTGCCCCTCCAATAAAGAGGTGGATATCCCCTACCACTAGAGACTGGGGGCTAAGCCAGTGTCGTGCCCTCTAGCGTATGTAATAGGGGGCAGCCGGAGGCCCCATGGTGAATTAACCATTTACTGGTCTGGCACTAATGGACAGACCCTACTAGCTCTAATAAAGAGTGGAGCTGAAAGCACACTTATCTTTGGAAGCCCCCTCAAAATTTCAGGGAGACATAAAGGCTATTTATGGTTATGGGGACAGATTGGCAAGGCCAGACAAGCTAATCCCTACCTACAGTTGGCAGGCTTCCTCCCTGCTGTTTTTTTGCGCATATTTCCCCCATCCCTGAGTATAATTTGGGCACAGATGTTTTACAGGATCTGGATCTAACTGCAATGACAGGCAGATTCAGGTTGGGTATCTGAGGAGTGAAACCCATCGTCGTGGGTCATGCAAAATGGGAACCTATGCAGCTGCTGGTTCCCTGGAGAATAATACAAGTACAGGCCCTGAGGGTATTAATGCTAGGTGGGAGCTGGGAATTAGATGCAAGTTCATATCTAGAAGGGTTTGGATGGGGCTTGTGGCAATGACAAAATGGGAAATCAATTATTATTTTTTACGTTTTTATTTCAATTCTAGTTGTCTAACAAAGTGGTATATTAGTTTCAGGTGTACAGCTTAATGATTCAACATTTCTATACATCACCTGGTGCTCATCAGGTGCCCTCCTTAATCCCCATCACCCATTTCACCCATCCCCTGCCCCCCCTCCCCTCGAGGTTCAATAAGAATCTGTTCTCCTTATAACATGACACCACTGGAAACATTAATTAGATTACCAAGGCTTTGAGTGGAATGTCCTATTTGAGAAAGACCTGCATAGTATCAGATATGACCAGACAGCTTTAAGGAACTAAGGTTGACTTTATGGAGCCAACGAAGCCCCTGCGGAAAAAAAATCAGCCTGATTTCTTGCTTACAGGGTTCCCAGGAACCTTACCAGGTGAATAAGGAAGGTCACCTCCTGGCAGGTTCGGGAATCTCAGGATATTTTGGGGGAACTCAAGAAGAGAGGAAGCATCCTGTATCTATAGGTATTGCAGGTGAGTCTGATTTGGCTTCACTCTTAACCTTGAAAGATGATTAAAAGCTCACTCTGCGGTTCCTTATGAAAAGTTCCAGAGTCCTGAGCGCCCTGTGAAGGCCTCACACATGAGTTCTGTCTTTCCACGCAACAGCTTTATTCAATCACAAAGCAAGGTTAACCTAATTGTAAAGCTGGTCAGGATTCCAAACTCAATGACCTTTCACCACATGTTTAACTTGGTTTCTATGGTGGTTGTTAGTCCCACCACAAACAAGATAGAACAAGGGGTAGGAAGTTAATGAACCAAATGTGAAGTCAGTCTGTGAGCACGCAGCTGGGATCAGGACTTGGTCTGCTCCAAGTCAGCTATTGGCACTTGCTGCTTGTTACCTGCAAGGGGTGAAGGATGTCTGTTCCGCTCAGAGGTCAATTGCACAGAGACTTAGGCAGCAGTTGCCTTTTTGATGTGGTCAGATGTGAGAGGGTCAGTGTCTAGAACATCGGACAGTTTGCTGCAAAATTCTCCCTTTTTAAAGGAGTTTTGTCAGTCTTGGACCTTGCAGACCTCCTCTGGTTCTCCTGGTTATCGGCGCTGGGTATGTTGTCGGCCCATGCTGGTTTTGGCCATACCTGGTCTTAGCTCAACACCCTTGGCCGCTTGCGTCCCTGCTTGTCATGCATGACTCCATTTTGCTCTCTCTCTCTCCCACCCAGTGATTCCTTATGACTAATCTGTAAGGGCCATGCAAGAATCAAGTAGGTCTTAAACCAGGTCAATAGTGCCATTCTGCTAATATAACTCAGTTATAGCTAATAAGAATGAAGTCAGAAGAAAAACTAAATCTAAATTTAAGGTAAGTTAACGATCAGCAAAGCAATCAAATAAATGAAACAAAAATCATGTTACCAAGTATAGGTAGATCAAGGTCCAAAAATACATATGGAACCTTCAGTATAGGCTTTCAGTGCATCCAGGAAAGAATGGCAAATGTATGGTTAATCCTAGTCTTTCTGTGATTGTTTTTTCTGAAGCCTGAGGATGTGTAACATTCTAATATTGTTTAATAAGATATTTAACAAAAATAATAGCTGAAAGCAATAGAAGGATTTCCTTAATGAATTCCCAAACATGAATAGAGAGATAATTCTATGCCATTTCTAAAGTTTTTCAAAGGGCTATAGTCAGATCATGAGTCTATCACCTATTTGAAAGGTTTTGTCAACCATTCTAGAAAGGAACATTTATTGTGTACGTTTTGTAGATCTTTGTTCAGGGCAGCTAAGTTGGTGGTGTTGAGTGCTGAGGCTGCACGGATGACCGGTGCGCATGTTCAGAATGGGTTAGCTTGTGGGTCAAGGTTTTATGGCTGCTTGGAGCCCTTCTAAGTTTTCATCTGAAACTTTATCAATTTTGTTTTTACCCAAGGCGTTTCTGTTACTTCAGTGTGATAGGATTCTGGAAAATATATAAATATTCTGAGATAAAGTTACCCATTTTGGGTAACATTATTAAGTGTCCTATTAAAAGCATGCAATATTTAAATATACTCAGTGTCTATGGTGATGATAATATCATTCATCCTAGTATGACCGCAGAATGTGACCTCTAAGGAGTTATTAGCACAAATTATCCAGGTAAATTATCTCATGTCTGAGAATAAAGTTTCAATGGATATTTTTGTGAGAGGATAAAGATTAGCCTGTATTTTAAATCCATGCCAGGTATAATACATGTTATTAGACCATTGAAATGCCATCTCTTTGGGCAATAAATATCCATCAATCCACAGGAGTGTATGTGTTGCCAGAAATGCTGTGTTACCATGTATGTTACTGTGGTAGAACATATGTGTCATCTGCTAATAAGCTTTGACCCTCCCCCCCAATAGTCCTTACAATGAATGTTTACATTATCCTGTATTGTCACAACCTGATGGTCTGGAGGTGTCTAACTGTAAGAGACTGTCTAGTCAGAAGAATACATTTTGCCTGTTACAGTAACATTTCTGATATCATTCCATGCTTTCTCCAGTAGGTTATTGATTCTGTAGCAACAATTTTTTAATTGTTCTCTCACCTAGAAATTTCTAAGATTAAGTAAATTTTGTTGGAGGGCTTGGACCTTTATGGTCAATGTTAAAGTTAAATTCCAGTTGGTAGGCATGGTAATCATGCATAGTTGAGACAATGGAATGCAGTTCTCTGAATGCTGAGGAGATTTTGGAACATAAATTTCCACTGCATTAAGTAGAGGGTTAACATGCTTTTTAAATGCAAATAGCTCCTGCTTAATAGTCTGCATTTCTGCTTACTGAATTTCAGAGATAATTAAGTTAGAGGTGATGCCTCTTCCTACCAGAATTGTAGAAGCTTTCCAAGTCTAATTCTGTTGATGGGTGGTAGGTTGAGCAGTTCCTAGCTCTGTTGCATAAATCTTACATTCAGGTAGTATATAGAACAAATTGGATCGTTCCTTTGTAAGGTTATTTCAACTCTCTGTGGCATAGGTTTGAGTATAATTCTCATGGGGTTAAGTAATATAGGTTCAAGCCTATCTGGCTTGAGGAGCTTTGGTGTTGGGTTGGTAATGCCATGTGTCTATTCCGGCTTCCAATGGAAGGTTCTCATATAGTGTATAGTATTCCAACATCCCTTCTCAATA
Source organism: Zalophus californianus (assembly GCF_009762305.2). Classification (NCBI taxonomy): domain Eukaryota; kingdom Metazoa; phylum Chordata; class Mammalia; order Carnivora; family Otariidae; genus Zalophus; species Zalophus californianus. The sequence continues at coordinate 57,572,413 of NC_045596.1, read as the reverse complement.
ATAAATGTGTCTGGACTATTAGGCAATACACCACATTTGTCGAAGGTGATGACTCTAGCTGTGTAAATCGGTACAGATGAATTAGTTCTGGTTATATTATCATAGATAGGATGCTGTGCCAATCATGTATTCTACCCATTAAGCATCAGATGGTTGGATCAATGAAAAAAAATATTGTTGCATACCTGGATCAATCTGTGTTCCTAAGCCTGCATTAAAATCCATTCCCAACATTTCCCACCATGCTGGTGATCTTCTGTGTATAATTGAGGTTTTTATTAACCAAAGGATAGTAAAAATACATTGAATCTAACTGGACATACTGGTATGATCACTTCCTTTGTTGTTGTATAGGTTGACTTCAGATTTGGATACTGAGGTACCATTATACTGCCAATCGTATTAAAAATTTACAAAAAGATGTGTCAGAGGTGGGATAGCATTGGAGCAATCAAGTTGTGTCTTATACTGTGTAGGTATGAAAGGACCTACAGTGACTGGACTCATAGCTGCAAGGCTATTAAAATTATCTGGGGTATGATCACAGGTAGAGATCCTACGACCCCATTTACCTCGCCTGTGCCGGATCTTATTTAGATAGGATTGAATGGGTGTCGTAGACTATTCTGGGAACCCTTTAAACTACCGGGTGCTCATATTTCGAACAATTAGTTATATTAACTGGTAGTTTAGAAGTTGTGATGTTAGTCTGCAGTAGCAGACTCCATAACAGGTAATCCTTAAAGCCATAAACGTGATCCCTAGAAATAGTCCACGTAATATTGCATCCAATTTTTGATAAGCCTGGATCGTGTCCAAAAGTGTACTCATTAGAAGAGCTGTCAATTTCATGAGGGCATGGTGCAATGATGATGATGATATATTACTGTGGGGAGATCTCCAATGATGGAGCTGTTGTATGGCATCCATGTGGAACTCTTGTGTCCCCATTCCACTGTATACCATATCCTGGATTATTGAAGTGTAAATTCTTCTATCCCATTAGGTGGGAGTTGCCTAATTAGAGCATTGCTCAAGAGCTTTGATTCCGTCCTGTTACGATTTGGTTTGCAGAAGGTATCAGCCCTGAGTTTGAGCTTATCAGTCCTGCTATAGAGCAATTTGTTAGTCCATCAGGGTAATGCCCCCACCCTGCAAACCATTGTTTTAAAATCTCAATTGTTCCACATGGATAGTTTAGGTGCTTGTTCCCTGAATATTCTGTGTAAAAATATCCCTTTGTGCGTGCTGCTCTAAGTTTCAGTTAAAAGCATACAAGAATTGTTTTAAAAGCATTGGTCTTGTAGCATTGTCCCTGTGTAGATGTGTGGTAAAATGACTTTTAAGGCTTCTCAGGCATTTAATATCCAATGCTGGCATATAATATGGTTCCCTATAATGCTTGTTTGGGGTACACGTCAATCAGGTCTAGCTTGATGTGTGAAGCAGAGATCTGGCTGCACAAGCAAGGTTGGTCCTCTTTTTAACTTCCAATCCAATTAGCAGCTGTGAATGTTCTATTATCTCTTTTATAAAATTCTTCAGGTGTTAAATAGGTTGGTGAAATCTTGGCATACCAAGTGCCACGTATGTTAGCCCATTGTGTATCTTTATGTCTCCTATAAAAATTGCCAAAGAATGAAAAGCTTGGAAAATCTGTTCAATAACAATCATAGTATGTGAATTTTCATTTCTGGATATGTTGTAATTCCTTGGGTATCCCATTGGCACTGGAACCTTGTCTAGGGGTGTATTAAAGTATGGAAAGTGATATGATGAGGGTTTACTAGTAATAATTTCAAGATATTCATATTTGTCATATTCATCAGTATTTATATTCATATTTCTCCTATATAATCCTCTTGTTCCATGTCCAGTTGGTACCAAAATTCATACCATGTGTTGACAAGGGATTTGTCTGAGTATATGATAAGGGTTCATGCGTGTGATGTCTGGATACCCTGCAGTATATGGCTCTATGTTCAGTACATATGTTTGTGTGGAGAGATTAGGCAGGATGGTAATATTTTTAAATTTAATGGATGTGGTGGATTCTATGTTTTCACTTAAAGTTTTATTTTTAATGTGAGTGGCCTGTTGGTTTGAGACACTATTAAAGTCTTCATTGAATGAACATAATTCTGGTCTTTCACACTTTATCATTTTGTCTGCAATCCTGTACTAAGTGATTTATGTATAGATTGGTAAAGGTGTGCAGCGAATAAAAAGTTTGTTGGCAAAGCTTAATATCCTCACTATAAGTGCAAAAGTGTCTTAAAGCTGCCTTTTTTTTTAGTAGACTTATGTGCATATATAATTAGCTCTGAAAAGAGGAAGTGGTTGTTGTATAAAATATAACCTGGTATGTTTATAGGCAGTACTGGTATGGTTGGGGCATGATTTGAAAAATTGAGTTTCAGTGTAGGCTGGTTTTGTGGTCTAGGTATATGGTATTTAGGGCTAAAGTATTATTGGTATCTCCTGAGCTCATCAGGATATCGGCCATATTTATGGCTGTAATACGTAAGACCAGACACCAAATCTGGGCTATCACGTGGTACAGGTGGGTATATTTGTAACCTAAAGTTATGTCCTCCATTATCTTTCTGATCCATCAGCCCTTGTAGACACTGACATTAGTATATTAAAAGCCAATAAATATCAGTTGAGTCATTTGTCCCTATAAAGTTGCTAGTGCTGCTGCTAGTTCAGTTAAGAAGCAGTCATTGAAATGCAGATGCCTCACGGGAGTCACCACATGTTGGCACTCAGACCAACCAGCAGGTACCTGTTGTGGCCAGGTGTCATCATCTAACGTATCTTCTGAGAGGTCTTCCCAGGCTCCTTCAACCAGCGGGGTAATTTCTGGATCATCCTCCCCCATGAATTGTGCCAAGTCTAGATTGTTAGGAGATTCTGGGGAGTCTAGTAGGAGACACCAGTATTTGGTGCATCTCTCTCTTCCCTAATGGGAATAATCTGACTCTCTTAATGCTGTGCTAATTAAGCGGCTAGTGTAGTCAAGTTTCTGCGCGATAGTGGAGTCCTGTTATTGCTATGGCCATTTCTGTGGTGGCAATAGGTGAAGTATTTGGTTGACTTGGCAAGACAAAAAATTAGGAGAATATTGGTGATTATGAGGAATTTATGCAGGAAACAAGATTGACACTCCACATTTGTATCTTAACCGATGGTGCAACCGAGTGCAGGTATCCGACTTGTCTTATAAGGACAAGTGCAAACGTGGCCATTGCACAAGCGAGCAGGGGCACAAGAATTGGATGAAGTCTACAGCAGTGTTCTAATCTGCAATATGAGACCTAGCTGGTATGTCCCTTTCCTCCACTTATTCTTGAGTATGTCCTTGGGAGAAGGGCCTGGATTTTCTTTCAGTTGTAGCTGTCCACCAGCCCCTGTAGTCCCAAAGTGTTTCCATGTCTGTGAGCAACAATATCCTATAAGGAGACAGAATTGTCTCTGTTTTTGTTGCTGCATTCTAGGGAAGCTTTGCTGTGTATTGATGCCTCCCTTTTTCCTACATCTGGGGCAGAAGTGCTTAACATCGTATGAGGACTATCTTTTGGTAATCGCTTTGATGTAGCATAAAGCAAGCCACATCCGGGGCCTATCGAAAACTCCCTTGTCTTTCTATCAGTTGTAATTCTTTTTTTTTTTTTTTTAAGATTTTTTATTTATTCATTTGTCAGAGAGAGAGAGAGAGCGCGCACAAGCAGAGGGAGAAGCAGGCTCCCTGCTGAGCAAGGAGCCCGATGCGGGACTTGATCCCAGGATCCCGGGATCATGACCTGAGCTGAAGGCAGACGCCTAACCGACTGAGCCACCCAGGCGTCCCCAGTTGTAATTCTTTTTAATCATCCATTAAATCTCGCTATATATCCAGTGGCCATAGGATTGTAGGCTAAATGGTAATTCCATAGTAAGTCCCATAGATCATGGAGCTTTTTAACTGAGGCAGCTGTAAAATGCATTTACTGATCATTTTCTGCTCTCATTGGTGCTCCAAAGTGAGCATCCCATGATTTTAGAGTTCTTTTTGTTGCATGGACTGAAGGGCTGGAGGCAGCCAGAGCTGTCCCCAGTCCTGTATTTCTGTCTACCATGGTGGTTGGTGGCATATTTTTTTTTTAAATATTTTATTTATTTGACAGAGAGAGAGAGTGAGACAGCAAGAGAGGGAACGTAAGCAGGGGGAGTGGGAGAGGGAGAAGTGGGAGAGGGAGAAGCAGGCCTCCAGCAGAGCAGGGAGCCCGATGCGGGACTCGATCCTAGGACCCTGGGATCATGACCTGAGCCGAAGGCAGATGCTTAATGACTGGTGGCATACTTCTGTTGGTAACTGTGATTTAAGAGTCCCATGAAATCTATTTGTATTATAAATTAGACATGGTAGGTTTATCTGCATCTGTTGGAGCAGTGGACCTATATTTGTCTGTCCTCTGTTTACATATGATGCACCCTTGTAATGCACTTCTTATGTCCTGCCAGATAAACTTAAGATTTCTTTCTGTGAACCACTTATATAAGGCATGTGTTCCTCTATGTCCCTGTCTGTCCATGTATTTCCATAATTGTGTGTGGAGTTAGTACTTCTGTTTCCTTATTTATGTGATATTGGTCTTTTTTATTTTAGTGGTGGTCCTCCCCCCCCGCCCCCCGCCCAGAGGATTTTTATTTAAGAACATTCCAGGAGGAATAAGTGACCAGTGCAAAGGCCCTCAGGTAGAATAATGTCTGGCATGTTCAGGAAACAATGAGTTCAGTGAGCTGGATGGGAGTGTTTGAGGGGTGAGTAGTAGGAGAGAAGGTCTGATGGAAAATCACCAAGACCTAATGGGTCATTTTAAGGACTTACTTTTCCCAGATTCTCCATAGCCTTTCATGGTCTAGTGAAAACAGTCTAGGATTGGATCCCAGACAACTTTGCTTTCATGAACTGTGGGACTTTTAACTTCTCTTCGTTCCCTCATCTACAAAATAGAATTAGGATCCTTTCTAACAGACTGCTAGTGTAAATCAAATGAGTTCATGTGTCTGAAAAGGTTTTTTTTTTTTAATGCTATTACAAATGTTTTTTATTACAAGTAAACCTTCTTAATTTTCATGTCATCAGCTTTGCCAATTTCCCTTTTATTGACATTATGCAATCTGTGAGTCAGAGGGATTTTGTAGGATCTCTGACTCCTCCTTCGTAGCCCCTTTGGCTGGCTCCTCCAGCTCCTCACCGCTTAGAAAAAGTTGACTCCCAAATCTCTGTGTATAAACCTTCTGTTCCAAGCCACAGACACATGTGCAAATGTCTGCTGGGTAGTTGACCTCTGCTGCCCCCCCAGCACTGTAGCCTGTTAAGACCGAATGAGGACACCCTTACCCATAACGGTAGCTTGATGGTCTGTGTGTCCCCCTAGACTTAGCCTCTGTACTTTCCACTCCTGTTCTTTTGCTCTGCATATTCCATCAGCTTCCTTGTCCTGTTGATTCTACTTCCGAAATGTCTCCTGTGTCTGTTCCCTCCTCTCTGTCCCCATGGTCTCTGCCTAATCCGAATCATTCCCTAAAGGGAATGATCGCAATTGCCTTGGGATTGTCTGTTTCTGTTTTTTCCAACATTATGATCACCCTACCGTCAGATTTCCTGTCGTGGAGGCAACTGACCTACCAAAACGACACCAACTCAGCCAAGCGTGTCTGGTTTCTCTTTCATATCTCGGAGTCCCTCTGCAACTTCTTATATTTCTATCTCACAAAATCTCAGCCCAGATCTATCTTGATACCCTTATTGTCCGCATAGAACCAACTCCAGTTTTTTTAGGCCCTGTGAAAAGCTTTTTTTTTTTTTTTTCCTTTGGTCCACTCTCTGTGGTTTTGATTTTCGTGAAAGACAGCAAGGGCCATGTCGCAATCTTTATTTACCCAAAAGTCTTGCAGACACTGGTGCTCAGCAGATGTTTACAGAGCGAGTAAATAATTGTGCGTAACCATTCCTTATAAGAGGCACACCTCTCTCACCTGCCCTTGCCTTTCTCTGCTTACGGGTTCTGCAGATTTGCTTGGCCAGGGATAACCAATTCATTGCTTCCAGTTGAGAACATGATTTCCATGGGGAAAACTAAAATAATTAAGCCCAGTGACCTGAAATTCACAGCCCTTATTTTGATCACATTATTAGAATATTTTTAAACTACTAGGTGGAAAAAAAATTTGTATCCATACTGTTGAATTCACTTCTAAGCGATGAGTGGAATCTGGGTAACTGGACTAAAGCAACCTAGACAGGGATTTCTAAATGCAGTAAGATAGGCTGGTGATATTGTCTAGTCTTCTGTCTTTAAAAAGCATCTCATAGCTGGTATTTTAAACTCCCAAATTTATTTCTCTAGCCCCTATGCTCTTCTGAACTCCATGTACTTCCTTGACATTTCCACTTGAACAGTGATATAAATTCCTCACAGGAAAAGCCCAAAGTTAAATTCTTCCCACCGTATTGTCCCCCAGACTCTTTCTTCCAGAATTTTCATTCCTCTGAGTGTCTCATGCCCAAATCAGTCACCCATGCCTCCCTGTGTTCCTTTTCTATTGCTGCTATAGCAAATTGCCACAAACTTACTGGCTTAAACAATACAAATTATTATTTGTGTCTGTTTCATTATTATCTTATAGTTCTGCCGGTCAGAGGTGTAACACAAGACTCAAGCCAATATGAAGGTGTCAGAGGCCTGCACTGCTTTCTGGAGGCTCAAGAACAGAATGCATTTCCTTGCCTTTTCCAGCTTCTGGCAGCAACCTGGGTGCATTCCTCTGCTTGTGGTATCTTCAAAACCGGCAGCAGCAACTCCTTTTCGGTCTGCATCATTATCACTTCCTAGCTCTTCTTCTAACTACCCTTGCCCTGGGTAGCTCTTTGTTTTACTCAGAATATTTGGGATGACAATTGATGGTCTACGTGCATCTGCCCCCTGTATATCCCACCCCACCTCCAAACTCTTTCCTTCACTCCTCTCCTTTCTTACTAGTCTCTCTGTGCCGGCGAGAGCAGCCTCTTTCCTCTCCTGCAGACTTTCCAGCTCTAGGTCTGCATTAGAGCATGCGCGTTAGCTGTACTCTCTGCCAGGAGCTCTTTCTGAAGCTATCCAGTGGCTGAATCTCTCCCCTCTTTCTAGTGCTTGTTCAAAAGTCACCTGCTCAATGGGGACCCTTGGCCATTCTCTCTAGCACAGCAACCCATACCCCTCCCCACAGGACCCCCGGTCTTACTCTGTTCTACTTTTCCTTTTTCTGTAGCATTTACTACCTTCTAATTTATCACATTAATGACTTTCCTTTATTAAAATATAAGTTCTACAAAGGCAGGGTCATCTGTTTTGTGTTCAAACACTTAGAGTAACTGGCAGGCACTCAAGTTTGTGTTGAATGTCGAATGATTAAATGAATAAAACAATATAAAGACCCTGTTCCTCCCCCCCGCCCCAGCCCCCGGCACCACCAACTTTTCTTTGATCCTCCAATACTTACATTTTTTAAAAATTTTTATTTATTTATTTGAGAGAGAGAGAATGAGAGAGAGAGAGAGAGAGAGAGAGTACACGAGAGGGGGGAGGGTCAGAGGGAGAAGCAGGCTCCTTTGCTGAGCAGGGAGCCCGATGTGGGACTCCATCCCGGGACTCCAGGATCATGACCTGAGCCAAAGGCAGTCGCTTAACCAACTGAGCCACCCAGGCGCCCCCAATACTTACATTTTTAGAGCCTCTTTTTTCTCTTTGCCCGTGTCTGTTAAGTCCTGGTTGCTGGTTATTGCAATATGCTTTTGGTTTCCCTCCTATTTCGCAACTATTTCATTCTACTTGATGGGATCACATGAAGGTTTTATTCTCAAGACTGGGCACTGGAGCTGTGTGGTCATCTCTACTTTGTCCTGCTTACCAGACTTTTCTTACAATGGACTGCTCAACCCTCTGCCTACCTTCATATTATATAAAAAAAAAAAAAAAAAAAAAAACTGGAATTGGTTAGTTTCTTGTTTTGGCACAATTCCTACTTCTCCTGGAATCACATTTGAGTTATTGCCAATTCATTGTAGCTCTTTAATTACATAGGTAGCTAGAGTAAAGACTAATAGACATGTACACATATAACATGTATTATTTAAAAGCAGATACTTAATAGAAGAAATGACATACCAGTATTCATCATCATGTACAGAAAAACAATCCGGGACCAAATTTTGGCGGTCACAGAAGAAATCAGGGCTGCAAATTATAGGACTCTGAAGTAAAGCTGATACTCCTATTGGAATCTCTTCTGGAACCTCCTAGAACCACTGTCCTGATATCATATTAGAACCTCTGTTAGACTAAAACCATACTCTTCAGATTTTCCATTTGGATAGCTCTTTGACAGTAACGGAGAACATTTACTTTCTCAAGTTAGATCTACAGTATGAATATTCTCAATTGAAAAAAACGAAAGCTTTCCAACGTACTCTTACAGGTAGCTATAGCATTTTGAAAGCAGAAGTCTGATCACCTCCTCCTCCTCCTCCCACGTCTTCAGTAGCTCATCACGCGGAGCAGCCTCGTCCTAAGTCTGCGCCTCCCCCCAAAACCACTCCCCGTTCACCTCTTTTCACTCCTTTTCATAATGGAAAACTATCTCAGACTTTTTCTGCCTCTTCCCACACTGACTCTTCGGTATTTCCAGTGTACCATGTACAGACTTCAACTACTTTAATAATGAAATGACATTCTTATTGCTTGTCTGTCTCCTTTATTGGACTGTAAAATTTATAAAGCGGAAGGCCTTCTTCCAGCTCAGTACTAGATGCCGAGGATGCCAAATAATGAATGAAGGGATACATCAATGAATGATTAAGTAGACACAATAACAGAAATTATGAATGACCGCTTAACAGAAAAGACAGACTAACAGAAAAGATTCAAACTTCACACAGCAAATTTCATTGATGAGGTCACTTAAGTTTTATTGATAAAGTCATGATTTAAATTATGTTCCATCTTTTCCATCTAAAAAAGGAAGAAGTACTTGACATCCTTCTTTAATAATGCAATAAAAATGTTTATAAATCAAGGATGAATTTACTTCATCGATAAAGTTAGCCATTTGCAAAATTTACCTTGTTGACCAACAATTTCAGATAAATATAGACAGAAATACATGTCTGCATGAAAACTTGTCTTGATGCCCGATCTTCTGACATTTTGTAAGTGTTAAATGTTTTCAGTACTGTTGTTAGGAGGGGAAAAAAAAAAGACTAAGAGGTGGGTAAACTCTTAAAGTGAGAAGATGTAATAACCAGAGAAAATTTAAAAATCGCCAAAAGCTCATTTAGCTAAAAGATAGTTTTTTTGGCATTGGTTTCTTATATGACAAGTGATCACATTCAGGATATATATATCTGCTTTATGTTAAATTATTACTCACCCTGCACTTATGTTTTAGGTTAATAGTTGTCGGAATATATTTTGTATCTGGTACTCCTTACAAATTGTCACAATTTTAACTGGGGACATGCTGGGACGCAAACCAAATGAATGCAAATCATAAAATGGTCTTCAATGCCCCTAAGTAGATGCTTAATTCTAGTTGAGAAGAGGTAGGGCCCTGAGGGACAAAAATGTTACTGAGGCCTTTGAAGGGCTTTAGGGTCCCACTTGAAGTGGTTATTTGAATAGAATGCAATATACAAAAAAAAAATTTGATAAAAACCCTAAGTTTCGCAATGCTGTCCTAATTCCAAGTTCTACTTACAGTGGCTCACTATATGTAAATTTACTTCAATATGAGTCGTTATGTTTATGTTAAAATTTTGCAGAGAAGCCCTAAGAAAGGTAAGGACACAGAAGAGTTAAGCCCCAGGTCTCAAAGCACCTGCTACAGTGTGCAATGGGGAAGAAGAGAAGCTTGAGATTTACACAGAGACAAATCAAAGCAGTACTCGGCATGGTGGAAATTGGCAAACTAAAGATTAAAAAACAAAAAACAAAGATGAAGATTTAGATAAAGGACCAAACACACTTTTTTTTTTTTAAAGGCAAGTCTTCAATATGTGCATTTTCAGGGAAAAAAAGAGAATGGTCTTCAAGGGAGAGAGAGAACTGAAAATGTCTCTCAAACAAGAGACAGTCGATGGAAATTGAGTGTGCTGTATTTTTCTCTACTAACAATGATTATCGGAGAGATAAGGGGCTTTAGGTTGAGCTGGACCACCTGGTTTTGGATGCTGCTCTACAGCTTTACTAGCTCTGTAGAACTTCTGTACTAGCTTTGGGTGGTTTACATCATCACTCCTGCTGCTGCCTACTCATTTGTAAGATGTAGAAACTACAAACACCTAGGAGGCCTACAATAGGCTAATAGACTTATGAATAAAACACGTTGAGCATAGTAAGCACTGTATGCCTGTTTCTGTTATCACTTTACCGTATATGAAATGTTACTTTTCTCCACTAGAATTAGGCATCTTCTTAGGGGCATTGAAGACCATTTTATGATTTGCATTCATTTGGTTTGTGTCCCAGCATCTTCCCAGTTAAAACTGTGACAGTTTCACATTTCAGCAATTCACAAATATCAGTAACATACTATATTGAGTTTCATTGATATTTTATTCCTTCAAGTAACTAGTCATTTGTATTATGTATAGATGGGCATATTCTACCACAGCACCCCTAAAAGTATCTGAAACAGATTACTCTAGTATTATGTAACACTGAATTTATGCAAATTTTATCTCATGCAAAGAGGCATTTAATAATTATAGTTGAAATTTAGAGATGGGAGAAATATTGTATCACATCCTCATTCACCAGGTGGGCTAGTATGTGGTTGACAATCATGAAGAAAAGAGCACAGAGTAGAAAACAACCACCACAGCAAAGTAATTTCCAGATACTTCTGTTAGCATGTGGATTCTTTGTATTCTATGGTTGTAGTCTTATCTTCCCATTGATTACATGTCAGTTGCTCTCAGGCAGTAGGGTGCATGCACACACACGTTTCCCTTCCTGTTCCTGCAAAGGGCAGCATTTGAGACTCCAAAGTAGTTTTACTGAAGCCTGTGGATAGTACCTGTGTGGCTGAAGAGGAGAGAGAACAGGTTGCCATACAACAAAAAGTGTATCTTTTTAAAAGGTCCTTTTCATAAGTGTCCTCCCCCAAACCTCACTATTTCAAACAGCTACTTCTGGGAGTGCTCTATGCTGCCCCCAAAACTCCTGACGCCTCTCTTTCCAGGCTTCTAATCTTTCCTCTGGAAGGAAGCACCAGGCACTTTTCTGTGGAAGCCAGTCTCACTTACCTGGCTGTCTTCATTTCCACCACCAGGAGGCTCTGGCAGGAAATCCTGAAAAGGGATGAAAGCAATTAGACTAAGTGATAGATGAAGTACTGAGAAGATGAATTTCAAGTGTTCAGGGGTCAACAGCACATAAAAGGAAAAGGGTGGAGATAAAATTGCTCAGTAGATTTCTGGCTTTATAACACATTAAGTGCATTAAAATGTATACACCTACATTACATATAATACTTGACACAAAAAAATGATTGTAATATTGTTTTGAAAAATATTTGGCTATGAGCAATTAATAAGTGGCTCTGATTTCTCTCAAATCAGGTCAGTGTGTAAATTCTTGCAAAGTGAAGAAAATTGAGTTTATAAATAGTTCCCAAATATAATAGAAATCTTATTAATACCAAATAGTGTGGCTAGCATAAAGTTATGTTTTGTTGACCACTAAATATTTGTTAATCCTTATTTTATAATTATCCCATTTGCTGAGCCAATATTTTCTGGTTTCAAAATTGTATAGGCCCCTGAAAAGCACACTGTCCTTGAGCACTGTGCCTGTAGTTCCTAAAGAATAAAATGGACACAGGTTTAGCAAACATCAAGGACCTGGCATCACCCACAGAGCCTCATGTGTGGATTCAGTGGATTGTTTTGTATTTATGTCTAGAGGACCCATTTGGAGCCTCACCAACTTGGTTAGGAGCCATGTTGATGTCCTTGGGGAGTTGCCTCGCTGTATAGAAATTTTATAAAGGGAAACAGTCTTGGAAGATACTGTTTCACATTTGTTATTTTAAAATAAGAATTCATGTAGAGCAATTTATCCCTTTTGGATGAGATTAGTTTAAGTACATATGAGTTGTGATCTCTTTCTCCAAAGCCTCAGAATTCCGGCTTTCATTTAAGTTCATGTATATTTCATCTTACACTCCAGTTGTCCTCTGGCAAGAATTTTCCCTTTGAAAGGCCACAGATGAATAATACACAATCATGCAACTCATTTCTGGTCAAATGTTAGATTGCTTTAAATCTGAAGGTGGAACACAGAGCTGTCAGCAATTTTTTTGAAAGCGAGCTGTAGATTTCCTTACAATTTCTGATGGCTCATTATTTACACGCAAGGGAGAACAAGTTAAAGGAAGAAAGTCTCTATACACACATTCTCTCTCGCTCTGTCTCTCTCTCTCTCTCTCTCTCTCTCTCTCTCGTTGCAGCCAGTAGGTATAACATGATGTCAATAATTATGAAACCATGCATTTTAATTGCCCAGGAGAGTTTATAAAATCCTTTCTCAAACATAATCTCCTCCTTTTTCTAACCAGGTGATGAAGGTAACACTTGAGATTGCTAATCCTATTTATTCACTCACATAACATTCAAAACAAGAGTTAATCCAGGTTTTAAGGCATTGTTGCTATTACATAAATAGAACATGTGACCTGCAAAATGTTATTTCACCAAGAAAGATGAATAAACTTTTACAAATATTTTGAGTGGAAGCAAATGAAATGAGTTAATATCCCTATCATACAGAAGAAAAAATTTAGACTTTTATTGATAACCTCTTGATTATTACCAAAGGATAAAAGCTATTTGAAAGTAAACCAAGAGAAACTGTGATAAGATTTTACCCCTGCTTTACAATATTTTAAAAAATTTCTCTGATTTAGACATGTATTATGATAAAGAGGAACATAATAAAATTGTATGGTAGAAGTGGGTGATGTTAAACGTATATTTCTCAGTCTGGCAGATCGAGTAGGAATAATATAATATGGAGGATCTGAATGATAGAATAATCTCCATTTATGGAATAAATGTTTTGAACAAACCCTTCTATTAAGTGAAGTGCCTTTTTTTCAGTACCTAAAGAATATCCCTTCTTTCAACAATTCTCTATTAGTCCACAAAGAACACTTAACTGAATTTATGTGGGGAAGGATGATGGTATCGGGTGGGGCTTTATTAGCATCTCATCAAATCCTGAAACCACTGAATAAAATGTTGATACATGTAACCACATTAAAACTTAAAATTCTTGGACATTGGAAGTCGAATATCAAACAAATCTAAGAAAATCAATTATATTGACTAAAATGAGTGATAGCCTTCATACATAAAGAACATCTACAAACCTATTTATCTTTCTTTCTCTTTCATGTATTCATTTTACTAATGGTATGGTAGTTTTCTAGGCCAGGTTGGGCAAACTTTTTTTCTTTGAAGGATTAGATAGTAAACATTTTTGGCTGTGCAGGCCATAAAGTCTCCGTTGCAACTTCTGTGCACTGTAGCACGAAAGCAGCTAGAGCAGGTACAGGAGGAATGGGCATGGCTGTGCTCCAGCAGAGCTGTTGGCAGAACCCGGCAGTGGGCTGTGTTTGACCCAGAAGCTGTTGCTCACCGATCCCTGTGCTAGACCATAAAAATAAATGAGAAAAGCAAAGTCCTCACTCTCAGGAACTTTCATTCAAGTGGTGAGACAGATGATCTGCCGGAGTCCAGCTCCAGCAGGGGAAGGGTCCTTGAAGGAAAGGTTGGCGTCGGGGAGTGAGGAGACACAGACAAAGGATCGGGTTGGAAGCATCTCCTCCCTGATAGCCTCGGAGGAACTTTATTTATTCATTAGAATATCTCCTTGTTTTTCCATTCTTTCATAACATGTGATTTTGTTTTTTACATTTTATTGCAACCATTTCGGATTTAAAAACAAAGGTGCTAAACAGAGCGTGACAGTGCGAGACAAAGCGTGACCTATCTGCTATTGTGTGCTAAAGCGAAAAAGTTATATTTTTCCTCTTGTTCAAAGGTTTATCTTAAGTTTATTCTTTCTCCAAAGGCAGCTTACAATGTGTGCACCCTATCTTATCAAAGTACTTATTCCATTTCTATATGTTTTCATCTCTTGTCCTTGCTCCATAGACACCACGGAGGATTACTCCTCTTAATCTTTACCCAGAGGCCGACAGATGATGCCCTCACCCTTTTTTCCTTTAATCTTACACCATTTGTTCCTGTCCTCATCATCAACTCCAGTATAAGGAATGGGAGGAGTAGGGGTAAGGAAGTTAATCCTACTCCAGGGCTTGCCTTGAGGGGCATACCAAAGGTGGCCTCCTATTTTGTATGCAACATAGGGAGGTCCCTGTACTGTGGGAATGACATGAGATTTTCCTTTCCTAGAATCCTGATGTTTCAGAGGTGCCTGAGGAATCTCATCAACAGGAATTTTTACTGGGCCTGGATCCAACAGCTCCCTTAAACGAAGCTTATCAAAGAACTCCGCGTTGCTCATGTTAGATGAATTACAGATCGGAGGACATTGGGTAATTTTACTTCTTGGCCCATCGTCAGCCTTTTTTGGAATCAGTTTCATTATGATTGCTTGCATAGGCATAACTAAGTTTATAAATCATTTTATCATGAAACCCCAGAAAAAATCCCATGATTATAAAGATTGCCGCAAATAAAATGAAAGGAAGTAGCAGGAGCCAGCTGTGGAGTCTCCTGATCTTCAGGATTGTCCCCCGTACTTGGACTTTGTCAAACAGCATGAGTAGCTTGGCTCGCGCCAATGATCAATAAATATAAACATGTAAAATGTGAAGTGGTGATGAAGAGATATCAGGGTAAAGGGAATGAAAAGAAAAGATGAAAAACAGATTTGAAAAGATCTGGAAAAATAGGTAGAAGATAAATTCATCAAGAAAGCCTATAAAATGCTATACAATCTGAAGCCCATAAAAATCAAAGATATTAAAATAATGGTACAGTATAATTTTCACCTTTCAGAATCGCAGTGACTAAAGTGATAATTCATAACGTTGCCAAGAATCATGGGAAAAAGGCCTGGAAATTCATCGCTAGTGGGAGTGTAAACTGGGACAATTCTGAGAGCGATTTGAAAATACCAATATTGCAAATAGACACCCTTTGGGTTTTTTAAATTTTTTTCATATCGAAGTACAGTTGACCTACAATGTTATGTTAGTTTCAGGTGTATAGCCCAGTGATTCAACAGTTGTATACATCGCTCAATACTACATGTAGTCCCCATCTGTCACGATACAAGATTACTTCAGTATTATTGACTATATTCCCTAGGTTGTAATTTTCATCTGACTTCTTTTTATAAATGTTTTTAATTGAAGTATAGTTGACACACAATGCTACACTAGTTTCAGGTGTACAACACAGTGATTTGACAACTCTCTACCTTTTGCTATGCTCAAGTGTAGCTGCCATCTGTCACCATACAACACTGTCGCAATACCATTGACTATTCCCTATGCTCCACCTTTCATCCCCATGACTTATTCATTCCACAACTGGAAGCCTCTATCTCCTCCTTCACACAGTCACCTTTTTGATCCAATATTTTTGCTTTTCAAAATGCCTTCTACAAAAACATACTTAAAAGTTGCAAAAATAAATGTACTAGGATATTTGATATGACATATTTAATGGCAAAGAATAGAAACAACTTGGTTATTAACAAAAGGATTGTTGAAATTGTGACCATTTCATTCAACAAATGTCTGTCGACCATTTAAAGTAATGAAGTAGGCATCAATATATTGACAGTTATGAGAGATAGATTACTATGTAAAAAAGGGTTTGGTACAAATTATAGATAGAAACATCCTATTTTTGTCTTAAAAACAAAACTGTATGTGTGGCATTGCAGACTGGTAGGTAAAGAAGATTTTTAATAAATGGTACTGGGACACTTAGGTATCCATATAGGAGAACATTAAATGGGATTCTTGCATCACCCCATCTATACAGGTAGGTTGAAGACTAAAAGACAAAAGTAAAATTTTAAAGCTTAAAAAGTTAATATAAATAAATATTATGTCCTCAGAATAGCAAATAATTTTTTAGCAAGATACAAGATTGATGACTTTAAAATTAAGAACCCTTATTTTCAATTAAAAGACCTGCAGAGAAAAAGGCAGTTAGGCTGAGATCAGCGGAAAATATTTGAAACACATATAATCTAAAGGATTTGTGATCTAGAATAAGGTATGTCTACAGTCAATAAAAGAAAGATAATTCAATAGAAAAAAATTGGGGGAAAAAACAGGAAGCCCTTTCACAGAAGATAACACAAATACAGAAAAATGTTTGATCTGGGCAATCATAAAAATTCAAATGAAAGCCACAATCAAAAACTATTTTATACCCATCAGATTGACAAAATATTAAAGGACAAAAGTCCCAATGATGGCAAAATAGTAGAGCAATGGCAACTGTTGTACATTGTTTCAGGGAGTATAACTTGGTTATATTTATGAAAAACCACTGGGCATTTTAACAGTAATGAAGGTGCATATGCCTTCAACCCAGCAGTTCTACTCCTGGGTGTATACTCTAGAGAAATCCTTGTGTATTTGCACCAGGAACTGTGTCCCTAGCAACATGGTTTGTAAGTACAAGACATGGAAAATACAGAAAGATCATCTACAGTAGAACAAATAAGTCTATTTTGATATATTCACACAATGGACTGTCATGTAGCAGTGAAAGGAATGAATGACAGTTACATGCATTAAAGCAGTACTTCCAGCAAAATGAGAAAGCTAATACATTCCTTTTCTGTCAGCGCTAAGGGGAAATTCTACCAATTGGCTATGTTTGAGACCTTGCTTTCTTTAATATCTAACTAGTGTAATAATATAACCATTAATCATCAAAAAGCATAAAGAGCTGATTGCAAGCTTACCAGAAGTCCTGGAAGAGAAAATGCATTTTAAAATAATAACTCACTAGCCAAAATCTAATGTGTATATATACAAAGTGAATACATGAATATTCTTCACATATTAAATATACATGTACTGGCATCCTTCCAGTTTTTGAAGATCATTATGCTTTCTGTCAGACCGAACTCCAACCTTCCAGGAACTTGGTCTTTTGTATTGTAATCTCTAGACTGAGAATAGCACCTGCTCCAACTTTACTGATTATTTTCCTCAAATATTTGGTCTCTGTTATTAGATAGAAAATTTCTTGTGACCTGTGATAACCTCTCTCTCAACTCTTACTGCTCCATCTCACTCCTGCATACTATTCAGACAGATAGGAAAGAGGTTTAATAAATACTTGCAGGAACAGGATTATGAAATCTCTAAAGATCAAAGTATAATTCTTTCATCTTCTTGATATTATCTTTTCCTCCAATGCATTCGTTCTAGAGCAGCTATAACAATGAGTGTGGCCACAGGCACAAATTAGACATTAAAATAGACTTAAAAGACCATATACTCTGAGAAAGTTATGAGAAAAGAGAGAAACGCAAGTGAACGTTTGGCCCAGAACTAACGTTGCATCTCTCTATGCTATGTCCCCCTGCCATTTGCATCTTGATTACAGAGTCCACAATAGTTTTGTAACTTAAAATAATATTTATTGAAGTGGCTTAAAAAAATGCAGAAGAAAAGAGTAAAAACACAAACCAATTGTTTAAAATATGGTCAGACTGTTGGGAAAGAAAGGTCCAGGTAAAACAAAATTAAACAGATTTCTTAGCTGCAGGACTTTACATAGACTTGAACATGTTTAAGTCAATTATAAGTCTTGTAAAGTATAACATAAGTTAGAATCAAATTAAAGCATAGCAATAGAAATACTTGCCCTTAAACCTCAGAATTTAGAAGTTGCAAATTTTTAAATGCTAGTAAAAAAGCTTAGCACCTTGTTAGCAAGAATAATTTTTAACATAGGAAATTACTAGATAGTGCATATTGTTAATAATACTATCTGAGCTCTGCAGAATGAACCAGTATGTTGATTCAAGAATAGTGTCCCATGGTACTTGCTCTCGGTACTACAGGAGGCTCCCATAATGTATATTTTCCCCCAAACTTACTTGACTATAAAACATCTTCCTCCTCCTTTTTTGAAAAATATCTAATGGGATTACTGTTCCTTAAAATGAACTTTGGGAAATGCTTACTATGCTTTGGGTCTATAAGTGTGGACGAAATATTTTAATATAATATTTTAATATAAATACTTATGGTGACCTCTCTGGGGTTTTTTTGTTTGTTTTTGACACAAATTCTGTTAATTTTAAACACAGCAAAGAGTAAAAAAAAAAAAAAAGTTTACTTGGCAATAGCAGAGGGATTGCAATTTGGGAAAAGCAAACTATGGTGAACCATAGGCAAATCTAAAGGGACCAATAGAAGGTCAGCTTTAACTACATTTTAGGAGGAAATTAGGGAAGGTTGTTTTGAACAAAAATTTTTTGGAGAAGAACAAGAGTTCACTGAAGTTGCAGTGGTTTCTCATTGGCTGCAAGCAATAGTATATTGTTGCTGGGCGGGGAGGGATATTTGTTCATTTTCTGGAAGACAGGAAATAAAATTCCTGTGTGAAAGGTGCCCTTTCTTGTCAAAATAATCGTCGTCTTCCCTCTTGCTGCTGGTTGGTTATGCAGACTGTGAGTGGTACGTGGGTGAGAGCGCCCCCTTCAGGGAGTCTCCATTTTAAATGAGGTTCCCTTTATTTTCACAAGACAAACTTAATTTTATAAAGGTAATTGCATTGGTAATTCATCAAATGTATCACAGACCCCTCTCCCCCACACACTTATTCTGAGTGTTTACTCTGTTTTTCAAAAAAAAAAAAAAAAAAAAAGGCAGGTGCTTGTTCTTCAGAGGTGGTCCAACGGCAGAAAAACATTACTGGCGTCCACTCCTTTCTTTGGAGCAAAAAATAAATAATACAACTCAATAGCAATATCTAGATACCTTTGATAACACATGGGATATGGCTAATTATCAGATTGAATTCATAATCATAATTTTAAAATAGTGTTTAACCTTCATTTTGGATTGCAGTTTTACCTTTCCCTTCCCTGCGCCGCCCGCCCCGCCCCCAGCTAATCCCTAGTTACTACACTAACAGCAACTTGACTTTCCTCAAATTTTAACTTTTTTAATTAGGTGAGGTTTTTTTTTTTTTTTCTCATGAAAATACCAGTGAATATTAAAATGATCAAAACCAACAAGAAGCTGACAAAAAAGCCAAGTAGAAGTACAGCTCCTCTAAGACTTTAATTGTCCAATTTAATTAACTGAATATATATTCTTAGAGTTCATATTCAATTTCATTAAATGAGAAATTTCCTTATCTAGATTTTCCTAATCATCATCCTCTTCCTAAAATCCCATGATGAGGTCATTGAGGGTAGTCAGGAAAAACAAAAAGCACAGGATTCGTTCTAGAATGAATTGTATCATTTGTATCACTGCTGGTTGTGGAGCACATGATTCGACTGGCAGCACAATGTCACCAAGAACTCAGGGAACTCTTTGTAATGTATTCTTTAGCTCTCTCTTTTGCACGTTCCCTTCTGGACATTCAGCTTCCAGGATCTTTTCTCCCCTTCCTTTCTCCAGTGTTTCTTCAGTTCCCACAGACTGATAGGCTTTCTTTTGCCCTCCCTCTTGTCTTCCCTTTCCCTCTCTTCTTCTTTTCCCTACTTTCCCTCACTTCTGTCAGCTCACCACTCTATCTACCTTCAGGGAGGGGGATGCATACGTTTTCTTTGGAGTCTGAATGCAATTCAAACACATTCAGACACGATTTAGACCTCACTGTGTTGCACGATTGCTTGATTCTTGTCTAAACGGAGTCAAAGAATGAATCTCGCAAAAGGTGAAGTGAAAGTCTATTAAGTGGAGGTGAGAGCAGAAAGGAAAGAAAAAAGCTCTAGAGTGACAGAGGTCCCGAATGGGTTGCCATTAAGGCTTTTAGTGTCAGTCTTTTATGGAGAACTGACTGGGAAGCTTGTGGCCTTCAGATACTTGTGCAGACTTGGTCTGAGCAAGGACTAGCGATCACATCCTTAATGGTTTACTTCTTCAAGGTCTGCTCATTTTTCTGGGATTACAATGTAGCTGCCCCAAAATATGCTCCCTGACATCCAGGGCCAGGTGGTCTGCTTTGTTCCCCTATCTGTGGTTTTCTACTCCTCAGCATTTCTCCACATTTGGGATTTCTGTGAGCCTGGTCAGGGGAGTCAGGGGCCTCCTATCTCTCCCTGCCTATACCTTAACCCTTTCCTTACTCAACTGGTTTGTTTACTTTTTAAAGGCATATTTAGGACTATATTATGTTGTTTCATATTGGGTCTATTAGAAGCTATGTTTTCTTTAATTGAAGTAAAATTGATACACAATGTTGCATTAATTTCAGGTATACAGTGATTCAGCTGTCTATGTCCATGTCTTCTGCCATGCTCACAAGTGTGGCTCCAGTCTGTCTTGTGTCCCCATCCCCAAAATTCTGACTCACTGGCTTTGGGGCCAGATCTCATAATTTGCATTTCTAAAAAGCTGCCCAGTGATGTTTATTGAGGGAGCAACTTGACAATAGCAAGGCCTCCAGTATCCTGAGAGTCCTCTTTAGCAAATCAAAGTCCTTTTGGGTACCTCCCTTTTTCCCTATCTCCCCCAACTCCCAGGTATATCATCGGCCATCCCTGACACCCCCAGGGCAGCAGCTCTTTCTGCCCACGGGTCCTGTCCCCATGCTTTAATAAAATCACCTTTTGGGCGCCTGGGTGGCTCAGTTGGTTAAGCGACTGCCTTCGGCTCAGGTCATGATCCTGGAGTCCCGGGATGGAGTCCCACATCGGGCTCCCTGCTCGGCAGGGAGTCTGCTTCTCCCTCTGACCGTCTTCCCTCTCGTGCTCTCTATCTCTCATTCTCTCTCTCTCAAATAAATAAATAAAATCTTAAAAAAAAATAAAATAAAAATCACCTTTTGCACCGAAGAATTTTCAAGAATTCTTTCCTAGCCATGGGCTCCGGACCTCACCCATGTTCAAAAACTACAGCAATATTGGTAGTGCTGGTCTGAGGACTGCCTTAGATAGCACTTCCTTAACGTCTATATCCCTTGGCTATATTTCCCTCGAGTAACTTGAGAATATTTCTTATTTAAGTTGGAAAGCTAAACTACTTGTCCAAAGAATGCTGAAAATATTTAACTCAATTTTGCATTTTAAAATCTAGTTTTTGGCTCAAGAGTATACCTTCAACTGGCATTCTCCCAGAAAGTTTTTAAACATAGATCCTCAAAAGAACTGTCTCTTTCCACTTTGAAGACTATTAAACATGTTTTGAATACAGAAGAGATTTTAAAGCACCTCCTCTGTTCAATATATGCTAAGTAATATAAAATACACAAGTATAAATATAATTTATTGGGCATCTTTTGTAATGTGTTAGATTGTTTCTGACATGGACTTCAGAAGATATATAAATTATCAATATGGTGGAGTAGAAAGTGGAATGGCTTTGAAATCAGACACCTGTGTTTATACCCTCCCTATTCCATATACTAGCTTTGTGGGCATGCACAAAGTAACGGCTCTAGGGCCAGTCTCCCTTGCTTGTAAAAGCTTTTAGCTATTCAGTGACATCAGGTATGCAAATCATTTAATACAGCATTTGCTAAGTAATAAAGTAAACACAAATATGTGGAAAACTCTCCACTATTAACTGCTTGTGAACTTCAAATTCTTTTTCAAGATTCAGAGGATATGGAACTTGTTTTTTTTTTTTTTCTGTCTCTGTTCCCTCAACTATGCGAATATCAATTTTTTTATTATGTTCAGTTAGCAACATATAGTACATCATTAGCTTTTGATGTAGTGTTCAATGATTCACTAGTTGCATATAACACCCAGTGCTCATCACCACACGTGCCCTACTTAATACCCAGCACCTGGTTCCCCCATCCCCCCATCCCCCTCCCTTCTGTAACCCTCAGTTTGGTTCCCGGAGTCCAGAGTCTCTCATGGTTTGTCTCCCTCTCTGATTTCTTCCCATTCCTTTTTCCCTCCCCCTGTGGTCCTCCGCACTATTCCTTACGTTCCACATATGAGTGAAACCGGACGATGATTGTCTTTCTCTGCTTGACTTATTTCACTTTGAATAATCCCCACCAGTTCCCTCCAATTTTAAAATATAACCTAGGTAATCTTGGACCTCTTCTACCTCCATCTGAACCTATAGTCGCACCCAAAGAAATAGTCCAACTGCCAAATTATAATTAAACAGGAATTCCAAATTTTGAATCTTAAAAAAATTGGCAGGAGGTAAATCGCCACCCACAGAAATATGAAAAGCCTCTTGCACACTTTTCAGTCTTTTTCACTCTGTACCTGTGGCAGTCCCTCTCAGAGACAAATCCCCAAGGCCATAAAGGCCCCAGTAGATTTTGCCAGGCTCTCTCTTACATGGGTTTTTATTATGCAGATTGCTATCACCACTCTGGGTGTCATCCTCCCTAGTTCCCAACTGCCTTTCTAGTTGTAGCTCTCTTTACCTATTGCCTTGATTCTGAGTCAGTAAAAAATTCCAAGAGCTGAGTTAACCAAGATTCCCTTTTGGGTTCCAGAGCCGGAGGGGAGCAGTGTGAGGAACACTTACATGTTAGTAAATCATGACCCCTTCACAAATAACAGTAGGATCCTGGTACCAATTATGATCGTGTTTTTTTCCAACACTACTGAGCCATTCTTGGACACCAGCTGGGTCTCTACAACTGAACTCAATTCTGACATTATCTAATGTAAATAATGTAGAAAAGAGAAAAAGATTGTGAGTGCCAGGAAAATATAAAGGCATCAAGAATGATTTCTTTTTTTATTTCTAGTATTACACAAGAATTCACTTAAAATATCAAGATGTTAAGGAGCATGCTCATCAAGCTTGTTCAGTATGCTAACATGTTGCTTTATTAGGTTTAAGAAATTACTAAACTTAGTTCATTGGCTCTGAGTGACTTTTATGGCCAATATTTACTTGTCATCATTTCCCAACTCTAGTGAGTGATAAGCTTTGCTAAATTAGATTGGATGGTAATGAAGACTGAGGAATTTATATACTCATTTATATAAATTGGCAAATTATGCATAGATTCAAATAAATCTAATTTATACAAATGTAGAAGCTTAATGAAGCTTCAGACAACCTCTCAATTTGTAACAAATTGCAAGTAAGAGTCAGCATGGAGTAAAAATACAGTAGTCTTTCTGGTCAGGCAAACTTAGAATAGAATTCATACTCTATGAGACCTACACTGAAGGGTTTTGAATATGTGTTTCTTTGTTTTAACATGGGGGTGATTATCTCTACTTCACAGTGAGAATTCAATGAGAAAATGGAGGAAAAAGGCCCTGCTGAGTTCCTGGTAGGTGCTCTCTAAAAGTTAGCTTAGGCCTTGAAGAGTCAGAATAGGTTCAGCCACAGTATTAATTTTTATGATAGCACTTCAAATGTCACACCAATGATGTGTTAACTATAAATAGCAAATTCAAATAAGTACTCTGGCAGGAAGGATTCCACAGTAAGATGAAGTAAGTGTCTATACTTAGGGAAACTCGATAATTAAAAACTTTTCTGCTGTAGGAAAGACATTAGGGTTTGAAGCCGATGGCCAAGAAAGAATTCTTGATCTGTCTTTGGTGCAAAAAGGTGGTTTTATTAAAGCACAGGGGCAGGACCCGTGGGCAGGAAGCGCTGCACTGAGGTCATGAGGAGTGGCCCATTATATACTTGCAAGTTGGGAGGGGGTTAGGGATAGCATAAGTCTCTGAGGAATTTTGGAAGCAAGGTTTCTAGGACCTCGAAGGGGCTCGCTGTTATTGGGAAAGGTCATTTATTACAGCCTAATAAAACCTTAGTCATGACACCCTTCAGATGTATATCGGTGGGCCATATGCTTGGGGGATGATTGCCAACATATATCTTGGGGGTTTAGAGATAAAGGAGGTTTCCAAAAGAATTTCTATATGTTAAAGTAGACTTAGAGGATCCTGGGATGGGGGGTGTCGGGCTAGGATTGCCTTTTGCCCTTAGCAAAGTATTAACATTGAGAGTTGAGTCCCTAGAGGAATGTCACTCTGCCTGTTTTAAGGACTGTCAATGGGCTGTAAGTAGTAAGGAAATTTAATAATTTTTCTTCTGCCTTTGTTTCCCACATCATTTTCCTAAGTCATTTGGGTTTCCTGTTGTTCTCTGGAGTGTTTGCGCTTCCACTAAACTAGTGACGCATTTAGCCTCAATATTTGCTTCCTGTCATTGAAGTACATCTTCCAAAGGACTTGGTCCTGACAGCTTGTTGATTAGATAGAGCCACAATTTATTCATCTCACCTGCCCTCACTTACTGAATTCCTAATTGTAGAAGAAGCCACCTGAGTCTTGGTTACCATCATCACTTACCTGGATGATAAATAATCTCCGACTTATTTTCTTGACAATCCACATTCCACAGGCCAGTTAAAGTGATTTCTCTTAAACCTCAAATCAGAATCCTATTCCCCTCCCATCCTAACCAAGTGAGGTACTTCTGATTGCATTTAGAATAAAATCTCCAAGTATGGCCTGCAAGGTCCTCCATGATCCGGTGCTACCCATCTCTGCAAGTTCATTTTGCTTTTCCTTCTCTCCATCATGACTTTTCACCCAGTTGGATGCTTCTCAGTTCCTCCGACACAGCGAAACCTCCCATACCACAGGGCTGTAGCACACACAGCTTCCTGCGCCTGGAATGTTCTTTAAATGATTATTTTCCTCTTAGCCTTCAGTTCTCAGCATGAGAAAATGTTAGCTCTGCTGAAAGTTCTTTCTTTATGAATATATCTAAATGAGGTCACCTCTTGTTTTCTTTGTTACGTTATTCTACACAGTACTTTTCTATCATTTTATTTGTTCATTGTCTTGTTTTTATTTGTAATTTACATATGTCACCGACTAGAATATATTGTACAGGGGGGCAGGAACTACATCTGTCTTGCTCACCTTTGTATTCCCAATACTGAATTGTCAAATTATGTACGGTGGGTGACACAGATATATAAATTGATGTTTGCTGGAAGGTATGCACACTGTGTGTTAAAGGTACAAAAAAGTTGGTCCCAGATAGGATGGCACATCCACATCCACAGATCTTTCCCTCTTTCTTTACAGATCATACAGATAAGCAAAGCTGAGGGGAGACCATTTCTAGGGGCAAATAACAGCATGCCTACACATTCATAGCTTTTGTAAGTAGAGCTAATGAATCCTCCTATCCAATTTGATTTATCTGAATGAATGAATAAAAATGAATGTTATTATCTAGTAATAACAGAAATTAAGGAATTGCAGTTTCCGGCCCAGTAGGAAATTGTGCCTGACTGGGTATCAACTAGCATATACTATTAAAATATTTGTTCAGTTAATTAAAATTAATGTTTCAAATTATATTTCAAAAGGTTCACTTCAAACCTCAGGGCTCTGTATACATTTGTTAGGTCTTTGACTGCAAGAGGATTTTTATTAGCAAAAAAAAAAATTTCTTTTTTCCTTAAATAGACAATCACTAGAGTAAATTGCACTGGGGTTGAAAGAATAGCATGATGTGGGTCACTGATTTTACTTCTCACCAGGCTTCTGTCTCCCCTGGTGAGAGATGTATTTCCCACCATGGGAAATACTTTTTTTTTTTTTTTAAGATTTTATTTGAGAGAGAGCTAGTCAGAGAAAGAGCATGAGCAGGGGGTAGTGGCAGAGGGAGAGAGAGAAGCAGACTCCCTGCTGAGCAGGGACCCCCCCCCCACCCCATGGGGGGCTTGATCCCAGGACCCTGAGATCATGACCTGAGCCAAAGGCAGACACTAAAATGACTAAGCCACCCAGGCGCCCCTCCCACCATGTTTTTGAGAGAGCAATGTTATGAAGTTGTTCAGGTAGGTTTTATGAATAGAGCAGTGTCATTTTGAGTCAGCCTCTCAGTAGCTCTCAGGGATGGCCATCAGAGGTTCCTCGGAATCCCCTTTATGTTGTTTTTTTTCTTGGGAAGTTGTTTGGGAAAGTACAGCATAGGCTTTGGGGTCACACAGATTTTGACTCAAATCATGAATTATCACTTTTTGGGTATTTAATACTCTGTGCCTCAGTTTGTCATCTACAAGTTGGGGTGAAAATATTTATAAGATGCTGTCTATATGAAATAGTGTATTCATGCCCAATCTAGAATCATTATTAATGGTTGCCTATTATTATTCTCGGGATAGCAGAATACTTTGGAAACAGATGAGCTGATTTAAGTAAGATATGGAGTAAAGCAGTGCCTTATGCTATTTGTCTTCTATTTTCAGTTGACTTGCCTTTCTTCTTTCCTCCTTTATCCTGACTACCCACCTCCTTTCTTCATATCCGATGCTTGCAACTTGCTTTCTGCCTGAGCGTTCCATGAATATTAATAAAGATTTACATCTTTTGGCTAATACTTTGATTCTGCCAATGCCCCTCCTCCTCCCAGCCCCCCTCAAAACATGTGAAGAAACTCCTGAGATAAAAAATTAGAAATCTATCTTGCTTGAACAATGATACTTGTGGTAAATTTATTTATCTTTAAAGATTTTACCTGACAGAGCACAAGCAGGGGGAGCTGCAGGCAGAGGGGGAGGGAGAAGCAGGCTCCCCTCAGAGCAGGGAGCCCGATGCGGGATCAGCTTATGGTAAATTTAGATATACGCCTAGTTTAAGACAAATATTGTGTAGATTTTATATTGGATATATTATGATACTGTACAGACTAGAATTTTCTTCTAGGATATGGTATCCTAAATTTACACTACAATCTAAAAAGTTGTTGCAATTAGAAAAGAAAAGGGGGGGGCGGCGCCTGGGTGGCTCAGTCGTTAAGCGTCTGCCTTCGGCTCAGGTCCTGATCCCAGGGTCCTGGGATAGAGTCCCGCATCGGGCTCCTTGCTTGGTGGGAGGTCTGCTTCTCCCTCTCCCACTCCCCCTGCCTGTGTTCCCTCTCTCGCTGTGTCTCTCTCTGTCAAACAAATAAAAATCTTTAAAAAAATAAAATAAAAATAAAAAGTTGTTGCAATTAGAAATAAAAATATTAGAAGTTTTAACAAAATAGGCATGCCTAAAGAAAAGGAATGCACTGCTTCAGGTAACCCTAATGAACCCTACATTGTATACATTATATACCAAGCATTTAGTGAAGCCCTGTTTGTGTGTTCTGTCATTTAATTCTCACAACACTGAGCTATGTGCTGCGATTACTGCAGATTTATAGAGGAGGACCTCAGGATTTAGACCAGAATGAACTTTGTTAAAATCCTACAGTGGGAAGAGCTAGGGCTGGAGTCCTGACAGGAGTCAAGCTCCATCGTTCTTTCTCTTAATCCCTAAGTACCTTCTTCATCTTACTTACTCTCTACTGACAATCGACTGTCTCCTCTGTCTCCTACTGAAAACGTGCGTATGGAAGTTACATGCGTTTGATTACAAGCATTAACTGAAACCTAGCTGAGTGCTTCTTTGGTATTTATATCCGTTTGAGGTATGTCCTTAGACTCATTTTTAAGGTAACACATGATTAAATTATTAAGTGATATAATGGAATTTGCATACTACCATGTTTTATTTTTTTCTTCTTACTAATGAATTTGGTTGTTTTAAATACTATCTTATAGCCATTTGAGGTTTTCCTTCTCTGCCCTATTCCTATCCTTTGTTTATTTTCTTTTTCTTTTCCTATTTTTCTTAGGCTAGGAAAGAGTTTCTTGTTCTAGGTCAAGCCATATGTAATTGCTATTCTTGTAGGTCAAAAATTGACAATTTCATATGCTACGATCTAATTATAATACAGATTAAACGTTGCCAGTTTTGAATAGGTATCTTTGATTATTCTGTCATCTGTATGTTAACATTGTGTATTTTTAATAGAAATCACTGATTTTGATATAAGCAAATCCATCTAAATTTTTAAACATATAATTTCTAGTAAGAAGTCCTTCTCTGGTGCCAATTTCACAAATGTTGAATATTTTCCTCTATTGGATTTGTTTTCCTTTCTCATTCAGGTCATCAGTCCTTCTGAAGTGTATTTTCCCACATGATGTCAAATGGGGCCCAGCTCTATTTTTCTCCATATAAACTAAAGAGTTTTCTCAGCACCACGTATCACAGTTTGTTCTCCTTCAGTTGGCGGGGCTACCTTGGTCATATATCCATATCCAATTTAAACATAAGGCTATTTCTGTGCTGTCTGTTCATAAGATATCATCCTATTTTGATCTCAGTGTATGACTCATCCCGTTGCTTTGCTCTTTTTTTTTTTTTTTTTTGCAAAACCGAAATTATCTTTTCAAACCCTTAACTAGTCCACATTGACTTTAGAATATATATTTCCTATTCCTCAAAAAAAAAGTCCAGATGGGTTTTTGGATGAGGATGCACAGAGTAGTCAGATTAACAAATTAATGAATATCAGATAGTATAGAAAATTAAAACTAGTAATATTTTGTGTATTTACAACATGAATTCATACTGTCTTTGGACATAGTATACCTCCCCATTTCTTCAGATCATTTATAATATCCTTTATGAGATCTTGAAATTTTTCTCTTCAAAAGTTGCTTGTAGGGGCGCCTGGGTGGCTCAGTCGTTAAGCTTCTGCCTTCAGCTCGGGTCATGATCCCAGGGTCCTGGGATCGAGCCCCACATGGGGCTCCCTGCTGCGCAGAGACCCTTCTTCTCTCTCTGTCCTCCCCACTTGCGTGCGCTCTCTCTCTCTCTCTCTCTCTCTCAAAAAAAAAAGTTGCACGTATTCTTTGCTGACTGAATTCCAAACTACAGTGGTGATGAAGTCCTTTTTTATATGCCCAATGCTGGTCAAAACTGGGAATATGGTGGATAATGTCAGATGTAAATACAGCAGTGGAGAAAGAGGAAACTGGGATGCGCTGCCGGTGGGAGTGTAGCTTGGCACAGCCCTTCTGGAAAGCATTCCAGGGGTTCTTAGTACACCTAAGTATGAACATACCCTTTCAACATTTCAGTCCTGGACACATTAATGCATAAATCAATGAGGAAACCTGACACATACAAAGATACATATGTTCTGGACTATTATGTAATAATTATTAGCAAAATAATTAAAACTTTTTTTTTTACACATTTGAGAAAATAGGAAGCCACAGATCTATAAACACAGCCTTAATTATGTAAGTTAGCAAAACAGGCAAGTAAGATAACATTAAATGCTACAGTAAGGCATTCTTTTAAGACATCCTTGAAGCACATAACAGAGACTGAGGAAGAAGAAGAAAAATATAAACAAGAGTTTTGCAGGGATTGTTGATAATAATGATGTGCACTGAACTGAGTATAGTTAATTCCATTTTTTGTGTCCAGGCTTAAAAGATAAATTTCTGATATTGTGAAAATCCTGTTTAGGAGGGAGAGGCATGCTTTTCACTTTAGAGCTTCAAAAACCTAGCCGTGAGAGTGCCTATCATTTTGTACCCCATTTCTTCACAATCAGGATACCCGTCAACCTCTATGTGAGTTACAGTTGTCACTGTAACCGGTGGGCAGAACTCTACTAAAAATGATATTTGAATGCCAATTTTAATTTTAATTTATTTTAACTAAATCCTGTCTCAACTATTTATGTGATCCAAAGCCAGCAATTTTTGCATCAGATACTTAAGGAAGAACATGGGCTCATTTATTGGACACTGTAGAACAAATTAAAAAAAAAAAAAAGAGTTGTACTTAGGATTCGTATTTCTATTTTCCTCCCATGGCCAGGACACTCTTGTGATTTGACCTAGGTGTTTGTCATGATGGATGTGGCTGGCAACGCATGTGCTGCTAGTGACCCCTTGTGGACTATGGTACAGCTGCACAGGAGCTTTTACAAACCTGGGCCTGTGCTTCTGGGAGAAATCAGTGGTTCTCAAAGCATCAGCTGGAGAAGGAAGATGCGCCCCCACAGCAGTCCTGCTCAGATCTTTGGCTGATGTCAAAACTTCCATGCCTCACTCCTATTTCCTTCTTTCAGAAGAAACCCACTTCTCACCCACTTTTATCTCCTAAGACTATCAGATCTTAGGTTGGCCATATTATTACTGTTAATATTATCTTGCTCCCTCATGAGAGGAGTGGAGCTCTAGACTAATTATTGGCTAATGTGTTTTATCTTACATGGGCAAAGCCTGGTTCATATGAGAGACAAAAACTTTCTGGGGTCAGGTTTGTTGACTGGTCAAAATTGTCACCCATTTGTGGCATATAAAAATAAAAAAATAGACTTAATACATAGTTAAAATGATTTTTTTTAAATCCTCAAGTGGAGATAATCATAAAATTCTTTAGGAAAGTGTCCATTCATGGGTTGGCAACTGCTTTTTGTTTTCTCTTGCTCCAAAGTGAGATAATATAGAATATAGGGAATTTTCTAGAAAATCTTGAAGACTCTCTCTGTAGAAAGAGGCAGGATGCGTACTGTACATGGGAAGGCACATGTAGTATGGTGATTAAAACATGAGCTCTTTGCTGACCAACAGCAGCCCAAGTCACTGGCTCAGACAGCTTCTTGACATCAGGTAAGTCACTAACTGCTCTCTGCTTTAGAATCCTCACCTATAAAATGAAAATAATCATAGTATGTAGGTCAAAGGATTTTGTGAGAAAGAAATGAGTTAATATATGTGAGATGCTTAGAATAGTGCCTGGCTGATAGTAATCAATAAATATTAGCCATTGTATTGTAGCTGCAGTGGTTAAAAGAACAGGCTCTGGAATCAGCCAGCCAGTGGTCATATGTGCTCCACCACTGGTTAAGTCTTTTTTTTTTTTTTTTAAAGATTTATTTATTATTTATTTTGAGAGAGTGAGAATGAGAGAGAGAGAGTACATGAGAGGGGGGAGGGTCAGAGGGAGAAGCAGACTCCCCGCTGAGCAGGGAGCCGGATGCGGGGACTCCATCCCGGGACTCCAGGATCATGACCTGAGCCGAAGGCAGTCGCTTAACCAACTGAGCCACCCAGGCGCCCCAAAAAGGATGTTGCAGTCTTTTACCACTGGTTAAGTCTTGATCGTGGGTAAGTCTTGACAGCTCTATGCTTTATCCTATTCAGTTATAAATGCCGATAATCCTAGTACCTAATTCATAGAACTGTGTGGAACATTAAGTGGGATACCACATGTAAAATGTTTAACATAGCATGGTCAGCATGGTATATACTGACCAAATATTAGTTGTATTGACTGGGATTTTGTTAAATCTATAGATCAAACTGAGGAGATCTGACATCTAAATAATATTGAATCTATTAATTGATGAATACATTGCATTCTCCATGTAGGTAGATCTTTTAGATTTTTTTATCAAACCATTTAGAAATTGTTTTCATTTTTCAACATACATATCCTTTTCATATTTTGGGGACATCTGGAGAAATCCAAAAGAGTGAATTTTACATGAGTTTGTCATTAGGTAAAACAAATCAGTTGGTTTGGAATGAACAGGTTTTAGGTAAAGTGACTGGTTACTCCACTCAACTAGAATTCACACTTAACAGGGGGATTCATTAAATATTTTTTAATCAAATTGAGCATGGTATCAATAAAATTTTTTATAATGTTTTCATTTAATTACAGATTTAAATATAAAATTACTCTATGCTATGCCTAATTATTCTGAGCATCCCTGTAATGATCATAGTGTGATCATATTTTGATTTAACTGAATCAAGATTTGAATTTTTGAACTCAAAAAACTTTTAGAAAGAATCTAATTTCATCACACTGAAAATACAACAGTTGGAGATTTTATGATCCTACCCCAAATCACATAGCTAATTACTGATGAAAATGGGCCCAGAACTTGGCTTCTCAATGGGAGTCTGCTGCAATACAAAATGATCTATCTCATTCCCCATTTTACAAAGAGAAGACAAGAAAGGTAATATGACTTGCTCTGGATGGTAATCCTAAAAGCAGTATCTGTACCCAAACTTCAGGAAACCAAGAGCTTAATCATTCCCCTCAAGTAACAATCAGCATTTGAGTGTTTTCATTTACTCTACAGAGAAAAGATTTTGTTATATCTACTCTTCATTTTAGTGTCTCTATTATTCTTTGATGGCAGATTGATTTAGTCAAAGCACAGCTGTGATGATATCACATCCTTGCTCAAACACCCTAGTGTTGACCCAGCCTAGGAAAGCAAAAATCCTCAGTCTGGTATTCAAGACTTCCACAGTTTATTTTCAAGCTTCCTTTCTAATTTTATTTCCCACTAGTCTTCAACATACCACTGAAAATGTTTGCTATTTGTTTTTCACTTTCTTATTGCTGAGTCATCGATTACATTGTTGTTTTTATTTGAAAATCTCTTCCTATCATCCACCCCACTCCTCTTACCAAACTGAAAGTAACATTTCCCTTTACTGAAATCAATTGTACTTTGTCTCAGGAATCCATCAAAATCCTAGAGGAGAACACAGGGTTAGTGTGTCCAAAATCTATAAAGAACTTATCAAACTCAACACACCAAAAACAAATAATCCAGTTAAAACATGGGCAGAAGACATGAATAGACTTTTTTCCGAAGAAGACATCCAGATGGCTAAGAGACACATGAAAAGAAGCTCAACATCACTCAGCATGAGGGAAATACAAATCAAAACCACAATGAGATCCCACTTCACACCAGTCAGAATGGCTAAAATTAACAAGTCAGGAAACAACAAATGTTGGTGGGGATGCAGAGAAAGGGGAACCCTCTTACACTGTTGGTGGGAATGCAAGCTGGTATAGCCACTCCGGAAAACAGTATGGAGGTTCCTCAAGAAGTTAAAAATAGAGCTACCTTATGACCCAGCAATTGTACTACTGGGTTTGTATCCCAAAGATACAGATGTAGTGAAAAGAAGGGGTACCTGCACCCCAAAGTTCATAGCAGCAATGTCCACAATATGTGGAAGGAGCCAAAATGTCCTTTAACAGATGAATAGATAAAGAAGATGTGGTTCATATATACGATGGAAAATTCCTTAGCCATCAGAAAGGATGAATACCTACCATTTCCATTGACATGGGTGGAACTAGAGAGTATTATGCTAAGTGAAGTAAGTCAATCGGAAAAAGACAATTATATGGTTTCACTCATATGTGGAATATAAAAACTAGCACAGAGGATCATGGGGGAAGGGAGGGAAAACTGGGAAGAAATCAGGGAGACAGACAATGAGAGACTCTTGACTCTGGGAAACAAACTGAGGGTTGGGGAAGGGGAGGTGGGTGGAGGGATGGGGTAAATGCGTGATGGGCAATTAAGGAGGGCATGTGATGTGATGAGCACTGGGTGTTATGCACAACTAATGAATCAATAAACACTACATTAAAAACTAATGATGTACTATATGTTGGTTAATTGAATTTAAATAAAAAGAATTG
Source organism: Zalophus californianus (assembly GCF_009762305.2). Lineage (NCBI taxonomy): Eukaryota > Metazoa > Chordata > Mammalia > Carnivora > Otariidae > Zalophus > Zalophus californianus. The sequence continues at coordinate 57,538,811 of NC_045596.1, read as the reverse complement.
TAATTTGTCTCTATGGATCTGATGGCACTTGGTAGATTTTTTTACCATATTACAGTTATTCATGTAAATGTTTTATTCTCTTCTGCATGTTCCCTAAGGACAAGATTTCCCTATGTTCTGAGATCTTTGGTGAACTATTTTTTGGTGAATAGGCTTTAGTCAAATTCACCCAGACCTTTGCTAAATGCTTATGTTTGGAAATAAAGAGGGGAAAAAAAAATCACTGACTTAAAGGATTTTACAGTCCTATTGCAAAGATATGCCACATAAACAGAAAACTTTTACATGGCAAATCAAGAGAGATGATAAGTAAATGCTTACATAAATAATACATAGAATTTCAGAAGCTGGACAGTTCAGTGTAGGCTGAATAGATCAGAGAAGGTGGAATGAAATACGGAGACTTTAAACAGGTATTGAGAGTTGACTGATATTGAAAGGTGACAGGGTGAACTATGAGCATTTTACCTGAATTTACTGAGTTAGGTACCATTTGTTGCTTACAGGCAGACATAACCCAAACAGCTCTAGACCAGACAGGCAATTTTTGCTATAGAATTAAATCTATTCTGGCAAGTATCCTAAATCTTACTTTGCTTTATCAGAAAAATCATAAATATATATAAGAGCTATCTCTTTGGGTGGGGAAGGAATGCTCTCTCTGTAGAAAAGAGAAAATGGCTTCTTGAAAGATGATACTATGTCCACAGAGAGCCTAGCATTGTACCTTGTGTCCAGCATTGTTGATTTATGAACTATTGAGAGTCTTTCTAAATAATCATAGAAATTTAGTGGGAAAAATTAATCTTTTTGCTTTTCTATCCTTAGTTAGGAACTTAGGAACTTAGAACCTTGGAACAAGAAGCATAGAGATCTTTGCGATACTGTTTGGACTGAAACAATGAGATAAGTAGGTCATAATCTAGGAAAAAGTGGGAGAATCCAGAAATAGATAATCTCTATTATACTATTTCTTTCCCTTTTCATTCTATTTAACTGTCTCCTTTTCCATATGTCAGGCTCTAAGTGTGACTGACTAAAGAAGAGTGTGTGTGTGTGTGCACAGGTGCGTGTGTGTGTGTGACCTTCTAACATACTCTAAAACGTACTAATAGTGTCCTTACTTGAATATATGCTACATTGGGAATTTTGGATTATTTTGTTCACTGAAGTAGCCCTTGAGCTGTGCTTGATCCATAGTAGGTGTTCAATAAATATTTTTGGAAAAAAAAACATGAATGACTTCCTGTAGAACTTGAGTATAACGTAAGAAAAACATGCCTGCTTCTAATTCATATCAGTGCCTATATATATTCACTCATCTATAATCTGAATTCCAACAAGCATCATCCTCTTGTAATTAAAACAAACTACATTTGTCAAGCACCCATAACGTGCAAGACTGTGTTTAAGGCATGGTTGAAAATAAGTATAAAATAGACTCTTTGATTTCCATTTTTTGAATATCTAATATGTTTCAAATATCACACCTGCATTCTATTAACTCATGTAGTCCTAACATATTAGGTGAATATTTTAATTATCCAAGTTTTACAAATGGAATAAGGAAGCTGATTTTTCAACAAACTCCTCCAAGTAGTTTGAGTACAGTGTCCATAAACTACATTTTGAGAAATATCAAGAAAAGGTTTAGGAAGGTTTTCAAAAACATAAATATTATTTTCACCCAAGGTGCAGAAGAAGGAGCAGGTAGAGTCACTAAATGCATGACTAAGGACTGAATGCCTATAAGTGTTTCTTGTATAGATATCTTCTATGGTGTTCCTGGCTTTTTAGCTCTAAAACAAATTTACAGAGATGAATTCCCTCATTTGTCACCTTCTCATGAAGTTTGGACTTTTTCTCATCCATCAAAGAAATGGGGTAACATTATTCAAAAGAGTTGTAGAATTTCTATTATAAACAGAGATCAAAAAATAGTTTCCTTAAATATGATAAACCATGCAATAAAAAGTCTGACATTCAAAAAAACAAATATGTATGTTAATGAAAGCAAGATATTCAAGCAATCGATACTCAATCTTTCAATAATTTAGATCCAGACATTTCCAATAAGGGAATGGTATTGAACTAAATGGTGACAAAAAAATGTGTCTTTAAACATTTCAGGAGGGCTTTTTACTAAAAGCACGGTTAACACTTGGTAGTATGTGACATAAAGAGATGGTTTATAAATGGGACTTACCACTGTCATTCTTTAATTTGGGTACTCATTCATTCATTTTTTCAAGAAATATTTAGTGGTCACCTATCATAAGCCTGACACTGTTCTAGGCACTGGAGTAAATAAAATAGACTTTTTTCTTGGAAATTGCTTTTTAGTAGGAATAATAAGTATATAAGTAAATATATAGCATGTTAAAATGATAAAAAGAAAATGCATGGGAAAGGGACTAGGGATGCGAGGGTACCTGACAGGACTTCAATATTTAATGCAACAAAATATTTTCTGGAACCTTCTCACGTGACTTCAAATTAGAAGTGTTTGCAAAGATAACTGACTACATTATAGACTGGAAATTCCAAAGAGATTGCTAAAGTATCAAGCAAATTTTAAAAACAAAAATCATTTTCCCCTTTGCTTAGAAAAGAAATTTAGATTCTTAGGACTCTTTTGAGGAACACAGTCCAGTTTAGTTCAATATTGTAAACTCTTTAACTGCTAGCAACTTTCTCTGCATCCTATTTCCAGTTTTAGCAAAACAAAACAAAACAAAACAAAACCAAAAAAAAAACCAGGTTGGAAATACTTCCTCTATACAAACAGCTGAACTAAATGAGTATTTCACTGTAGTATAAAACTTGTGAAAATTTTTATGGATCCAGTTTTTCAGATTAAAATTAAGTGAATTAGAGGAATAAACTATTGAGCAAGGAATGAAAAAATAGGAGATAGAATTTAAAAGAAAACAAAGAATTTCAAGTAATCAGCAAATCTGACTAGCCCTACATACAAAGTAGAGTTGATCCTCACTATTCAAGGCAACTATCTGTGAATTCACCTACACACTAACATTTGTTATCTCCAAATCAATACCCAAAGTGCTTTTGCAGACATGCACAGTGTAGCCAAAAATGTGAGTCACCCTACATCGTATTTACAGCTGCAATGCAACGAGGTGACACTGCATTATCATGTCAGCTCTCATACTACGAACCAGTGTACTTTTTGGTTTTGTTGATTTCGCTGTTTAAAATGGCCCCTGCCCAAGATGTTGAAGTGCTGTCCAGTGTTCCTACATGTAGGAGGGCTGTGATGTGCCTTATAGAGAAAATCCATGTGCTAGATAAGCATGAGTGATAGTGCTGTTGACTGAATTCAACGGTAGTGATTCAACAAGATATACATTAAATAAGGTGTCTTCAAACAGATATGCATATAATACAAAAAATGTATTGATTGGTTGATGAAAATATTGTGACCAGAAGCTCACAGTAGCCTAAGCATATATATCCCAGGAACAGTTGTTCAGAATTTGCTTATTCAGTGTTCCTAGCAACTTTATAGAACATAACTTCTGTGGGTAACAAGAACTGACTGTATCCACAATCTGAACACTTCTGCCTGGTTCATTAGCTTTAATTAGCCTTTTCTATCCAAGATCCTTTGTGTCTCTCCACCCAGCATCCACATTGAGCCTTCAAAAATATTAGCTGGGTCTTACTCTTCTGCTTAAAATTTTCCTTTGGCATCATTGTATGGTCTGAACAAGGCTGAAAGGTCCTGCACGCTCGCTCTCCCTACTTGAACATAGCCCTTCTCTGAACCTCTGCCACACTCATACACTCACGACCTCACCACTCTACAGCCACATTGGCTTCTGGGCTGTTCCTTGAGTGTGTTAAACACACTCCTGCCACAGGACCTTTATACTTCTCATTCCCTCTGTCTAAAATGCTCTTCCACAGATAAATAGTTCATGCTCCCTCTTCCTTCAAGTGGTCTTCCCTAACATCTGTTAAATGGCATCTGCTAGCACAGCAGTTTTAGCTTTACCATTGAACTTGGTGCCACATTGCATATTATATATTTATTTGCTGGCTTATTTACGGTGTGTCATCTTCCTCTAAATTGTCAGCTCCCTGAGGATAGATTCGCTGCTGCAGGGAACAGCTCCTGATACAATAGGCATTAAATAGATAACAGCTGAAATTAAAAAAATGAGTAAATAAAATTGTTAAAGAACAAATCATTTAACCACAATCTCAGAACCAGAACCATTTTTATATATTTTATTTTTTATTTTTTTAAGATTTTATTTATTTATTTGACAGAGAGAGACACAGCGAGAGAGGGAACACAAGCAGGGGGAGTGGGAGAGGGAGAAGCAGGCTTCCCGCTGAGCAGGGAGCCCGATGCAGGCCTCAATCCCAGGACCCTGGGATCATGACCTGAGCTGAAGGCAGACGTTTAATGACTGAGTCACCCAGGCGCCCCCATTTTTTATATTTTAAAGCCACCATAGGTTAATTAGACAATCCTCAGATTGTGTAGACAATCGTTTAGAACTTAACAGTTTAGAACTAAACAATTATTTTTTTGAGGCTTGCCGTGTGAGGACACAGGGATTGCAATGATGAGAAAGGCAGGCCTCCTTACCAAGGAACTCAACTTTTTTTTGTGGGAGAAAAGCTGCTACCTACACCCTCTTGGTGAGAAGTAAATCTCTTGGTTTCCAAAATAATAATCTCTAGTCCAGCATATTTGTTAGATTTCCCCTAGATCGTAGAGAAAGAGCAAAAGAGAAAGGAAGAGAGTGTGCAATAAGTTCACCTATAAATACAGAATTTATGCTGTCTGGAAGATAAAATATACCTTCAAAGAAAAAGAAAAACGTGAAAATTATTTTATAAATCCAACTAGTGAATAAAGCTAAAAACGAACACACTTCAAACAATTCAGCAGCAGCCAACTGTTCTCATGGCGAGCTTATCAGTGTGTAAGAGTGAAGTCAACCCAGGACTCTGAACCAATCACTAGCAGCAACTTAAGGTATCTGGGATGTGCCCCCCAAGAGATTATGGGAGATTTATTATACCAGTTTGAAATAGTGTCTCCCTCCAACTGCCTTGAAAGTGCTGCTAAACTAAGGAGTGCTTCTGGTCTTCTGTAGCATTATGGATACAAAAATGACTGTTCTCCATGGTGCATGCCTTCAAAAGTCTAGCTAAAGCTCAGTCGGAACAATGCTGAGTATTACTGTTGTCTCTCCCTCACCCGCCTACCCCATTTAGCAGCTCCTCATCTTTGGTCTAGAATAGCTCCATACTTTGTTTCCTGGTCCTTGACCATAATCATCATTTTCTTCTTGTGCCTTTTTTGGAAATTTAAAAAAGGAAAGAAGAATATTAATCTCCTTTTTGAAAGAGTGCTTTCATCTTTGGTAGTAGGACACAGAAGAGTGAGAAAAAGAGGAGATGATCACCTAATGTACCAGGTAGACACACACAACTATGTGGACATCACAGGGAGGAGAACCCTCTATATTTCCTACTTGATATGAAATCTTAGAGTTGCAAGAGAAATTATGATTATTATGCTCTGATGTTGACTGTTTTTACTGGGAACCAATTGAGCTAATCTTAATTTTAAACTTCTCTTAAACGTTCATTCATTGTATGAATGAATATATGTGTATTCATATTCATGTGCGTGCATGTGCATGCATGCATGTGTGCAAGGGAGCTTGCTAATAAAATGCTCGTGTGCTTAATTTACATTATATACTTCATTGCTTTAGATATGCAAATTGGGAAATGCTTCATCATTTGAAAGCTTCTGGAGGACACTAGGTTGTAGCAGACTCTCCAGAAAATTATTCAAGCCCTTTCTGCTACAGCATTATCTGGCACAAGAACATTTATTTGCTATATAACAACAATATATACTGATTTTTTAAAAGAAAACAAAAAAAATTCTTAGCACTAACATTGATTGAAATGAATTTTGGATTATAGTAGTTTCTAATTTATATTTCATTTCTCATGGGAAGATTTAGCTTTATATTAGCTCTCTGCGACAGTTTTATCAAGGGCTTAGCTTCACTCTGCAAATCAGGTCTAAGAACTTCTAGTTATTTGTAGCACCTGGATATGCTCTGCTGGCACATTAAAGTGAACTTGAGCATAAAAGATGAGCTATTTGGGTAATAAGAATGACATTGAAAAATTCACTTCACAAATGCGTACACTTATGATTAGAGTCTCTATATGTCAACTGATACATGAAGCCCAAAATGAATATAATTAGGAGCTCTGTGAATCCTTAACTTTCTACCCTGAGGAGGAGTAATGACCAGCAATTAGTTGTAATAATATTTTTAAAAAACATTGTGGAAAGGATTACAATTCTCTTTCCCCTTATTTTCCTAAATGGGATGGGTAGATATTCTTTTAAGTTCTCCTTTTCATTTAACCACAGAATAGAATCCTACTCTCATCTACATTTGAATTCCTGAATCTGGTACTCTGCATTCAGCTTTTACGAAGATTCACTCTTAATTTCCAATAGGAAACCTTGTAGCTCTGTGATACTTGCTGTTTCCTCTGATACATTTCTTATATCTTTCACAGGCTATCTTAGGATATTCTTCCTCTGATATCTTTTACAAACTGACCATATTTGGGAATATCTACAAATATACATTTATTTTTACTTACAGAGGTTTTTTATTATTGTTGTTGAATACTAATACCTTTAGACTGAGCGTACAACCTCCAGTTTGACATATTCCTACTTTATCTTTCAGTTTTTAATTGGCCTGTTTCACTCTTTCATGTTAGCTCTCTTATCCATGTAGCCAATTGAGTTTGAAAGGCCTCTTGGAGCTTTAAAAGCCTTTACCTGCTTTGTATTACTCCTATGACTCGTCTTTTACTTATAATACATAAGAATATAAGAATCATTTTGGCCTTTCAAAACTTCTTCTATGACTCTTTTTAACATCAAAGAAAAAAACATGAGAAAATATATTGTGTAGTCTGAAATATTGTACTCTTCAAACATGGTTTGATTTATGTATTATAGTTACCTGAAAAAATGGAAAGCCTTCCCCTCTGGTCATTACTTTCCTTACATAGGATTTATAAAAAGATTATAAATTTAGGAGCAAGATAAATATTCTACTTAGAAAATTATTTTATCCCCCAAATTTCAAGATATGCAATTCATTCATCAAACAAAAGTGTATTGAGTGCTTACCATGTTCTAGGCATAGTAGAGATAAAGTCCTTACTTTCAAGACCTTACATTATAGTAGGAAGAGACTCCATAAACATTCAGGTGGTAATCTTGAGTATGAAGTAATAAAGCCAGGGCCCTGAGGATACATAGTGATGAGGGATGCTGCTATTTGATATATGGTAGCCAAAAAAAGCCCCTCTGATGAAGTGACATTTGAACCAAAATCTAATTGACTTATTCTGGGAAGAGGAAACAGCAAATATATGCCTGGAGAGAAGTATGTCTTATGTATTTGAGAAAGAACACAGAGGCTAGTATGGCTGCAGAAATGTGCACGAGGATTGATTGGTTGGAAATGAATGCCGAGAGAGAGTGGAGCTGGGCAAGGGTGGGTCACGTAGGTCCTTATACTCCATGGTGAGGGTATGGTTGTATTCTGAGACAGGTGGAAAGACACTGGAGGGTTTTAACCAGAAGAGTGATGTGACCTGACATCTTGCTTTAGAAGGACTGCTAAGGCTTCCGGGCAAACTATAATATAGTGAGGCAGAGGTTGAAACAGGGAGACTGGCTAAGAGATTACAAAAATAGTTAAGGTGAAAGACCAGTATCCTGAAATGGGTGGGTAATACTGAACTTAGGGAGTAGTCTGATTCTGATGCATTTTGAAGTTAGAGCTGATAAGATTTCCTAATAGATTAGAGCAGTATGAGAGAAGAAGATAAACCAACGGAGATTTTCAGGCTTTTGACCCAAGCTACTGGAAGAAAAGAGATGCCATATACTGAGGAGAACAGTGATGGAGAAGTATGTTGAAAGGAGTGTAGTTAAGTCTTGTTGGATACATGCTACATCTGAATTGTCTGTAGTAGACATCCATGTTAGACATTCAAGTACCTTTGCTCAATAGGCATTGGGACATTTGAAACTAGAATTCAGGGTAGTTGTCTTCTCTAGACATACAAATTTGGGCTTGTACAGTATTTTGATGGTATTTAAATTACAGGGCAGATTTCTTTAACAATTGAGTATTTGAGGGGAGAAATCCAAGGATTGAGCCCTGGTCCATGCCAAGTCACAGAGATTGCTAATATTATAAAGGAATAACAAAGGACAGTGGAAAGGAATGGCCAGGGAGACAGGAGGAGAAACAAGAGAGGAGTTTCAAGGAAATCAAATGAAAAAGGAATTCGAGAAGGGAGTGACAAACCAAAAACAAAACAAAACAAAACTGTTAACAGCTTAAGGAAGGTGAAGACTGAGAATTGACCACTGAGTCTGATAGCATGGGTTCACGTGTGATCACAGTGAAAGGGTTTTGAGTGGAGTGGTTGGAAAAAAATGCTGATTGGAGTGTTTCCAGAGAGAATGAGAGAGGAGAAGAGGCGCAGCAAATGTGGATAACCCTTTCAAGAACTGTCTAAGGAAAACTGAGAATTTGGCAGTGCCTGGGAGAGGTGGTAGCAGGGGGAAATCTTCATGAACGTGAGAGTTGTAACAGCATGCAGAAGGGAATGATCCCAGAGAAGGGAAAGAACTTGACGCCACAAGAAAGAAGAGAAAGATTCCAGGAACAGTGTATTTCACTAGGTAGGAGGGTGGGAAGCAGATTCCAAGTGGAGGCATTGATATACAGTAGAACAAGAGATATGTTTGTCCACTGTCACCCACATGGTGCGTACAACTTTGGTGGGTTGGTAAATATGGTGGCAGAAGTGAGTTAAAGTTCTTTTCTGATGACCTCTATTTTCTCAAATTTTTTCGTAATCTTTAGAAATTACTCAGTTATGCATAATAGTGTATTAAGGAATAAATACCTAAAATTCTTAAACATATGGAAAACATTATACAATATATGTTGAATACTAATCATGTCCATAGAATTAAGTGTTAAATACTTAAGAGGGAAGCGTCTATCCAGTTCTCAGAGTGAGTAAAGAAAAAGACAAAGATAGAAATAATTTTCTTGTATTTAAAGTAAATTTGATTAGTATGGTTAGTACAGTTAGAATTGTTTGGTTAACATTTTTAGTTTGTTAGGACTATGATTGGATTAGAAGAGTCTATTTAAGGTTAAAAAATGAAAGTGTACTTTTCATTGGAGACAGGTCAGTATCATTGTCTTTGCAGAGGCAAGATAGCATATTACAATTTTGGAAAAATGAGACCGGAGAAAAGTTGTTTTAGGATTAGATTACATAGGCAAAGGACTTACTGAGTAACCTAAATTAATCTGCTTTGATAAGATAAATTTAATAACAAAGTTATAGCCACGAGAAGAAAGTTACCATTAAAAACTTTTCTCTATAAGAAAATGTTCCTCTGGCGACGCCTGGGTGGCTCAGTTGGTTAAGCGTCTGCCTTTGGCTCAGGTCATGATCTCAGGGCCCTGGGATCGAGTCCCGCATCAGGCTCCTTGCTCAGTGGGGAGCCTGCTTCTCCCTCTACCTGCCGCTCCCTGTTTGAGCTCTCTCGCTGTGTCTCTCTCTGTCACATAAATAAATAAAAATCTTTTAAAAAAATAATTCCTATCTCACAAACAAAATAGTATATGTAGAGTTGACCCTTGAATAAAATGGGTTTGGACTATGTGGGCCCACTTATACCTGGATATTTTTTATAGAAATACAGTACTGTAAACGTATTTTCTCTTCTTTATGATTTTCTTAGTAACATTTTCTTTAGCTAACTTTACTGTAAAAATACAGTATATAATACATATAAAAATATGTGTTAATTGTTTATGCAATCAGTAAGGCTTCCAGTCAACAGTAAGCTATTAGTAATGTTTTTGGGGAGTCAAAATTTATTCATGGGTTTTTAATTGTGGGGGAGGTTGGCACCCCTAACCCCAGTGTTCAAGGGTCAACTGTATTTGGTACTATGCTTCACACATAATAAGCACTCAACAATTCATAGTAGCTCTTACTGTTTTTCTTCCTTTTCTCTGTTTAAAATTATTACTGGGGCGCCTGGGTGGCTCAGTTGGTTAAGCGTCTGCCTTCGGCTCAGGCCATGATCGGGGGGTCCTGGGATCAAGCCCTGCATCGGGCTCCCCGCTCAGCGGGAAGCCTGCTTCTCCCTCTCCCACTCCCCCTGCTTGTGTTCCCTCTCTCACTGTCTCTCTCTCTCTCTCTGTCAAATAAATAAATAAAATCTTTTTAAAAATTTAAAAAATAAAATTATTAATAAAAACTAAGAGAAAACATTATGAACCACATGAATATAGCTATATCTGTCGAATACCTAAACTGCCTTATACCGGTTGGAAATGTATTAGTTTTTCTACTCTAACATTTTGTGATTCCATGTGGAGTCTATTTTGATAGATCACATTAACCTGCAGTGTTTGACAGAGGTTCCGCTCAGCCTCCTGCCCATATGTCAGTCCACCTGTCCCTACACCAAGTGGCAGTATGAGTTGAGAGTAAAAACTTAGCACCTCTAAGTTATCCTGACTTGTAACTTGAACTCCCTTGGCTTATTCTTCCTTGTGGCCTTATATTCTCTTCTCTTTTGCTGACATCCTCTTGTTTTTTGAATATAGCCAACACACACTAACCCTTGCAGCTAAGAGAATGTTCTGTTGGTGCCAAACTCTAAAACCCTCCTCAGTTACAACCACCATCTCTCCACTGAACCTACTATGATTTGGCACAATAAGATAATCAATAAATACTTGTGATTTTGTGTGTCAACCGTCCTCTTCAATCTTGATAATCCAACTTCACAGAACTGGTTTGGTGGGAAAGATGTGGTGGTATCAGCGCACACGAAACAATGAGGGAGGAAGGTATTACCTGTTTAACAATTCGGATCAGCAAAATCATCCCTGAGATACCATTATTTATCATTATTTATGGAAAACACTGTTAATGGAAACAGTGACAGTTTTTCTTTCCTGGTTTTGATCCTATGTACCCCTAAAGACTCAACTATATTACTTTTTTTAACTTTTTTTGCACCTTGTTTTTATTTTTTTAGTTTTAGTTTCTTTCACTGGAACAAATTCTAATTCCCAGTCTTCCCAAAAGACAGACTTTTACCCTGAACTTAATTCAGTGTGGGCTCCACGGTGGCTGGAGGAATAGACAACATGTAAAAAAGGTAAGGTTAGGGGGAGTGCCTGGGTGGCTCAGTCAGTTAAGTGACTGACTCTTGGTTTCAGGTCAGGTCATGATTTCAGGGTCCTGGGATCAAGCCCCGCATCAGGCTCTGTGCTGATACAGAGTCGGCTAGAAATTATCTTCCTCTCCCTCTCCTTCTGCTCCTCCCCTGCTCACTCACTCTCTAAGACAAATAAAATCTTTAAAAAATATATTTTAGGGACTCCTGGGTGGCTCAGTTGGTTAAGTGTGTCTGCCTTCAGCCTGGGTCATGATTCCAGGGTCCTGGGATCAAGCCGCCCCCCCGCCCGACTTTGGGCTCCAGCTCCAGGTTGGGCTTCCTGCTCAGTGGAGAGTCTGTTCCTCCCTGTCCCTCTGCCACTCCTCCTACTGTGCTCTCTCTCTGTCAAATAAATAAAATCTTTAAAATATATATAGGTATATTTTTTTAAAAGGTGAGGTTATATATTTAGCTGCAGTTAAACTTTTTACCATTTTATTTTAATTCAAATTTAAATTATAAGGAAGTAAAATCATATCTTTGCAGCTCTAATTTTTAAGATATTACTTCAAATAATTTACATACTATATTTTCATTAGGAGAAAACTTGGGTCTTAGATGAATTTTTATTACATTAGCAGGCATTTCAACTTAATATAATTTTTTTTGCATTCATCTCCATGCTGATTATATCAATTATTCAGAATTTTTAGAAAAATACATATTTTATACCAATACATTTGCAACAGATAATAGGATTTAGATTGTTTAAACATACATATTAAAAATATCCACAATTTCCTAAATTGCTGTTTAATTGTCAACATATAAATTATATACAGATCAATACTGAGTTGTAAGGATAAAATGAAAATTATCCCAGGGTAAATAATGTATCTGTATCTACATTTTTTTCTCAGTTATAAGACCTAGTGTTTTACTATGAGTAACTGATTAATTGGTTAGTTGATTCATCCAATAATTACTGAATATTTGTACAAGAACTGTGCTAGGCTCTGCAGAACATAATAGTGAACAGAACAGGCAAGTTCCTTGTTCTTATTGAACTTTGAATGGAAGTTGCTCCTCTAGAGGTTGGTTTGAAAACAAACAAACCAATGTTTGTGTCTTTTCCTGATAAATATTCAATTACTGCATAAAATTATAGTTGGAAAGATGTAAAGAGAAGGGTTAACTGGCTTTTTAAGCTGATTCTCAACAATGGTAGCAGTATCTGGAGATGTCAGTGGGGTCAAGGATTAAATCATCAATTCTATAGGTATAGGATGCTGATTTAACCAGAAATAATCTAATAATTCCTTCATCATGAGTGTGACTTAGGAGATGTGGATAGATTTTACATATTTGGCATTTAATTTCTAACAAGTGCTAGATTTTAATGATTGCAGGAAATTATCACCATGCTTATCAATGGAGAACTGCCAATTTAGTAGTTCAACAGTTATGGAAATGCCTAATTCTGTGATACACAGCATCATGAATAAGCAGCATTAACTCATACTTAGAGTATAAGGGGTGAATTGAATTCCCCCCTAAAGCATCATTTATTTGACTATAGCTATTAGCATGTAGAGTCATTGCCTATTAGGAATAAAGCAAAAAAAAAAAAAAAAAGAATAAATAGATTCATTCTTGTTTCCACAACTCCCAATATTCCACATTCAAGGTCATGAGATTTGTTCTCAGGTCATTAGTGTACTATGGAAATAATTTCAATAAGATCTGAATATTGTTGATATAACCACATAATGTAGCTCTAGGATTAATACTGTATGAAGAAAACATTATTGATTATCAGAAATCTTGGGATAACTGTATTCAAAATTAATGGAGTTGAATTACCTTGAGGAATATTTCATTAAACTATAGGATAATCTGAGAAATTATTCTTGACTCACAGTAGAATGTGCCTCTCTTGTAACAGAAACACTGCTTTCTACTGGATATAATATATTTATATCTACATGGCCATTGATTCGTGAAGTCTTCATAATTATTTTGGAAGATAGATATTGACATACTATCTTTTAATGAGAGTATATCAAATCTGATGCATCATCAATTTAATTATAGCTTTCTCGTGGGCAACAGAGTTTTAAAACTACCGTAGAAAAGGTACTCATTGATGAAAAGTCACATTCTGATTTAAAAAACATTAGTAAGGAAAATGAATGTAGATCTTAGAATCAAGGTTATACTATACTATGCTAATTAAAAAAAACTGTTACATAAGTTAAATGAATGTAATATTTCTCTTACAAAATGGAGAAATTGAGTCATTTCCCTAAGTCTTCTCAAGAGTACTTTACAGATCCACCATTAGGATCCTGGTATGTCTCCAAGCTGGGTCAGACCCCAAGGCTGCTTGAGGAAGTTTAAGAAAGATAATTTAGACCCAGCTGAGGTTCTATTTCTTTGCTTTTACTTGTCAACCAACTAACAAATTGGGGTATGCTGAAAATTGCCCCCCAAAATATTTCCGTGTCCTAATTCCTGGAATCTGTGAATGTTATCTCATAAGAAAACAAGATCTTTGCAGATATGATTAAATTATGGATTTTGAGATGAAGAGAGTAAACTGGATTACTAGAGTGGGCCTAAATACAATCCCATGTATTTTTAAAAGTAAGAGGGAGGCAGAGGGAAATTTGACTACACACACAGAAGAGAAAGTGGCACAATGGTGGAGCAGAGAGAAATTTGAAGAATGTGGCCTTGAATATTGGAATGGTGTGGTCACCAGCCAAGGAGTGCTGGTAGCCCCCAGAAACAGGAAGAAGCAATGAATGGCTTCTCCCCTATAGCCTCGGAAGGAAGTGTGGCCCGACCAAAAGCTTGAGTTTAGATCCTGGCCTCCAGAACTGTGCAGGAATACATTTCTGTTGTTTTTAAGTCACCAAGATTGTGGTAATTTATTACAGCAACCATGAAACACTAGTATACAAGCAATGCAAAATATGGACATGATATTAAGAATCTATGAAGGCGTACCTCCATGTTGCTTTCCATTTTATTCATATAAGTGTACCTGAGGATGACTGTTCTTGGCAACCCAAGTGGTGTGAATAATCTGGCAAGGTCAGGCAGTATCCAAAGTTCATGTTTTTCTCTCTGTTATGTTGCTAATTTTTAGATAATGCAGAGTTAAGAAGATGGCTAAAATGGATGGCAAAATAGAAGTTTTTATTTACTTTCATTAGAGAAATAAAGCGACCTCAAAACATACTATGACCTTGGAACTGTGGTCTTGTATGTTAGCAGGGAGGTTGTTTCAATATGGGTGAAAAAGATTGACTGAGTCAAGCCAAAATGTCCTGCAAAATTCTACTGAGCTCTGGCATGGAGCTACAATGAGCAAGCTAGAATATATGTATAAGAAAAGAGTTATATATGAAGTATCTTTTCCTACACATCCTTTTCTCCCACACCCTATACCACCCTTCATTTGTTACCCTGAACATGGTACCTTAATTAATATTATCCAAAATGTTTTCTTTCAGAGACAACATGTTAGTTCATGTCTCTGAAGCAACATTGCCTAATTCTTATTTGAGACAATCTGCTTACAATATAATACATCAAAGGATAAGAGTTTTCTTAGATCTTAGAACTGAGGATATACTCTTAGTTACCTTAATTGGAAATGAGTGTCTTCCCAGTCTCAGCATCACGTTTATGAGAAGTACCACAGACGGTTCCACCAGCTCTTGCTGCTGGGGGTTGGAGGGGGAGGAATTGGATTGTGAATTACCAATATCTTTGCCTTTCCTGAGATGCCTGTGTACCTTATAGTGGACATGGGCAGCCTTACAATGAGCTTCATTTCTCCAAGTAACTTGAATAAGTCTCCGTTCTCTGAAACTAAATGAGTTGTTAGTGAAAACACTTGCAAACATAAATGCAGAATGGATACTATTCAAAGTCAATATTTATTTAGAAACAAAAAATATGAAATGACATCTACTTAAGCAAAATTTCACAATTTCATGTAAAACTTAAATGATCTTGTCCATGCTTTTCGATGACTTTACAAAAAAAAATCAAGAAAAACAATTCTGTAAATTAATAGTAATCATGTCTGTGAATAAATAGTAATCATATATATTATGTATATATAATAGTGACCAGTAGAACTTAATAAGAATTCAGTGAAACTGTTGTGACATTGCCGATGATTTGTGTGATATTGGATGACAAAAAAAATTGATGTCAATCATCTTTATAAGATAATTTTTCAGAACATGAAATGCTTCAAGGCATTTTTCTCTATTGAACCATTTAATAGTGGTAGACATTCCTGATATAGTAGTCTATTTTAAAAGATTATTTTACATGCTTTTGAAATTTTTACTTTGGTAAGTGATTACATTGAGAAAATTTCAATGAAAATATTCTCTTCACTGTGAGTCTTCTATATCTCAATGTTGGAGAATTAAAGTGATAGTAATTAGTGTTCTCAAGCTAGCTGTTATTTTGATGTTAGGAATATTCTGTTTGCAGCTGAATCTTACCAGGATCTGGAGTTTGAGGTATAAGAATCCTTGGTGTGATTTTTGCAGTTAAAATGTAGGCTGAAGGTGATCGACACTGAGATATTTATTGAAGCACTAAGAGTTAGTTTTGTTGTTTCAGAATAAAATTGAGAAGTGTAATACATTTGGAAAAAAAAAACCCATGGATCTCAATGACTAATCAAATTAAGACATTCTTAACGAAAATATGTATACAATTGTTCAAATGAGAAGGGCAGCATATAGCATCATGTTTGAGGACATGGTATTTGGAGTCAGACTTCCTGATCCCATCTCAGTTACAAGTTACGGGACCTTTGTTAAGCTACTTTATTTCTCTGTGCTTTCATTTTCTCCTTTATAAAATGAGGATGATAGTGAAAATATTCATGTCTGAGGATTAGTTGAGGCCATCTTGAGATGCATTAGAACTGTGTCTAACACACAGCACTTTTGAAATGAGTGGCTAATATGAACTACTGGCTGATAATTTATCCATCCGATGAATCTTTATTAGGTTTCTACTCTGCCGTAGCTACTTAAAGGTGGGCACTTTTGCCATATGTAAAAATAAAGCAGTAGATTCTGGAGTATAGGCAGAATGCAGGTTAAAACAGGAAACCTAAAGAGTTTTATGTAGATCTTGTCTTCTTCCAAATAGAATAGGATGGTGGGTCAGTTTATAAGTCTCATGTTCCAGAGAACACTGGAGACAGAAGATCTGCCTAAGAATCATAGAGGAAAAAAGATTTTACTCCCCTAAAGTGTGAGTGCACAAAGAAGGCACATGGTTGGCAAATGAATGGAAAAGATATAAAGTACATTGTTCCACTATTGTATTCTTTGGTGTCTATTGATAATTCTACTGGACCAGAGGAAAGGGCATTTCTCCTCACCCCTCAGTCAATTCTCTCTTCTTACTTTTATATGCTGCCTGGGAGTAACCATCTTTACTAACATTTACATGTAGTATTTCATACACTGAAGGTAGACATTTAAAATACCATTTGTATAGGAGTTAATTTATATATTGCATGCAAGAATATGGTATAACCTGTGAAGCACCACACAAATTGATTATTTTTATACTTTGTGTAAAATCTGTTTGTAAAGATATCTGTCCTCCAAAACAACAAGCCTTCTTGAAAATATGGCTTATGTCATGTCACTTTTATTTTCTTAACACTCTCACATTGTTAGATGAGTATTTGATGAGTAAGTGAGTAAGTGCATGCTTCAAGGACTCTGAAATCTCATAGCCAGCTCTACCTCCTTTACTCCCTGACCCGTGTCTCACCTGACAAAATCAGGCTAAATGAAACATGACTGACTGCTTTGCATATGAAAGGAAAGACATAACTGGCAACAGAAGTACGTGTTAATAGGGAGAATTAGTTTATATTCTTTATATTGATTCTATTAATTTGTTAGTTCTATATTTTGCCAAGTTAATGGGAACAGTGAAAGAGGAGTTTCCAAGATATCTTCACATTAACGAAATATCCCCTGGTCATTTTTTTTTTTTTACTTAAAGTTTTTATTTTAATTTCAGCTAGTTTACATACAGTGTTATATTGGGTGTGTAATACAGTAATTCAACACTTGCATATATCCCCCTGTGCTCATCACAAGTACACCCCTTAATCACTATCACCCATTTAACCCATCCTCCCATCCCTCTCGCTGGTGGGATATTTTTTCCCCCTTTGCTTGTTTGTTTTGTTTCTTAAATTCCACATATGAGTGAAATCATATGGTGTTTGTCTCTCTCTGTCTTATTTCGCTTAGAATTATATTCTCTAGCTCTAGCCATGTCATCGTAAATGGCAAGGTTTCATTCTTTTTTATGTCTAAATAATATTTCATTGTGTGTGTATACACACATACACATATCTCACATCTTCTTTATCCATTTATCAATTAATGAACACGGGCTGCTTCCATATGTTGGTTATTGTAAATAATGCTGCTATAAGCATAGGGTGCATGTATCCCCTTGAATTAGTATTTTTGTATTCTTTGGTAAATACCCAGTAGTGGGATTGCTGGATCATAAGGCAAGTCTGCAGACTGCGGGTACTTTTCTCTTCCTACTAGGAACCTATATCTGGGGGCCCCTGGGTGGCTCAGTCATTAAGCGTCTGCCTTCAGCTCAGGTCACGATCTCAGGGTCCTGGGATCAAGCCCTACATCGGGCTCCCTGCTCAGTGGGGAGCCTGCTTCTCCCTCTCCTTCTACTGCTCCCCCTGCTTGTGCTCTCTCACTCTCTCTGTCAAATAAATAAATAAAATCTTAAAAAAAAGGTCTAAAATGGCAAAGAAGTGCAATACCATTTAAAACCAAACATAATCCCCCATAAGAAATAGGGACAGAAGATGTTACAGTTGCAGGCTGTTCACTTTGGATTAACTGAGAAACACAAACTAAAACTAAACACTAGGAATACTACCCAGTGAAACAGTTACAGGCTTTGGAGATTCCCCCTTGTAGCTCTCAGGACTAGCTTGTTGCTGACCAATGTTCCCACTAACCACTGAAAAGCTGAAGGAGAACAAAACAATACTCCATCTGTTTGAAAGCTTTGGAATGCAACTAAGGCAGCCAACACTTAAGAAGCTAAGATTCCAGAGGAAAATGGAACTCACTGAGATGCGCTTCACGTTCTCCTTTTTTTTTTTTTTTAAGATTTTATTTATTTATTTGAGAGAGAGAGCAAGGGAGAGCACAAGCAGGGGGGAGGGTCAGAGGGAGAAGCAGACTCCCTGCTGGGCCCTGGGATCATGACCTGAGCTTAACTCACTGAACCACCCAGGCGCCCCCAGCTTGACATTCTTTACCACCTTTCTTTTGAAGCATCTGTTGCTTTGTAAGCTGCATGGTTAGAGATACTTACAAGCCAAGCAGAAAATGGTTGTTAAAAAGTTAAGAAGCTAGAGAGGTTTTAGCAATCTTCTGGGCCTTTGAACCGAAAAAGTTCAAAAGAGACAAGGTAACCCAAAAATGAGGTAAAAATACCCGAGAAAGAAACACAGAGAAGTGAGCCTAATCGCCTCAGCTGCTTTTCTGCTGTAGGCATTTGGTGATTCCTAAGTGATCCTAACCCAGAGGCAGAGATGCTGACTAGGAAGTGGCTGCCGAGAGGTTGAGAAATTCACCTGTGGTGGGAAGGAAGGGAGCTGACTTAAGTCATTTGGTAAAGCAGCCTTTCTACTAGATACCATAGGGCCAAAGCCAGAAGGAACTATATACAAACAGTTGGTAAGTTTTTTTCTGATGGAAGTTTGAGTTAGCAATTTTGAAATTACTTTCCACGCGTACTATTGTTGAACAAGTAAGTATATATATTTTAGATAAACATAGCCAGGTTTCTCATTGTCAGAGAAAGAAGTTATAAATGAGCAAAGGGGGATGCTGGAATTCTAGAATGGACCCTATGGTTTCGGGTTGGAGTGGGAAAGAGAAGCTGAGGCATAATAAAATTTTCAGGAGTTTGAGCGTACATCTATTCCAATATGACAGCGCCAAACTGAAAGTGGTTAGGGTTGCTCCCAGAACAGGAGCCAGGAGAGAGGTTTTTATAGAAAGACCAGGAAGCAAAGAAAGGAAATTATTTGATTGGTTATAGCTTAAGAGTTTTCCTTATTTGGGAAAGCCTAGTTGAGTGCATTTACTCTGATTAGGTTTTGGTTTGCTTAAATAGGCTACCAAGGCATTTGAACCACCTTGATTTAATGGCTTCCTTGTTTAATTACTATAACAACATATCTATCTCATATATATATATATATATATATATATATATATATATATATATATATGCATATAGCTTAAAACAATCCAACTTTATTATGTTATCATTCTGTAGGTCAGAAGTCCAATATACGTATCATTGAGCTAAAATCAAGGTGTCAGCAGGCATTCCTTTCTGGAGGCTCAAGAAGAGACTACATTTCCTTGCCTTTCCAGCTTCCAGAGACCTCTCTCTGGTCCTTGCACATAGTCCCCTACATTTCAATAACAGCAATGGGGCAGTATCAGATCTTTCCCATGCTGCCATCTTTCTCTGACAATAGCTAGGAAAGATCTGCTTTTGAGTACTCATGTGATTCTATTGGACCCACCTGTATTAACCCAGGGTAATCTCCCCATTTCTGTGTCCTTCACCCTAATCACATTTTCAGTGTCCCTTTTACCACGTAAGGTAACGTAGTCACCAGTTCTGAGGATTATCTTACACAGATCTGCAAATCTGTCAATATAGACTTTATATATTTGGGGGCTATATTTTTATCTGCATATACTTGCATATAAGATCAGAATTTTTATTTTTTATTTTTTTTACCATCAGAATTTTAAAAATTTTCTTGTGAAATACATCTTTTCTCATCCTGTAATTGCTGATTTTATTGCTAGTAATGCTATTTGCCTTAACATCTAATTTGTTTCATGTTTAAAATTAGCCATAGCAGCAAAAGACCACTGATGAACGCAAAGAGGAGGCAGATCAGAGGAGTGATGGAAAAAATGTATGGTATAAAGTGGGGATCAGATCTTAGAAAGCAAGCACGCCCAAGCAGAAAAAAAAAAAATGAAGCCAAAATAATAATGAAATCTATGAGAGAGGAAAATTTTTTGATTAAAATAAGCATATAAACAACAACCTTGAGGCTTGACACTGCAAGAATTCTCCATATTCTCATTAAATTTGATGAAAGCATTAGTCTTGAAATTTAAAAACAAAAAGCTCACCCAGAATTCAGTTTAAAAAATGTAAGCAATAAAAAACCAAGACCAAAATAGATAGCCATGTGGCAGAAGTCAGTCTGACTAAATTTTCCTGCACAGTGCTAAATTTCCGAAAATGCAATTCTGAGAGGAAATTTATGATGTCATAATTTTATACTCAGTCGATTTTCATTCATGTGTGAAGAGAACGGTCTCGGATATACAAATACAGCTGTTTTAGAAATCTTACCACAATCAAGAGTAACTCCTTTTCCGCATCCTCCTTAATTACTTGATTCTTTTAAAAGTGATAGAGAATATATATATTCAGAATACCAAAAAAGAGAGCTTGCCAAAGAAAAAAGACTTCCACTCAAAATAATATAAATAATACTAGGTGACTGCCAGGTGTTGTGTGGACTGGTGGCCCAGGTCCTGCCTTAGTTGAAATGCCCCTGCTGTCAGCTTCCTCCATCTTAGGAACAGAGTCACTCCTGTTCACAAAGAAGCTTCATGAACAGTGAGAGCCCGGCAACTGCTTCCAATGGGGATGCTGTCCTAACCACTCGTTTATAACCCAAATGACCGACGGTGATCATTTCTAATTACATTTTTTCTTTTTTTTTTTTTTTAAAGATTTTATTTATTTGAGAGAGAGAACGAGATAGAGCATGAGAGAGGGGAGGGTCAGAGGGAGAAGCAGACTCCCTGCTGAGCAGGGAGCCCGATGTGGGACTCAATCCCGGGGCTCCGGGATCATGACCTGAGCCGAAGGCAGTCGCTTAACCAACTGAGCCACCCAGGCGCCCCATTTTTTTCTTTTTTGAGTAAGGGCCACTGAGAGCCAGCCCTCCCTATTTTCTAGTAGGCATGTCACAAAAAGAGCAAGATGCATAACTTTTCTGGACCTGGGAAGAAAAATAAGAACTTTGCAAATGATTACTTTGAATTATTCCATCAGTCTTTCAAATGTTTCTGCAGCACTTCTATACTTTCTCCTGGAGGACTTATTCCAAGGCCTTGTGGTGTCCTTGCTCTGGAGTCAACAGCACAAGTTTATCAATTCCATCTCTTCTCAGCTGAAGGAAAATCACATCATGGTTATTCGCTCACAAACAGAATTTTTCAATTTCCTAAAACAATGATTTATGTAAACTTCTGTTTAAAAAGATACAAGATACCATTCAGCTAAGAGATGTTCTTATTTTAAAAAGAGGAAATTATTCATATAAAAATTAACGAAGCCAGTAAAATAATAAATTCTTAACATATGGAGGGTTCTCATGAATTGATTTAGCTGAGCAGTAGTATCTTACACGATGTCTAAAAGTCATATATAGATTATTGAGCAAATAATAATGGCTAACAAACATAGCAAGCATTCAGTGTCACTGACGATAGAAAATACTTAAAAATGGCTGTTATATCATTTTTGTCTTGCAACAGAGAAAATACAAAAAACAAGAATACTTGCTACCAAGAAGGGAATGTGTTAAAGGATGTAGTACAGATGGGCGCAGGACCCAAGCCAGGAGGAAGAGACAACAACACATCAAGTTCACAATAATTTACTTGCTGGCAAATAAGGGGCCTCTTGCGGGATACTCAAGCTTGTTGTCTCTGTCTGACACATGAGCCAGTTAGGCCAAGAAGTCTTTGTGCGGAGGATTCAGGCCCCTTCTGTGAATACGAAGCCTCAGTGAGCCCAACCAGAACCTGTGATTCGCATGGGGGCTGACACTGTACAGATCCACGCTGCATGCAAGCTGGAGGAGAAACGGAAACAGTTGCTAGGGTGAAACTTTGCAAACCACTGTGGACCAAGCAGGTGTCTCGGGGGTTTCCTCATTCATACACTCATCCTGCCAGGGAAGGGTCTTCTACTTTCCTCAGCTTGTTTGCTGTGCGCTTTGGCAATTTGTGGGATCTAAAATACCAGTGGTGACACGTGGTAGGGTGGCAGTGGTGGCCAGTGGAGACCACGGTGACCAATGGAAAGAAGGGACATTCCATTTGGAATTGTGGCATTTGCAGGATAGCAGCACCCGGTGGGAGAACCATGTTGGCTGGGGCATAATGCTGGGCGTTTAGTTTACGTGCTAGCATGTGCTGGATCCCCGTAGGGACTTTCAGAAGTACTTGGGCCTGGGGACTTATGAAAACAGGATTTTATCTCTACCCACAGACACGGAAGCTTGAATGAAAAACGGTTCATATTTATAAAAAAAAGAAAAAAGAATAGATAGTCTGAGAAAAGACAGAAATATTCCAAAACGAAAATGAGAACAGTGCTAGCTTTTAGGTTATTAGTAGAATTATAGGTGACTTTATTTTAGTGTCTCTTCAAGTTTTAAAATAAATTTAAAAAATTGAAAGTATACGTAAGATATGATTAAACAGTGAAGCTGTGATGCCCGTCTTGAAGTGGGGCATTTCAAGTGGGAGACACTGAATGCTTTATAGGGTCACTGGGGATTCTGCATAATGTAGTAGTTATTTGGAGGTTCTGGGTTCACATCACAGAGCCACCACTCCCTGTCTATGTAACTGTGGACAACTTAACATTCTGAGCCTGTTTCCTCATGGGTAAAATGGGGGTAGCAATACTGCTTACCTCATAGGCACATTCTTCTCTGACTTCTTCAATCTGATTATCTGCTGTATTAAATTGGTATTGAATGAGTTAATATAAAATCATTTGGAAGAGTGTCTGGCACATAATTAGTTATTAAAACAAGTTAAGGCATGTCATTGAGGAAATAATTGAAATTAAAAGCTAATTCACCAGGGGTGCCTGGGTGGCTCAGATCGTTAAGCATCTGCCTTCAGCTCAGGTCATGATCCCAGGGTCCTGGGATCAAGCCCCACATCAGGCTCCCAGCTTAGCGGGGAGTCTGCTTCTCCCTCTGCCTCCGCCTCTCCCTCTGCTTGTGCTCTCTCTCTCTCTCTCAAAATGAATAAATAAAATCTTTAAAAAAAACCTAATTCACCAAAATTATGTGTTTTTTGTTTGTTTTTTTGTTTTTATAGTACCCTATGTTTTTATTTGTCTTGTTTTACTCTGAGTTCAGCAAAGACAGTGACTTACGGTAGACATAGCATTCAACTCTCTATTAGGGGACCTGATTCCCAGACTTAACTTATTACAAACTATCTGTGTGACCTTGAGGAATTCTTCATCTGTAAAATAGAGGCTAATTTTGATTACTCATAAAATTTAGCCATAATTGTTTTTAAAAGTTTGCTAGTAAGTATCATTAATCCTGTCTTTTTTAGTGAGAGCTAAAAAGAGATAATAATGAGATAAAAAATAAAGACCCTTTGAAAAATGTGATTTTAATGTTAGAGCATGTTTTAACCTCAATTCAGGTGTTCAGTAGAAAGTGAATGCAGTCCATGTAAGGTTCTTCTGTCTCTGCATTTGGTTCACTCTCTGAAGGGGAAAGCACTTACTAGGCAGAGAGCTTGTAGATGATTTTAGAGGTTCTTTTGGATTCCAGCTATTCACATCTTTTTCTAGAGGTTTCATTTGGAATCTCATGATATAATTTTCTTATATTCATCTTACATATATTTATATAAAAATTAGGTTTCTCTAAGGAGAGATTTGTGCCATTGAAAAATCCAAAGTAACTGAAGACAAAGTTAATGAAGGTTGTTTGCTATCTGTTTACTCTCTTGGTTTGGCAGAAATTTATTTTCTATCTCCAAGCTCTCCATTCTCTACAGAACACAGCTTGTCATTCCATTTCATTTCCCTATCACCAATTAAATGCATCTGATAGTAGAGAAGAACAGTGCCATACAGCAAAGAGAAAATGGTAAGGACTTGGGAGATACATGATGGGGACCTAATAGTGCTTCTACCTCCATCGTTCTGAGCGTGGCATCATTTTTCAGAGTCTTAGTTTACATCTGGACAGGATGAACATCTACAGATCAGTGAACACAATGTCATTAAGTCCTCTGTGTTGAGTAATACTGAGGAGGAATTTGGGGAAAGAGATTGCACTCTTGGCCCAAGCTGAGCCAGACAGCATGGAGAAGGCACTTGGAATTCTCTCTACATGTTCTTTGCTTACCTGATGGTGTCATCTCCAGGTCAGAGAGATCCATGTTATAGGGGAAGAAACAAGAGCCCAGAGAGGCTGAGTGTAGTTGACACAGGCAGAGGAGTAGGTGGTTTCTCAAATTGTTGGCAATCCTGTTCAGACGCCTAGAGATTCATGACCTATCATTCACCTGAGGACCCTGTTTTATTCTTTGCTTCTCACCTCACTAACCCATCTTGAGTCAGGTATACATTCCAGGCTTGCTCAATTATTTCCAGAAATGCAATGGTACAAGCATGAATGTTGGTGGCTACACCTGCAATAAGGGTTTTAAAAAATATGGGTATGAGCTTGATGGACACCTCAGAAGATGCCCTAAATTTTCCTTGAGACACCACAGTATCCTTGTTTAAAAGCCCTTAACAATTCCTATTCACAAAATGGAATTGGGGGTAAAAAATGGAAGTGGATTCATAAAAGTGGGTAAGGCCTAGAAAATATTGTGAAGCTCAGATAGAATTTATACCCTCTAGTGATCTTGACAAACAAAATTTACTAAATTGCCTCGCCTAATTATGATGTATTCCCCTGCAGCAAGTGCATGATTGTATACTATCTCTGTATTTTCTGGGCCTAAATCAGTATGTTGCAATTTTAGGAGTACACAGTTCTGGAATTTTCGAGTTGTGAAAAAGGCATAACATGCTACGTGATGAACACACAGAGGAAAGAACTCTCATGTCTTCTGCCCATTTTTTGACTTGATTATTTGTTTTTTGGGTGTTGAATTTGAGAAGTTCTTTATAGGTCTTGGATGCCAGCCCTTTATCTGTAGTGTCATTTGCAAATATCTTCTCCCATTCTGGGGGTTGCCTCTTTGTTTTGTTGACTGTTTCCTTTGCTGTGCAGAAGCTTTTTATCTTGATGAAGTCCCAAAAGTTCATTTTTGCTTTTGTTTCACTAGCCTTTGGAGATGTAACTTGAAAGAAGTTGCTGTGGACGATGTCAAAGAGGTGACTGCCTATGTTCTCCTCTAGGATTTTGATGGATTCCTGTCTCACGTTGAGGTCTTTCATCCATTTTGAGTTTATCTTTGTGTATGGTGTTAGAGAATGGTCGAGTTTCATTCTTCTGCATGTGGCTGTCCAATTTTCCCAGCACCATTTATTGAAGAGACTCTTTTTTTTCCATTGCATATTTTTTCCTGCTTTGTCGAAGATTAGTTGACCATAGAGTTGAGGGTCCTTATCTGGGCTCTCTATTCTGTTCCATTGGTCTATATGTCTGTTTTTGTGCCAGTACCTGCTGTCTTGGTGATCACTGCTTTGTAATATAGCTTGAAATCCGGCAATGTGATGCCCCCAGCTTTGTTTTTCTTTTTCAACATTTCCTTGGCAATTCGGGGTCTTTTCTGATTCCATACAAATTTTAGGATTGTCTGTTCCAGCACTTTGAAAAGTGTCATTGTAATTTTAATCGGGATGGCGTCGAAGGTATAGATTGCTCTGGGTAGCATAGACATTTTAACAATACTTGTTCTTCCAATCCATGAGCATGGAATGTTTTTCCATCTTTTTGTGTCATTTTCAATTTCTTTCATGAGTGTTCTATAGTTCCTGGAGTATAGATCCTTTACCTCTTCGGTTAGGTTTATTCCGAGGTATCTTATGGTTTTTGGTGCTATTGTAAATGGAATTGTTTCTCTAATTTCTCTTTCTACAGAAGCATTGTTAGTGTATAAGAAAGCAACTGATTTCTGTATTTTGTATCCTGCCACATTACTGAATTGCTGTATGAGTTCTATTAATTTTGGGTGGAGTCTTTTGCCATCAGAAAGGATGAATACCCAACTTTTACATCACCATGGGTGGGACTGGAGGAGATTATGCTAAGTGAAATGAGTCAAGCAGAGAAAGTCAATTATCATATGGTTTCACTTATTTGTGCAACATAAGGAATAGCATGGAGGACATTAGGAGAAGGAAGGGAAAAATGAAGGGGGGGGGGAATCAGAAGGGGAGATGAACCATGAGAGACGATGGACTCTGAGAAACAAACTGAGGGTTTTAGAGGGGAGGGGGGTGGGGGATGGGCTAGCCCTGTGATGGGTATTACTGCATGGAGCACTAGGTGTTATGAGAAAACAATGGATCGTGGATCACTACATCAGAAACTAATGATGTATTGTATGGTGACTAACATAACATAATAAAATTAAAGTAAAAAAAAACAGAATCAACATCAAAAAAAGAAAAAAAAGAAGATGTGGTCCATATATACAATGGAATATTACTCAGCCATCAGAAAGGATGAATACCCAACTTTCACATCAACATGGATGGGACTGGAGGAGATTATGCTAAGTGAAATAAGTCAAGCAGAGAAAGTCAATTATCATGTGGTTTCACTTATTTGTGGAACATAAGGAATAACATGGAGGACATTAGGAGAAGGAAGGGAAAAATGAAGGGGGGGATCGGAGGGGGAGATGAACCATGAGAGACTATGGACTCTGAGAAACAAACCGAGGGTTTTAGAGGGGAGGGCGTGGGGGGATGGGTTAGTCTGGTGATGGGCGTTAAGGAGGGCACGTACTGCGTGGAGCACCGGGTGTTATACGCAAACAATGAATCCTGGATCATTACATCAAAAACTAATGATGTATTGTATGGTGACTAACATAACATAAAAACAAAAACAAAAACAAAAAAAACCTCTCAAATCGTGAGTGAGCTTTTACAAGTAACTACTCCCAAATGTGGTTACAATAGTTTAGTACCCTTTTCTCCAAGATGTGTGCTAAGAGAATGCAGAAATAAAGGAATAGCTACTAATCTGCATGTTAAGGAGGCCAGAAAATAGTTGCTTATGAAGGAGTAGTAAAAGTTACTTTGGTGAATTAGGATATTTATCTATAAACATACTGTCAAATTAAATTGGTAGTTTGTCCATAAAATTACTAGATTTCCTTAGAGTTGGTTATTTGTCAGAAATGTCATATTTTATATTAATGATGATCTTCAGAGGGAGGAAGATATTATCTCTACTGAATAGTTAAGCATACATTATAAAAGGACATAAAAATCTTGGCATTTAATGTTTCTTCTTTTCTGTTAAATGTTAGTCACTATTGTGTTCTGATCTTCAGTGCTATTAATAACTATATTTACATCAACAATTCCTCTGAAGTTACGTAAAGTCTCAAATGAATTTTTTGGCTAAACAAAAAATATGTTTCCTAGACTTTGGGAGTTACTTTGCTTATGTAAGTTTTTCTATATTGGAATGAAATATAGACTATCAGAAAAAGGGGTTTGGGTGCCATCTTTTCCAGCTTTGCTCACAAATCAGAAAGTTTCTGTTTCTGTCTAGAGAGCTCTAATTACTTGAAAAGTTTGTTTCTAAGGTGAAATCTTGCTCCGTTAATTTCTATGCTTGATTCTTGTTTTGGTCTTTTCTTGGATGAACTAATCTTAAAGTCTTCAAATGTTCTTCATATAAAATGGCTTCATTGTTCTCCTTGCTTCCTTTTGGATGTTCTAAAATGTATCCATGTTTCCCTTAGTTTACAATCCCTGTAATATATATATATATATATATTTATATATATATATATATTATATATATATTTATATATATATTATATATATATTTATATATATATATATTATATATATATATATACACACACAATGGAATACACTCAGCCATCAAAAAAAAAAATGAATTCTTGCCATTTGCAATGACATGGATAGAGCTAGAGGGTATTATGCTAAGTGAAATAAGTCCATCAGAGACAGACAATTATATGATCTCCTTCATATGTGGAATTTAAGAAACAAGGCAGAGGAGCATAGGGGAAGGGAGGGAAAATAGAACAAGATGAATCAGAGAGGGAGACAAACATAAGAGACTCTTAACCATAGTACATATTATTTTATGGCCAAAGAAAACCTAGTCTCAACCATCCTGTATTCATATAATTTACATTTTCAGCATAAACCACTCTCCCATCTTGGGGCAGCAAGATAGGACCTGGGGAACCACACTAGAGATCTGAGATTTCTCCAGGCTCTACCTGTACTTCTTAATTTTTATACCCTTGAGATAATTAGTAATTCTTAATTCTGAGCAAGATTTCTGATCTGTGGGCATCTGGACAACCCAATTCTTTCAATTATCAGATTGTCACTATGACAGGACTGTTTTTTAGACCCATGAACAATGGCTAATACAATTTTTGGTAAGAAAAAAGGATGGAATGAGTTATGAACTGAATGTTTGTGTCCTCCTCAGAATTCTTATTTTGAAGCCCTGACCCTCAGTGGGATAGTATTAGGAGGTGGGCTTTTAGGAGATATTTAGGTTTAGATGAGCTTGTGAGGGTAGTGCTCCCATGATGGGGTCAGTGACCTTATAAGAAGAGAGGCCACAGTGAAAGTCTGGAAAGCCAGGAAGAGGGTCCTCACCAAGAACTGAATCTCCCAGCACCTTGATCTTGGACTTCCCAGCCTCCAGAACTGTGAGACATAAATGTTGTTTAAGCCAACCAGTCTGTGGTATTTTGTTACAGCAGCTCAAACAGACTGAGATGTAAAAAAATGATGAGGACTCAGATGTCAGGTTGGCTGCCTACCCAGCTTTGGACTGAAGTAGGAAGAGCCTTGGACAGATTACAGGGGTGGGAGAGGGGAATCTTAACCATGGGATATGGCGGAAATAGACTTAGATCTGGGTGAAATGCCTAAGTAGGTAGGAAAAGAGTAGGTAGAAAAAAGCAGACAGAGAGGAAATTAGTGAACATTTTCTTCACAGCCCTCTAAAAGATGTGGCAGTTGGAGGAAAAAAACTCAGTAATACTGTTTTTCCCTTGTAAAACCTTCCAGTGCTCTTTTGGCTACCTGCAAAGATATATTCATTCAAAAGTAATTAAATTGATAAAAATCTAAACAGCTAGGGGGAAGCCACGGCTATGCGACTACAGAATCCCTAGGGTATTCTGTTAAGAACTAAGCCTCTTTACGGAGAATACTAGCAGAAGGCTGCCAAATCATTATTGGTACATTAGTATGACAGATACTGCAGAATGGAAGGTATTGTGCTTGATGACTGATGTCCAATGGCTGAGAGCTTCCTTGAGCAGGTCTCTCCTGATGGTATGACAGCTGACCTCCCCTATTTGACAAAGGCGGGGCATTGACGGACTGACTCTGAGAAGGGTAACTGACACACCTCCCCACAAAGTGAATACTTGTTCTGAAACAGTAGGAGTGGTCTGTATGTACTGGGGAAACATAATTAAAAGCAAAATCTCTTGTCAAACCAGAAAACCTCTCCAAAATCATAGAAGAGAAAGAAGATAAGTTTTATTACTGAATAAGCATTAAATCAGAATGTGATGTGCATTATAGGCAATTCACTACAAAGACTGTAAAGACAGAGAGAAATCTCACCGTCTTATATAGCCAGGCAGATACAACCCATTACATACATGTTCACAGGTGAGCAATAACTAATCCTCAAGTAAGAGGACTTGACAGCACCATATGTCACACGGTGTTTATCCTAAATCTACTTGGTAATTAGGGTAGCCATTCGCGTTAGCTAATTGGCTTTATCCCAAGGAAAAATAAACTTCTCATCTTTATGACAAACTTTTGGATTTCAGCTCTTACTGTCCTGGAGACAAGTTAGTCAGGTGTTTGTTTGGTTGTTTGTTTTAAATTGGAATTACTGAAGCTGGGGAGAGGCTATAGTCAATTTCATTGTGTAAAAGCCTCTTGTGATTCTAGGGACAAAATCAGAGACTCCAGAGAATCATGCAATTAATTGCTCATTCAGAGATTTTGTTCATTCTGCAAAAGCTGGACTCCACTGTCTACTATTCTGTACTCAGAATAGTAGAAATTGTCTGGTTTTGTATTTGTTTTGTATAGTAGCAAGTGATTTTATCTGCAAAATGGGCTGACTCCTAGATTGTAAGGCTCTGTGGCCCACCGCTGATAACATATGCCATAATATTTTAGCTCAGTTGAGCAATATTACATATTGTCCAGTGAGGTTTTGTGGCCATGTGAAGCCTAGGATTGTAACAAAGCCAAAGAATCAATTTAGCATTGTTCTCTCCTTTCTGAGGCTACCAGCAAGTCATTTACATTTTGAATAATTATAAATCCCTCCAGTGGGACAGATTTCTCTCCCCCTGCTTTTTTTTTTTTTTTTTTTAATGACTAAAGAACATAGTGGGAGAGTCCCAAAACCCTTGAGGAATCCTCTGACATAAAAGTTAGACTCCTTCATAAGCACAAGCAAAGAAGAATTTAGACTCCACTGCTAGAACACAAAGAGAGAAATAGAAAATGCAGAACATAAATCAATTGCAGAAAAAAACTTTGCAGACAGTGGTATTGAAGTCAGAAGTCAGAATAGTTGCAGTTAGGAACTACCGAGATTAATGGCTAAAATCTTGTACAAATGTATATCCAACAACTGCCTTCAGTAGAGTCAAGGAGAAGCATTAGTAAGAATGATAGTATAGCTGGTTCTATGGTTAAACAGCACCAAAAAGGCTGAGCACTGAGGGAAGGAGTTGTGTTAGGACTTGTTATCACTGGAAACTAGAGATCTTGGCAATGGAAGAGGTGCTCCTAAAGTGAAGAGTGCCTGACCAGGGTAAGGAATGAAGTGAGGAATTTCTGAGGGAGCACCTCAGAGCAAGAGATAATACTAATATTAGTTATTGCTAGGTAATTTACTTATTTATTGGCATAGTTAAATAGTACTATATTTAGTTAGCATTATTACTACATTAATAAATATAGTTTACATAAAATCTATTAGTAACAAATCTATGTCTAATGGCTGATGCTAGGGAAATCGCTGGAACTGTATTCTCCAGAGAAGAACTTAAAAGCTTTATCTAAAGATTCCATCACAATTTTCTGGATAAATGTAGTGACACAGGACTGCCTGATGGCTCATAGTTTTGATGATCAATGCTGTAAGTGAATGGACTAGTAAAGTGAGTTTAATGCTGGGAGATAGCTTGTGCCCTCACCCACGGACAGACTATATTGGCTATTTTTTTTTAAAGATTTTATTTATTTATTTGACAGAGAGAGAGACACACAGCAAGAGAGGGAACACAAGCAGGGGGAGTGGGAGAGGGAGAAGCAGGCTCCCCGCGGAGCAGGGAGCCCGATGCGGGGCTCGATCCCAGGACCCTGGGATCATGACCTGAGCCGAAGGCAGACGCTTAACGACTGAGCCACCCAGGCGCCCCAACTGTTGATTATTCTGAACACTATGAAATCTTATGTCTTTAAAGGTCAATCTAGGAGTGTGTGATATTGTGATTTATAAAAAGATATATATACATGTATTTGGTTTTCGACCCTGTCCCTGGGACCAACTCCTAAAACCCTTGGAATTTCCAGTGATAAGAGTATTCAAGGTATTTTTTGTTATGTTAGTGGATGACTTTTGGAAAGCCCTTAGGTAACCTAAGGCTGGGGGCTGGTTGGCCGGGCACACACCCTGTGATTAGAGGGTTGGAACTTTCAGTACTCCACCCACACAACCTCTGGGGAGGGAAGAGGAGCTAGAAGTTGCATCAAGAGCTAACGGCCAATGATGACATCAATCATACCTATATAATGAAGCTTCCTCCATAAAAATCCAAAAAGACAGGGTTTGGAGAACTTCCAGGTTGGTGAACACATCCACACCAGGTGGATGACTCACCCCAACTCCAAGTGACAGAAGCTCCTGTTTTTAGGGTCCTTCCTGACCTTATTCATTTATCTCATCTGGCTGTTCATCTGAATCCTTTATCCTATCCCTTTGATGTAGTTTTGGGATGTTGGTGTGTTTGGTGGGGTCCTAAGCCAACGGCCAAGAAAGAATGCTTGAGCTGTCTTTGGTGCAAAACAGGTGGTTTTACTAAAGTGCAGGGACAGGACCTGTGGGCAGAAAGAGCTGCTGCCCCAAGATTGTGAGGGGAAACTGATTATATACTTTGGGGTGGGAAGAAGTAAAGATAAGGGAACTTCCAAAAGGATTTTCATATGTGAAAGAAGACTCACAGGATACTGGAGGCCTTTGCTATTGTCCAACCAAGGTGGTTTTTCCCCCCAGCAAGGCATCAACGTTAAGACAGTTGGGAGCTTCCCGGAGGAACATTATACTCTGCCACAAAATACTTGTCAATGGCTGCATGTTATAAGGATATTTAATTTTATCTACATTTCCTTCTGTCTTTGTTTCTTTAATAGACTGGAAATTTAAGTAACTCTTTCCCTGTGTTCTATGAATGGCGAGAGCGAACCTAAGGTTATTGGAATCTCCAGTCTGTAGCTGGTTGGTCTTAAGCTCAGGCGATAAGTTGGGCTCTCAACTCCAGTCCGAGGGGGAGGGAGCAGGATGGAGAGCAGTCCTGGGGGACAGACTTAACATGGGATCTGATGCCATCCCTGGGTAGATGGTGTCAGAATTGAGTTGGCAAAGTGAGAGTAAAGGAGACTCACAGGGAAGGAGCCCCCAGAGAAGATCTGGGTTTTTCCTACATAGGAAGGAAAAAAGACTTACAGGTAAGCCAGGCTAGGGGGTGCATTGATGAGAACGCTACATGGTAAGCCCAAGTCAGGGCAGGATATCTCTGTGTAAACAGAGTTAGGGATCCCCAGACAAAGACAGACATAGCTTTGTGACACAAGTCATTTTAGTCCCCCAGCTATCCATCCTGCCACCCCATCCCTTCCCTGAGCTTTGTCCTACATGCCCACTTGCAGAACTTCTTAGGAGGTGTCAGAATTACAGAGAAATACAAAAACTTCAGTAGTTAAGGATTTCAAGGGAACATGGGGAATGCAAAAACTGTAAGAGCCTCTACCAGACCAGGAAATAGCCCAACCACATCAGAGAGAACAAATCCATGGTAAAAACTCCCAGTGCTATTTCAAAGGTGAACAAGACCCTGCATTCCTTACCCAAGATAAGGAGCCCAATACCCCATCTACTTTATGCCTGCTCTTGGAGCATGCCCATAGCCCCTCCCCCTTGCCCCAGTTATCTCTAGTTCATAAGAGTGTTAAAGTCTTGGGCACCTGGGTGGCTGAGTCGTTAAGCGTCTGCCTTCGGCTCAGGTCATGATCCCAGGGTCCTGGGATTGAGCCCCACATCGGGCTCCTTGCTCAGTGGAGCTGCTTCTCCCTCTGTCTGCCACTCCCCCTGCTTGTGCTCTCCCTCCCTCCCTCCCTCCCTCTCTCTCTTTCTCTCTCCCTCTGGCAAATAAATAAACAAAATCTTTAAAAAAAATCACAGTTGATAAACTGTCTCCAACAATACTTGTAAAAAATTTCCTTTTTTTAACTTTAAATTTTTTATTGTTATGTTAATCACCATACATTACATCATTAGTTTGTGATGTAGTGTTCCATGATTCATTATTTGTGCATAACACCCAGTGCTCCACGTAGAATGTGCCCTCTTTAATACCCATCACCAGGCTAACCCATCCCCCCACCCCTCTCCCCTCTAGAACCCTCAGTTTGTTTTCAGAGTCCATCGTCTCTCACGGTTCGCCTCCCCCTCCGATTTACCCCCCTTCATTCTTCCCCTACTGCTATCCTTTTTTTTTTCTTAACATATGTTGCATTATTTGTTTCAGAGGTACAGGTCTGTGATTCAACAGTCTTGCACAATTCACAGCGCTCACCATAGCACATACCCTCCCCAATGTCCATCACCCAGCCACCCCATCCCTCCCACTCCCCACCACTCCAGCAACCCTCAGTTTGTTTCCTGGGATCAAGAATGCCTCATATCAGTGAGGTCATTTGATACATGTCTTTCTCTGATTGACTTATTTCACTCAGCATAATACCCTCCAGTTCCATCCACGTCCTTGCAAATGGCAAGATCTCATTCCTTTTGTTGGCTGCATAATATTCCATTGTGTGTATATATATATATATATATATATATATATATATATATATATATATATATATATATATATACCACATCTTCTTTATCCATTCATCTGTCTATGGACATCTTGGCTCTTTCCACAGGTTGACTATTGTGGACATTGCTGCTATAAACATCAGGGTGCACGTACCCCTTCGGATCCCTACATTTGAATCTTTGGGGTAAATACCCAGTAGTGCAATTGCTGGATCATATGGTAGCTCTATTTTCAACTGTTTGAGGAACCTCCATACTGTTTTCCAGAGTGGCTGCACCAGCTTGCCTTCCCACCAACAGTGTAGGAGGGTTCCCCTTTCTCCACATCCCCGCCAACATCTGTCGTTTCCTGACTTGTTAATTTTAGCCATTCTGACTGGTGTGAGGTGGTATCTCATTGAGGTTTTGATTTGGATTTCCCTGATGCCAAGCGACGTTGAGCACATTTTCATGTGTCTGTTGGCCATTTGGATGTCTTCTTTGGAAAAATGTCTGTTCATGTCTTCTGCCCATTTCTTGATTGGATTATTTGTTCTTTGGGTGTTGAGTTTGATAAGTTCTTTATAGATTTTGGATACTAGCCCTTTATCTGATATGTCATTTGCAAATATCTTTGGGATAATGTCTGTTCATGTCTTCTGCCTATTTCTTGATTTGATTATTCTTTGGGTGTTGAGTTTGATAAGTTCTTTATAGATTTTGGATACCAGCCCTTTATCTGATACGTCATTTGCAAATAACTTCTCCCATTCTGTCAGTTGTCTTTTGGTTTTGTGGACTGTTTCTTTTGCTGTGCAAAAGCTTTTTATCTTGATGAAATCCCAATAGTTCATTTTTGCCCTGGCTTCCCGTGCTTTTGGTGATGTTTCTAGGAAGAAGTTGCTGCGGCTGAGGTCGAAGAGGTTGCTGCCTGTGTTCTCCTTTAGGATTTTGATGGACTCCTGTCTCACATTTAGGTCTTCCAACCATTTGGAGTCTATTTTTGTGTGTGGTGTAAGGAAATGGTCCAGTTTCATTCTTCTGCATGTGGCTGTCCAATTTTCCCAACACCATTTGTTGAAGAGACTGTCTTTTTTCCATTGGACATTCTTTCCTGCTTTGTCAAAGATTAGTTGACCATATAGTTGAGGGTCCATTTCTGGGCTCTCTATTCTGTTCCACTGATCTATGTGTCTGTTTTTGTGCCAGTACCGTACTGTCTGGATGATGAGAGCTTTGTAATAGAGCTGGAAATCCGGAATTGTGATGCCGCAGCTTGGCTTTGCTTTTTCAACTTTCCTCTGGCTATTCGGGGTCTCTTCTGGTTCCATACAAATTTTAGGATTATTTGTTCCATTTCTTTGAAAAAAGTGGATGGTATTTTGATGGGGATTGAATTGAATGTGTAGATTGCTCTAGGTAGCATTGATATCTTCACAATATTTGCTCTTCCAATCCATGAGCATGGAATGTTTTTCCATTTCTTTGTGTCTTCCTCAATTTCTTTCATGAGTATTTTTTAGTTTTCTGAGTACAGATACTTTGCCTCTTTGGCTAGATTTATTCCTAGGTGTCTTATGGTTTTGGGTGCAATTGTAAATGGGATTGACTCCTTAATTTCTCTCTCTTCTGTCTTGTTGTTGGTGTATAGGAATGCCACTGATTTTTGGGCATTGATTTTATATCCTGCCACTTGACTGAATTCCTGTATGAGTTCTAGCAGTTTTGGGGTGGAGTCTTTTGGGTTTTCCACATAAAGTATCATATCATCTGCAAAGAGTGAGAGTTTGACTTCTTTGCCGATTTGGATGCCTTTGATTTCTTTTTGTTGTCTGATTGCTGTGGCTAGGACTTTTAATACTACGTTGAATAGCAGTGGTGATAGTGGACATCCCTGCCGCGTTCCTGACCTTAGGGGGAAAGCTCTCAGTTTTTCCCCATTGAGAATGATATTCGCTGTAGGCTTTTCATAGATGGCTTTTATGATATTGAAGTATGTACCCTCTATGCATATACTCTGAAGAGTTTTGATCAAGAAAGGATCCTGTACTTTGTCAAATGCTTTTTCTGCATGTATTGAGAGGATCATATGATTCTTGTTCTTTCATTTGTTAATGTATTATATCACGTTGATTGATTTGTGGATGTTGAACCAACCTTGCAGCCCAGGGATAAATCCCATTTGGTCGTGGTGAATAATCCTTTTAATGTACTGTTGAATCCTGTTGGCTAGTATTTTGGTGAGAATTTTTGCATCCCTGTTCATCAAGGATATTGGTCTGTAATTCTCCTTTTTGATGGGGTCTTTGTCTGGTTTGGGGATCAAGGTAATGGTGGCCTCATAAAACAAATTTGGAAGTTTTCCTTCCATTTCTTTTTTTTGGAACAGTTTCAGAAGAATAGGTATTAATTCTTCTTTAAATGTTTGGTAGAATTCCCCTAGGAAGCCATCTGGCCCTGGGCTTTTGTTTGTTGGGAGATTATTGATGACTGCTTCAATTTCCTTCGTGGTTATAGGTCTGTCCAGGTTTTCTCTTTCTTCCTCGTTCAATTTTGGTAGTTGATACATCTCTAGGAGTGCATCCATTTCTTCCAGGTTACCTAATTTGCTGGCATAGAGTTGCTCATAATATGTTCTTATAATTGTTTGTGTTTCTTTGGTGTTGGTTGTGATCTCTCCTCTTTCATTCATGATTTTGTTGATTTGGGTCATTTTTCTTTTTGATAAGTCTGGCCAGGGGTTTATCAATCTTGTTAATTCTTTCAAAGAACAAGCTCCTAGTTTCGTTGATCTGTTCTACTGTTCTTTTGGTTTCTAGTTCATTGATTTCTGCTCTGATCTTTATTATTTCTCTTATCCTGCTGGGTTTAGGCTTTATTTGCTGTTTTTTCTCTAGCTCCTTTAGGTGTAGGGTTAGGTTGTGTATTTGAGACCTTTCTTGTTTCTTGAGAAAGGCTTGTATTGCTATATACTTTCCTCTCAGGACTGCCTTTGCTGCATCCCAAAGATTTTGAACAGTTGTGTTTTCATTTTCATTGGTTTCCGTGAATTTTTTAATTCTTCTTTAATTTCCTGGTTGACACATCCATTCTTTAGTAGGATGCTCTTTAGCCTCCATGTCTTTGAGTTCTTTCCGACTTTCCTCCTGTGATTGAGTTCTAGTTTCAAAGCACTGTGGTCTGAAAATATGCAGGGAATAATCCCAATCTTTTGGTACCAGTTGAGATCTGGTTTGTGACCTAGGATGTGATCTATTCTGGAGAATGTTCCATGGGCACTAGAGAAGAATGTGTATTCCGTTGCTTTGGGATGGAATGTTCTATGTCTGTGAAGTCCATTTGGTCCAGTGTGTCACTTAAAGTCTTTATTTCCTTGTTGATCATTTGCTTAGATGATCTGTCCATTTCAGTCAGGGGGGTGTTAAAGTCCCCCACTATTATTGTATTGTTGTCGATGTGTTTCTTTGCTTTTGTTATTAATTGGCTTATATAATTGGCTGCTCCCATGTTCGGGGCATAGATATTTACAATTGTTAGATCTTCTTGTTGGATAAACCCTTTAAGTAGGATATAGTGTCCTTCCTCATCTCTTATTATAGTCTTTGGTTTAAAATCTAATTTATCTGATTTAAGGATTGCCACCCCAGCTTTCTTTTGGTGTCCATTAGCATGGTAAATGGTTTTCCACCCCCTCACTTTCAATCTGGAGGTGTCTTTGGGTCTAAAATGAGTCTCTTGCAGACAGCATATTGATGGGTCTTGTTTTTTAATCCAATCTCATAGCCTGTGTCTTTTCACTGGGGCATTTACCCCATTTACATTCAGGGTAACTATTGAAAGATATGAATTTAATGGCACTGTATTGCCTGTAAGGTGACTGTTACTGTATATTGTCTGTGTTCCTTTCTGGTCTATGCTGCTTTTAGGCTCTCTCTTTGCTGAGAGGACCCCTTTCAGTATTTCTTGTAGGACTGGTTTTGTATTTGCAAATTGCTTTAGTTTTTGTTTGTCCTGGAAGCTTTTGATCTCTCCTATTTTCAGTGACAGCCTAGCTGGATATGGTATTCTTGGCTGCATATTTTTCTCGTTTAGTGCTCTGAAGATATCATGCCAGTCCTTTCTGGGCTACCAGGTCTCTATGGATAGGTCTGTTGCCAATCTAATGTTTCTACCATTATAGGTTACATATCTCTTCTCCCGAGCTGCTTTCAGGATTTTCTCTTTGTCTCTGAGACTCATAAGTTTTACTATTAGATGTCAGGGTATTGACCTATTTTTATCGATTTTGAGATGGGTCTCTGTGCCTCCTGGATTTTGATGCCTTTTTCCTTCCCCACATTAGGGAAGTTCTCTGTTATAATTTGCTCCAATATACCTTCTGCCCCTCTCTCTCTTTCTTCTTCTTCTGGGATCCCAATTATTCTAATGTTGTTTCATCTTATGGTATCACTTATCTCTCGAATTCTGCCCTCGTGATCCAGTAGTTGTTTATCTCTCTTTTTCTCAGCTTCTTTATTTTCCATCATTTGGTCTTCTATATAGCTGATTCTCTCTTCTGCCTCATTTATCCTAGCACTTTGTGCCCCCATTTTTGATTGCACCTCATTAATAGCCTTTTTGATTTTAACTTGGTTAGATTTTTGTTCTTTTATTTCTCCAGAAAGGGCTTCTCTAATAACTTCCATGCTTTTTTCAAGCCCAGCTAGTATCTTTTAAAATCATGATTCTGAACTCTAGGTCCAACATTATACTAATGTCCGTATTGCATAGGTCCCTGGCAGATGGTACTACCTCTTGTTCTTTTTGTTGAGGTGATTTTTTCCATCTTGTCATTTTGTCCAGGGAATAGATGAATGAGAGAACAAAATGCTAATGGGGTAACAATGTCCCCAGAAAATATACTCTAAACAAATCAGAAAAGACCTGAAATCAGGGGAAAAGAAAGAAAAAAGAAAGAGGGGGAAAAAAAGAAAAAGATAAAAACAAACAAAAACAGAACAAAACAAAAAAAATAGAATATGATCAAATATGTTCAGGCTGGTGCATAGATCAGTGCCACACACTAGATTTTGGGTGTATTTTTGTCTGTTAGAAGAAAGTGCCTCCCAAAATTTTAAAGAAAGACATATATGTACAAAATAAGGGTTGATATGATGAAGGGATGGAATATGACTGTAAAGATG
Organism: Zalophus californianus; assembly: GCF_009762305.2. Lineage (NCBI taxonomy): Eukaryota > Metazoa > Chordata > Mammalia > Carnivora > Otariidae > Zalophus > Zalophus californianus. The sequence continues at coordinate 57,499,063 of NC_045596.1, read as the reverse complement.
AAAATTATAAAAAATTTTATAAAAGGAATTGATAAGAAGTTGTTTGAAAAAAGAAAGAAGAGGATTAAAAAAAAAGAAAGAAAGAAAGAAAAGGGGAGAGAATGTGATCAGGCAGGAGACTAGAACAAAGCCATACACTAGAGATTTAGGGTATATTTTGATCTGTTAGACGGAACTGTATCTCAAAATTTTAAAGAGAGAACAACTTATATATATATATGCCAAAAATAAGGGTAACTACTATGAAGGGATAGAGTATGACTCTAAAAATGAAAAATAAAATTTTTTTTTAAAAAAGGGATTGATAAGATGTTGGTTGAAAAAGGGAAAAAGAAAAATAAAAGACATTTAAAAAAATTTTTGAAAGACTAAAGAATCATGGTAAAAAAGCCTTGAATTCTATGTGCAGTATTCCCCTAGCGCTGGAGTTCTGCCGTTCTCATTGATCGGTAAACTTGGTCTTGGCTGGCTGTTCTTGCTGATCTTCTGGGGGAGGGGCCTGTTGCCGTGGTTCCCAAATATCTTTGCCGGAGGCAGAATTGCCCTACCCTTTTCGTCTGGGCAAAGTAATCTGCTCAGGTTTGCTCTCGGGAGATTTTGTTCCCTGCAAGCTTTCAGCACAGCTTTGGAGGACAAGAGTGAGAATGGCAGCCTCCCAATCTCCGTCCTGGAGGAGCCGAGAACTCAGGGCCCCACTCCTCAGTGCGTCCCCAGAGAAAAGCAGTGAGTCACTCCCGTGTCCCCGGTCTCTGGCTGCACTCCGTGCTCACCCGGCCTGTGACCGAGCATTTCTATCTCTGGCACCCGACTCGCTGTGGAATCTCCAAAACCAGTGCACTCCTGCACCTCTCCTCCCAGGGGAGGGAGGGGAGTCTCCCCAGCTCTGCCGCTTGTTGGGTCCCTGCTGGAGGAGCAGTGGCCCGACTGGGCCGCGGATCACAGTTTATGGCAACCCCGAGCTGAGAGCCCGCACCTTGGCTCCGTCTCTACAGCTGGCTTCCCCGCTCTGATACCCAGGAGCTCTGCCGCACTCAGGCTCCCCCGGTCTTTCTGTGACCCCGAGGGTCCTGAGACCACACTGACCCGCGAGGGTTCCACCCCCCGCTTAGCCACTGGAGCGACATCCCTCAGTGGAGCCGACTTCTAAAAGTTCCGATTTTGTGCTCCGCGGCTCTAGAACTTGCCGGTAGCAGCCGACAGAGGCCCCCTCCCCCGCCGTCTATCCTCCTGAATATCGCCTCGGATTCACTTCTCCGCACGTCCTACCTTCCAGAATGTGGTCGCTTTTCTGTTCAGAGAGTTGTTGCTATTCTTCTCTTCGATCTCCTGTTGAGTTTGTAGGTGTTCAGAATGGTTTGATCCCTATCCAGCTGAATTCCTGAGACCAGACGAAATCCAGGTCTCCTACTCCTCCGCCATCTTGCTCTACTCCCTCAATACTTGTAAAAAATTTCTAATTACTCTGGGTGATGGAGGAAAAAAAATAATTGAGCTATAGAGAGAATATCAAAAGATTTGTGAAGGGATATGCTCATGATTAATACCCTTTGTAGAGGGAATCTGTTAATAAAGTATGACAGAAGTTGTTGTAAGACAAATAATGAAAATATATCTGAGAAATATGTAGCAAAGAGATCACCCACATCATATGGTGTGGGGCCATAGCATATCTAGATGTTGCACTGGGGGTTCCAGACATTTCCTCCTTCACATGGGCCTCACAAATGCTTGTATCCTTGAAATTATCAGTAAAGCCTGATACGAGGGGAGATCTGATTTGTAGGTGTCTGTTTTGACCATCTAATCCTTTATGTTAATCTCTCAGAGCATGTTTAGAAATTATCTGGCTAAAAAAAAAAGAAAAAATTATCTGGCTCAAATTCATTTTGTTATAGATGAAGAGACAGTAACATTTTTTTTTACTTCTTTAGAATTTTTGCTTCTTAACCATTAATTATTGCATATGAATAATTTTATTGATTTCTTACAAATAACCTATATTTGGTCTATGTGATATTGCCTTTTTAAGTTCAGTGTCCTCATCTCAGTGATACCAATGACCTGTTTGTCACTAGGAGTAAACCCTTCAAATTTAGGTTTATCCCCACATTCTGTGAATTGGCATATAGACTTTAAATTCCAAATTATTGCTCCTGATACTTGGCTCCTTTGTTTCCTACTAGGATTGTTTGAAAACATTTTCCCCCTATGTTGTGCCTGCTCTGTATTTGTCAGTGTTCTCCAGAGAAGCAGAACCAATAGGGTGTGTGTGTGTGTGTGCGTGTGCGCGTGTGCGTGTGTGTGTGTGTTTATTTTAAGGAATTGGCCCACGTGATCATGTGATTATAGAAATTGGCAAATCTGAAATCTGCAGGGTGGGCTGGCAGGCTGGAGACCCATGCAAGCTATCTGCTAGCAAGAATTCTCTCTAGCTTGGAGGAAGTCAGTCTTTTGTTCTGTTCAGGCATTCAACTGACTGGGTGAAGGCCACCCACAATATGGAGAGCATTTGCTTTACTCAGCATCTGCTGATTTCATCCAAAAACAGCCTCACAGAGATGTCCACAATAACGTTTAGTCATATATCTGGACACATGGCCCAGCCAAGTTAATACATGAAATTAAATATCACAGTTTCCATAGTACCCATCTTCCGGTTTTCTTTGGATATTTTCATCTCTTTCCTACAAATTTCATTCTGTATCTTTATTGATAATTTTCACAGTTCTCCAGCAAACGTATTTGTTGAGAAAACATTGGCAATCACACACATCCAGTCCTATCGAATGGTACTTGTGGGGACAGACTCACAGAGAGAGTATCAGTATGAGGTGTGTGCGGGTAATAGCGCTGCCCATAAAATTCTGGAATAGTACATAGGGATCTTATCACACCAGACATCAGATTCCAGGAGAGAGACTCTGTTTGTCATGACGTGGAACTTGAGCTTCATGATTACTGAAGCAAGAGCTGCTACTGTATCATAATCATGGGTTAGGATCTAGGCCAATTTTGCCACTTCACATTCATTGTTTGGAAGATCATGAGTCCCTCTTCTTGCATTGTAATGAGTGGTCTATGCTTTAAGTCTTGCATTTTTAGCTATATAGCATGGTGTGTAGGGGGCCTCATCTGCCTCCTTAATATTCTTGAATTAATTGCCTTAAGGTTTTGGCTCTAGTTGGTTTCCATAAAGCTCTGTTGGAGGCCAACATCTTCTCTGAATAAAGAACCTGGAAGGAATCAGTCATGGACAAATTAACTCTTATTTAACTTAAAAAAGATAATGTTTGTTTCATCCTTCATGAGATGGTTAGCCACACGTGTCCAAGTTTGTTTTCATAGTTTATGATCTGAAAATCAAAATCCCTTGAAACTATCTTAGTCATCTATCTCTTCATTTTTCATAGTTAATGTTTTTATATCTCTGTCTCCACAAGACTCAGCCATCAGTTTGTCAGAGGAGTTTTGACATCTTCAGAAACTTGCTTCAGAATGCCAGAACACATTCCATCGAAGCTTGTCAGATCACTATTAGGTGACACGCATGCTTTTTAATAGTGTCTCAGTCATTAATCACAATGTCTAGTCTCCCCTCTGGGGGCCAGATGGAAACATGCCTGCTGTTTGGTTTTGCCTGGGAGATTTTCTTAATTTTCTTGAGTAGGGGATTCTGTTGTTTATTTAGAGTGGTGTTTTTCACTCCTGGCTGCATGTTTAAGTCATCTGGAAATTGTATAAAACTATCACTGTCCCACTACAGACCAACTAAAAGAATATCTGGGGATGGTCAGCAACTATCAGTGTTTCTTTAAAATTCTCCAGGTGATTCTAATGGGCAGCCAGCATTGGGAGCCACTACTTTAGTATTGCTTAACCTCAAACTCTCAAGATAAAATGAATCACCTACATATCTTGTTAAAATTCAGATTCTGATCAGTATGTGTGGCGCAGGGCCTGAGAGCCTGCATTTCTAGTAGGTGATGCTGCTCTGAGGACTACACTTTGAGTAGAAAGGCTTTTGAAGTTCTTGGTTCCTTCTTAACGGTTTTAATCTCACACTGAAACATGGCTTTCCTAGTATGTCACCTTTATTAATCAATGTTCACCAAGTGCAAATTTTATGGACATGATGTATCTCTCTCCTGTTAAATAGCATGATCCCTTGTGAGTTGTGGCATTGGGCTTCCTGTTTTTACACCATCTGGATATTAAGATTTGAAAACAAACTTAAAGATGACCTGGCTGGTGGTTTCAGATGTGCTTTCCAAAGCACAGAGGCCTGAGAGGGACACTTGGGAGGTGTGGGAGGGTGCAGACAAGGCTGGAAGCTTCATCTCCATTCCAATGGGGAAATTCCATTTTTGTTGTTTGTTTTACACCTTGGTGTGATATTTCAGTTGAAAAGATAGTAGAAAAACCGCTCCTTTTGTCATTTCAAAGATGAAAAACTTGAGGTGCTTAAGTTTATTAAATGTTAGGTACTTAAGTTTATTAAATATTCAGTAACAAATCCATAAAGTTTCTGAGAATAAAAAAAATCACTGACAATGCTAAGTTTACAATATAAAATGGGATAAAACTATCTCATGGTAATTTTGCTTTTAGTGTCATTAAGATGCCTGGCACCTTGGTGTTTGTTTATAGATGAGACATCAAAGACGTAATGGAAGCAATTCACAAAAATACTCATAAGGCTCCAAGCATATAGCCAATGGTAAAGCAGGGAATGAAAAGACTACGTTGTCTGAGGATACCTAACAGTTCAGCAAATGAGCACAAAGCAAAACAGATAGTGTCATGCCCTTCCCTTTCTCCCAGCTGTTCTAAGCACTATAGGCTTGTATACTAATTAGAAATTATGGTATGCAGTATTTTTCCTATTATTTATAATTACCCTGATTCTCTCAGGGAGGAGAGAATAAGACATTGATCTGCACAGGAGGAGCAAACAGATGGCCTTGTGGTCTTTCTGTAATTACCCCTGTAGTGGTTGAGAACATCATGCAGTACAGCCATAGGGCTATACACACAGCAAAGCCAGACCTAAGTAAGTACCATAAGCAAAAGAACTTAAGGTATTCGCAAGGGATGGTTTAGCATATGTGGTCCTCCTTGATGCCTGTGATCGGCTTTGCTCATGTTCATATTTGGAGAAAAGGGAAAACAAGGGATTTCGGCTGATGTATAGAAAAATTCATTTGGAACTATAGTTTCAGAAGATGTGCGAGTGACTTTCTAGGTAGTAGCAAATCCAGGACAGAGTGGAAACAGGTATGTCTGTCTTCTGTGGTCCTTGACGTGTTGTCATTGCTTGTGCTAGGAAACCTCAATTCCATCAATTTTATGTTTCTTTTAAAAATTTGATTTTATGTTTGAATTTATAGGGCATTGATCTTAAAGGACCTATTTCAACACATTTAAAACTAACAACTAAAACAGTTTATGTTTCTGTTTTTGTCAGCAGCATATATATACCACAGTTATAATCCAGCCTATAGGCAAATGCCTCTGTATTTGGTGGTAGAAGGAGAGGACATGAAAGGTGAGGAGTAGGTTGTCAGAACTGGAAAACCTTGCTTGTTCAGGAAAAATGTTCCTCGGTTCTCTGTAATCTTCCTCTCTGTGTGTTCTGTATTCTTTTGTAGTTTATCCATCCGTGGGATTCTATCCACTTCCCATTTTCCATATATTTGCAAAAAGTACTTGATAAGCTGATTACAATCTCCTGTTCTCAGCAATGCTATACATTTATTGCTTTTTGCATGTTCTGTATTAAAATTTTAATGTCATTATGAGATACAAGGAAGATAATCAGAACTGTTTCTCGAAAAACTTTAAGTACTTAAAATATGTTCAATTTTTAAAATATGTATCACACATCCTTATTTCATGCTACATGTTACATCAGCTTCCCAAGCATATTAAATGATAGCAAATTAATTGCAAAATTATTTAGAGATCAAATTCAGGTTTCCCCTTCCTTGAAATGGTAAATGCTGTAGACATAAGGATTTGTCTTTATGTGTCCATATAAATCCGTAAGACCATCAATCTACTTGACATTAGTGTTCTTTGGGGTTTATTAGATTCTCAAGGACAAAAGATAAAGTTCTGGAGTTGGCAGGAATCATAGGCCAGCAACTAGCAGTTCCCATATATCAGTCTACTTTATTTTGAGCACTGGGATAAGTCTGGATGATCAAGAGGTGGCCCAATTTTCTCACTCCTCTCTTCATCTATAATCTTTCTTGGCACACAGGTTATACAGCATTGACCTTGATCGGAGAGGCCCATAGGAAACTCCCTCTCTCTTTGCCCCAAGTTTGCTCGCTTATGCCCCACACTGAATTCCGTGAGCAGCCCTTGGCTCAGGTCTGCTAGTCAGAGCAGCCTTTGACTTTGCCACTTTGAGGTCATAATTTCAAGGTCCTTCATATCCATACAATGTTTTCTATGTGAAATCAGAGTTCTTCTAACCTCTTGTGCTCATATGACACCTCTTGAACCTCACCCTAGAAAAATTCAAAATTTTGTGCCACAGAAACCCTAATTCTCAGTTCCCCTCTTTCACAACAACAGATACAAGGACACTCTGAAGAAAACATCCCAGAGAGTTATGCACAGAGAAGTGTGCATTTCTGTGATTTTACCAGATTCTCTTCCGAAATCAGTCAGAATGCATAATTCAACCCAGCACCTGTTGAGTCCCTGCTGTATGTTCAGCATGGGGTAGAGCCAAAAGCATTTAAAACAAAAGCATGAAATCAAACTTATTTTCACTAGGGAAACGAGAAAACTCACGGGACCATTAGGAAACAGTGGATGACAGCAGATGACGGATCTGGTATACCTGCCGCTCAGAAAACATGCTGTCATAATCCAAAACATGGAAGGATCATTTATTTCTGGATTTCTCAGCAAAGACTTCAGATCGAACTGGATTTTGAGGGGGCGGATATGATCGGGCTGCTGTTAGAAGCGTTGGCATAAATCCAAAGCACGTGTGCCCAGAGTATACTCATAACGAAAAGGAATCCTTTTCCGTGCGGCTGTATGTGCACTGGCATCCAAGTTTGAAGGGAAGCGAAGGGATACTGAGCCAAGGGCTGAACCAGAAATCGAACAGAACCCAATAGATGCAGACTCACAAAAAAGGGAGAGTCAGCGGAAAACTGCCGTCTCTGGAAACAATGGGGAACAATGAAAAGGCCGGTCTGTTTCTTCATTCTCTAACTTGGAGACAGAGCTATCAATAGATGTCAGATTTAGTACGCTTTGCAAATGCGATAAAACAGATGAATAGTGGCTTTAGAAAACTGCCCGATACCCCTATTAGGCTGTATTTCAAAAGTCATACCTGACTTCCTCTCTGCATTGACAGGTGACCCCACTCCTTCTCCAAGCCCCTTCCATCTTCACTTTCTCCTTTGTCAGTAACACAGTACTTTATGTCAGGCTGACCTCTTCCACTCTATGCCCAAAATTGAGAACTGATGCAGGACAGCTTCTAATTAGTTCCCCCCATCTCCCCTCCCCCCCCCCCCCCCCCCCCCCCGCCCCCGATAACCGAGGAAAGAGTAGCTAAGGCCCTTTCATGTCTTGTCCGGGAGCTCTGGCAGGTGTTCACTGAAGACAGCCCAGATAACACAGTGAGGGGACATACCACCTGCTGAAAATGACAGCGCTAGTAACAATATCCAATGTGCATTTATTTTTTTTCAAAGAAAAGGCAACGTGGGCTTCTATGAAAGTATGTTTCTTCCCCTTTCAACCCAACTTGCCTGCAGCATCATCTACAAAAAACATTTCAACCGGTTTCTTCCACAAACCCCAGTAAGCCAAGGCATATTTAATTTAGTACTATGATTCTACTTGACTGTGGGATTTTCCCCTACAAATCGTTTGCCCCAATTGTTGTTTTATGTATGTAAAGGTATAAAGCGAAAAATCTTTCAAACTGTATTGGATTAGCTTATCAAAAGAACCATTATCTTAAATTATTCTGTTTTTTTCCTCCCACTGCCTTTCAATCTCTCAGTGTTATGGGTTTTTCTCTCTGTAAGCTTTCAAGTATTTCTCTCTCCATGTCAGTTAAGGCCATCCCAAAACAAGTAAAAAGTTCTTCCTTTTTCCTGGATTGGGCTTTTGTCTGTTACTTCCATATAAATGGAAATAAATGGAATAATCTTCTAATCACATCCAATCACATCACCTCCATAGGTCTACCATATAATGCTCTCAATTGCTATGTGGATTTTCTGTTGTCTGGCGTATGAAATTGAAGTCTCAGAAAGGAAAAAAAAAAAAAAGGAAAGAAAGAAAGTGAGTTCCTGGTCTCTAACAGGAGAGAAGTGCCAGAAAGGACAATGGGAATGTATTTTGAGTAAGGGAGGAGATAAACTCCTTGGGAGTAATAATTAAAAGCTAAGTAGAAAAAGTGTTTTCAGGAAGAAGGAATGATCAACTGGCAGTAATGCTACTGATAATAAATAAGGCCTGATCATGGGCCATTGGGCAGCAACATGGTGGTCAGTGGTGACCTTGACTGGACCTTGACTGGAGCACTTTTGATGGAGTGGTGGAGGTGAAAGACTGACTGACGGAATCTTCACAGAGAATGAGTAGAGAAAGTGGAGACACACTCACTTTAACAAACCTCTTGAGGATTTTGCTGTAAAGAGAAGCAGAGGGACCTGGAAAGAGATGAGAAATCAGGAGAAAGTTTGTGTGTGGTGTTTTTAAGGATTGCAGATTATACGGTATGTTTGATTCTCAAGACAGTCCAGCAAAGAATGAGGTGGGGAATTTATGATGTGTGAGAGAGAGGCAGATGATCACAAGAGACAGTCCTTGAATGGATGAGAAGGATGACAGTGCGCATGTGGAAAGTTTGCCTCTAGATAATTGGACAAGAGCAGTCAATGGCAGTAAAATTGATAAATTCTATGGCAATTGTGCATGGAGGATCTTTTCTGACCCTTTCAATTTCATCTATAAAATAGCGAGATTATTTTAGAATTACCAGCTCTCACGTGTTCTGGTATTTTTTAAAAACTTTTTAAAATCATTTTTTGCTTATTTATTTATTAACAAAGACCACATCATGAGCAAAAATGCAGGTATGTGAGAAAAAAGTTTGTAGGCTTCGGGGCTAGGCTAATCTGGTACATGGAAAGAAATAGTAAGAGGTGAGCTTTGCAGAGTAGGTTACTGGTGGATTGAGAGTTGCCTTGTACATTTGAATGTGTTCAGACCTTGGGCTTTATTATGTAGATGCTGGGGAAATTATCATTAATCATTAAGTAGGAGAATGGACTGATCAAAAATGTGTTTTCAAAAGGGGGGTTGTAGATATTTGGATGGAAGTCAGAAAGCAAATGTGGTAAGCTCACATTAAAGCCTAAAACCAATAGATTTTTTTCAACCTGGGAAGTTTTGATATCTCTGTTGAAAATGTTTTCCTCAAGCTGAGACACCAGTAGACATTTGGGAATTTTACAGAAAAACACATGTATGCAAATATACACACAGTGCTCTGTGTATAATTTTGAATGAACTAGATTCAACATAATTGCCAATGTAAATTAGCTCAGCTTGTTCTGTTACAGATTCTCTGCTAAGTACAATATTTTAAAACAAAGATCCCTTTTAGTGTTTTAGTACAAATTTGTACCTTTTCATTTCATCAAATTGTAGCGGTAAATAGTAAATTGGGTTACTTGTATGATTCTTTGGAAAGCTCTATTTTGCTTCTTACATGATAATGGTATCAGAGAGAGAATATCTACATCACAAAATCTGTCAAAAATTTGTAAACACTTTTCGCAATCTAATTTAAAATCAACATCATTATTTTCCTTCCCAATTTTTTTTAAAAGATTTTTATTTATTTATTTGACAGAGAGAGACACAGCGAGAGAGGGAACACAAGCAGGGGGAGTGGGAGAGGGAGAAGCAGGCTTCCCGCCAAACAGAGAGCCCAATGTGGGTCTCAATCCCAGGACCCTGGGATTATGACCTGAGCTGAAGGCAGATGCTTAATGACTGAACCACCCAGGCATCCCTTTCCTTCCCAATTTACTCTTTGAATTACAACCTGTCATGAAAACACTTGACATTTGTGGGTACGAGGGAAAACTTGGTTTACATTGTTTCAGTTATTTGTTCAACCAATATCTGTCGAGTGCTCCTTATTATGGTTCTACCACAGGACGGTCGTGATGGACATGCTTGTAGAAGATTGAAAACTATTACTCTGGAGAGGAGGGAATATGTCCACAGGACATTGGTTGGGAAAGGGTCTTCAATTAGGTCCTGTCAAAGTCTGGCATACCAGGATGCCTCCAAGCTCCTAGTGCTTTAGTAACTTTAGCTGGTTAGAATAGCCATAATGAAACCTAGAATTCAGCTTTGATGTCTTCCAGGGAAAACCTGGCTCTAAGTGGGACTATTTCTTAAAAGGTAAGGGAGCAAGCCATGCAGTTCCAAGGAAGAGTCTTAGAAGCAAAGAGAACAGCAAGCATAAATTCCTGACGGCAGGAGCATGGATATTTTTTCTTCTCAAAATGTCGTTTTGGTCCATAAACATAGGTTTGTAACAGCAAGTTTTGTATGAAAGCTATCTGTTTCCATTTGATTCAACACATATCTCTTGAGTAGCGTCATGCTGAAGAGGACTCCTCCCTCCCCGGAGCAGTCCTACCAAGTGACCCCAGTATGAGGGAGGCTAGGTATGCAGGACTGAATGCGGAAACCAAGTGTAAAAGTGGCCAGTGGGATGAGGCCATCCTGGAGCTAGGGAATGGTCATGTATATTCTAGGTGAGAATGAATTAGCTACTTGCTAACTATATGGCTGTCACACACAAGGCACATAAAACCAGATCGCTGGAAGAAATTTTCACCCATCAAGTAGGACATTTTCTGTTTCCCTACCTCTTCTCCATCACTAACGTGGCCATTTCTCCAGGCTCAATGATCCTGGAGGAGCCGCAAACAGCCACTGGCAGGAGAGGGAAGGAGAAATGAAGAGGCCCCTGCTGCTCGGTATATATTTCTCTGCCTTGAGTGCACATGAGCTACAAGGGGAGCCATTTATGAGGGTTTTAAAATTGTACTTCACTGGATTAAAATTTCAATGCCCAGAAAAATAGGTTATTTACTAACTGAGAATGACCAGAAAGGCTGTGGGACCTGCTATAGAGACCCTCTCGAAGCACAGGGAAGAAGGAGTCCACAGACTGAGTCTGGAGCTCATCAGGAAAACCAGTATGGTTTCTCTTATTTGAGCTCAGCTCATTGATGAAATATATTTTGTTTAACTGTCCTCAATTGGTTCAGACCGTGGTGACCAGCTGCCGCATAGCCAAATACAGCACACACTCCAGTTGAGAAGGGGTTTATTGCCAATGGCTGTGCAAAGGCAGCAAGTGTATTTTTTTTTTTTTGAAAGATTTTATTTATTTGACAGAGAGAGACACCGCGAAAGAGGGAACACAAGCAGGAGGAGTGGGGGAGGGAGAAGCGGCCTTCCCGCGGAGCAGGGAGCCCGATGTCAGGCTCCATCCCAGGACCCTGGGATCATGACCTGAGTCGAAGGCAGACGCTTAATGACTGAGCCACCCAGGTGCCCCAGCAAGTGTATTTTTACTTAATCAAATCCATTCTCTGAGAAGGCCAAAAGCAAACAGTGCTGTGATTAAATGTAGCCATGCTTTTCTCTGAAAAGATCTCAAGTTGAAGAAAAGGAAAGAAGGCTGGAGGAAAACCAAAGATGCAATGTATGAAAATAAGAAGAAAACAGAGGAAGAAGAAGAGACTCTACTAGGAAGACCTATTATAGGTCTTACCTGGTTATAGAATACCATTTGAATCTGGTTCCAGTTTCCTTTCTCACACTAATTGCTCCTTCTTCCTGCCACAATTTCCTTCTTGCCTGAACATACCAGGTTCCTTTCCAGCTGTCCTATGTCCAACTCAATGCTGTTATGCCTGTTTACCCCTCTGCCACTTCTGCCTCTTTGCACTTCTGATCATTGGGTTCAATGTCACTCCTTCAGTGCAAATGTCTTTATCTCCTTCAGGCTGAGTTGGACATTCTGGGTTCTACCTTCTCTGGGTTGTTATTCTTTGCTTAATTCACTTGGATGCATTTCCCCTATTGCCCTACAGCTATTATATCGGAAGATAAAGCCTGCCTATTTTCTGAGATCCACTAAACTCTGAGCTGCCTGGAGACAGCTCTGTGTTTTCTGTATTTTTTAATCTCCAGAATCTGGTATAGTTCCTCACACATATTAGGTGATCAGAGTGTTTATTTACTTAATTCACAGTGATCATTAAGCAGCTAACTAATGGCAGGAGAAGGAAGAAATCACACACTAGTATATGTCATTGCTAAGGACCAACCTCCATTTATTCATTGTTTTCAAGGACTCTCAATGACAGGAATAGAGAAACGAGTGGGATTTCCAACCCAGAATTAGACAATGGCCCTGAACTTTTCTCCTGCTGTCCTTCCCGGAACTAGAGACTTCTTCCATGCAGCCCAGCTAGAGCGGAGCAGTACCATAGAAAGGACAAGACAAGACTAGTCAACTCAGAGCTGCGTAAGGCTCTATCCCCACAAAAGGGGCGACTAGCAGGCTAAAGATGCAGAAGTAATAGATCCAGTGCTGAGGAAGTGGACTCCCAGTGCCTAACTGAAGACTGTCTGCTCTGCAAGTTACTCTGCAATCCCAGGAACAGGTGCTCCATATGCAAAGCCTTAATTATAGTCAAGGAAATCCTTAGCTTTCTAAATTTCTCTTGAGGGGAATGTTTCTACGTTATCCTCTTGCTGTTTCTGTCTTCCCTCATCTATAGAATTTATCTTTGCTTATTGCTTTACTCTTCTTCAAAATAAAACCTTTTTCTCCCAAAGGATACAGGTGTTTTAGCTCCAAGATTCAGGCTAGTAAACTATTTTACACCAGCTTGGATGTTTTTAAGACTGAGTGAAATTTTTTGGAGTTATAAGGACATACTTGCTGTCTAAGCTTCCTTTGGATTCCTATATTCCGTGACTCTCTGAGAGGATAAAATTGTATATCCTTAAAATTAGAAAATATTTTCTCAGGATCTGCAATTTTATTTTTCCCTTCAAGAGACTGGGTATT